>NW_025334289.1:0-374504 GCF_014858855.1 Bufo gargarizans
GGCTAGTTTTAAAGTAAGTATAAAACTGAGTCTGCTTATATAGCACCTACCAGTAGCCATTTGGCTCCAGGAGAAGTATATAGTGGGCTCAGCATGCATGTTGGTACTTGCATCCCTGGATCCGATGAAAGCTGTAATGGCACCGGACGGCGTTAAAAGCAGAGTGTGCTTGGTGTGCATGCTGTGCATGCTGTACCTGCGCTCCCTGGACTTTGTGTGGCTGTCATGGCCCATAACAGGTAGGAACTAGTGTTAGGGACCACTCATGGAGGCGACCTTGACGTGGTGAGTGGCTTATTACGCTTTGGCCAAAATGTACACCAATGCCTCATTCAACATCCAGCATAGAGGCAGGGCAGAGTGCTGGTTGCAGAGTGCGATTGCATTTGTGCTTTTGCGTTTGTATCTGTATTTCACCATAGCAATGTGCACCTGCATAGGGTTGTGCTGACTGAACCCCCCACATTTATTTATTGTCATTAAAATTTACTAACTAGAACTAACACAATTAAAACTATCAGCCGTGTCTGCACTACCGCTGTTGATAGTCTAAATAAAGCTGTGAGGCTAGCTAGGACTACACTTCACTTAGGACTGCCTGGCTCACTGCTCTATTTCTGCACGGAGTCCACGGTGCTCTGTTTGGTGCACACTGTTTATGTCACAGTATGCTCCCCTCGGATTAGTGAAAGCCCTCCTAGCACTCACTGTTCGCTCATATGTATGTGCTTTAGCAGTACACTTGCTGGCTAAAATGTATACATAGATCACTCTCTGCCCAGTTTTAATTGTGTTAGTTCTAGTTAGTAAATTTTATTGACAAAAAATAAATGTTAATTTTTAGTTGCTAAGGAAAATAACTCGTGTCAACCCAGAGACAATCACTGGTCCTAGTGACCAATTGTAAATATATATTCTCAGTAAATAACACATGAAAATTTGCAACAAAAAAAAAAGCACCTGAAGAACTCGCAGACTGTGAGAAACAAGATTCTCTGGTCTGATGAAATCAAGAGAAAACTTTTTCGCCTCAATTCTAAGCCTCATGTCTAGAAGAAACCAGGCACTGCCCAACCATCCCTACAGTGAAGCATGGTGGTGGCAGCATCATGCTGTGGGGAGTTTTTCAGCAGAAGGGACAAGGAGACTGCTCAGATTTGAGGGAAAGCTTAATGGATAAAAGTACAGAGATATTATTAATGAAGACCTGATCCAGAGTGCTCTGGACCTCAGAATGGGCAGACAGTTTACCTTTCAACAAAACAGTAACCCTAAACACACATCCAAGACAACATGAGTGGCTTAGGGACAACGTATAAAGTTTTCATAGTCTCATATTTTCTTGTTTTGTCTTTCTCTCTTTTTTTAAAATGTTCTGGGAGTCTCTTTCTCTGTCTTTTTCCTTTAAAGTTCTTTAACACAACGACAGCAATGGTAATGCCTCATTCACATGTCAGTCTTTCGGTCAGTGGTTTCCATCAGTGATTGTTAGCCAAAAACCAGGTGCAGCTCTAAACACAAAACAGATGCAGATCTTTCCATTAGACTTTATGTGTAGCCTCCACTCCTGGTTTAGGGCTCACGCACACTAACGTTCTTTGCATTCCGTATACAGGCCGTATTTTGATTCCGTATACGGTCCGTATACGGAACCATTCGTTTCAATGGGTCCACAAAAGATGCGGACAGCACACAGAGTGCTCCGTTCCGTGGCCCCGCAAAAATTATGAGGCATGTTCTATTCTTGTCCGTTTTGCGGACAAGAATAGGCATTTCTAAAATGGGCCTCCTGTTCCGTTCCGCAAATTGTGGGAGGCACACAGACGGCATCAGCTTTTTGCGGATCCGCAATTTTCGGACCGCAAAAAAACGACAGGGTCATGTGCATGAGCCCTTAGGCTCACAATCACTGATGGGAATCATTGACCAAAACACTGATGTGTGAATGAATCTTCAATAATGTCATAATAGCAGTAACATATACACCTATGGCTAAACTCATGCTTTATGGTGTTAACAAACAGCCTATTTAAAAACATATTTTACAGTCTGATTTATGCTTTTTAAAATTGAAAACCATTCAGAAATGTGTCCTTTATTGGGGCAAATGCCTGCCGGTGTTTAAACACACACAGTGGAATCGTAAAAAAACACTGGTTTGGTATGAGCAAGTGGTCCAAAAACTATACTTTAACAGGAGCAGATGCCTGCCCGTGTTTATATACACATATACCATATACACACACACACACACACACACACACACACACAGTACTATAGGAAGAAACAGTGGCTTGTTCTGAAATATAATACAATTATTGCAATGCTCACATAAAAATTGCTACTTTTTTTATTTTATTTTTTTGGGGGGGGGGGGGTAACAAGTGCACAATAGATGCGTCCAAAATATATAGTACACTGTTGTTGATGCATTGAAATACAATTATTACAATGCTCACTGATAAACTATTAAAAAAATTGAAACAGGGTTTTGGGAAAATAATACAGGAAAAATTGGACATCCATTGAGTGGGATAAAAATGTATGCTGCTGTATTACACTGCTTTGCTGACACACTAAAATATGCATGCATAATTTTTGCACACTTAGAAATGGTAGAAAAATGCAACAGGATTTTGAGAAACAGAAAAAGGCACAAATAGATGTTGCGACAAAAATATCCACTATTCATCCACTAAAATATGCTTACTGGTGCACTTATAAACTGAAAAACTGCAATTGATTGGATGTCCCATGAGTTCGACCAAATGATATACACTGCTATTGATGCAGTAAAATGTGCTTATTTGCGCACTATTAAACAGTAGAGAAATTGCAACAGGTTCTTGGAAACAGTAAAAGGCACAATGGGATGTCCCCTGGCTGCAACCAAGCTATACACTGCTGCTGATGCACTAAAGCACACTTATTTGTGTTCTTATAAATGGTAAAACAATTACAACAGTTTTTTTGTAAAAAACAACAAAAAAACACTAGAAGCAATTAGACGTCTGTGTGACAAAACTTTAAGCTATTATGATTCTGTTTAAGTACTAAAATACTCTTACTGCATATGTATAAACTGTGAAGCGATGCAACAGATTTTTGAAATAAAAAGGTGCAATTGTGCTGCATATGAGGCGGAATATGTGATGCTGGGAAATATGTCTACTGTACACTTATGAACTGTAGAATCTTTTCAACTGGTTTTTGGCCCAAAAAAGGCTGGATCCTGCATATAAAAAAAATTACTGTCTACTTCAAATGGAAATGGCAGTGACGCAGTGAAACCTCTCCATAAGATTTTCTGTAATAGAATTTCACTTCCATCATATACTTTGCATAGTGGCCATCTGCTTTATGAGGACCGAGGACCATACTTGTAGAAGACCATTTTTAATGCAATTCTGGAACAAAAATGTGAAATCCATCAGACAGCACATCCGACTGTACGGTCTGTATTCCTATAGTCCTTATTTCTGCTCTCCTGACCACTCATAAATGCTCATTCAGTTCAAACCATTCCCTGCCCTCTTAACAGTGACCTCCACAGCGGCCCGCCCCTTTACCAGTGACCTCCATAGCGGCTGCCCCTTTATTAGTGACCTACTGTCACGGCTGAGGATGGGGAAAACCAGCCGTGCGGTGCCAGAAGATGTTATTGGCTGCTCGGCCAGGACGACAGAATTAGGGAGCCGGTCACCTCCTATCGCGTCCCTAACCTGACCCTGACTCCTAACCATATGAGCCAACCCTGATGGTGGGAGGGCTCATACACCAGAACCTAATAGTCCCTGCTAGCCCTCAGGGTGGCCCTGAACTAGGAGCAGGGTAAGACGACCTGTTACTCCTAGGCACGGAGGAACAGGAGTCTCACTGGCCAAGCTGCAAGGAAAAGGGGTACAAAAACAGACTTATGGATATGGCAGGTGAACTGCACTAGTTCCATAGTTTCACCTACCTGCCACAGCCTTGCTGACTGGATCCCTGTGCTGACACGCTGATGTCCACACCATACTTAAATGGATACAGCCAACACACATACACACACAGGAATCCAGATCCATAGCTGCATGAAATAACAAAATGAATACATCAACTGAACATATAAACATCTATGACCACAAGGGTGGCCCTCACTGGCAGATGGTATAAAGTAGGAGGATGACTCCAGCAGACCATGGCTGAAGTACCTCTCTGACTACTGCTCTCAGCAAAGGCTATATAGGCCCAAGTAGCCACACCCACACAGACACACCCAGTGTTCACACACACAGAAGAGAATTAACCCTTATCACACCAGGGAAGACAGCCACTTAAAGGAGAAAGTGCACACATAACTAAAACCCTGTGCACACCAGACATACAAAAGACACACCTAACAAAGATAGGTTGCCAGGTGCAACCACATGTACATTGCAGCAAGCTGCCTAGCACCAGCTCAGACTGCTAAACTGCAAAATAACTACATGTTGCCAGCGGCAACCACAAGTGAGGCAACATACTAGTGGCCCTCACCTGTGGGTGAACAACCAAACCAGACCGCAGGCAACAGCCTGCGGATACAGGAGTCACGACCATGACCATGGTCGTGACACCTACACAGTGCCCCATCTCCTTAACACTGATTTCGACAACACCCCACCCCTTAACAGTGGCCTCTACAGTAATCTACCCCTTAACACTGACCTCCATAGTGGACCGTCCCCTTAACTGTGACCTCCACAGTAGCCTGCCCCTAGGGTGGCAAGAGGTCCAGTTTTAGGCAGGACAGTCCGGCTTTCAGACTCCCTGTCCTCCGTCTGGCGCAGGGCCTGGACGGACACGGGGATGTCCTTTTGAACATGTCACTCTCAGACAGCAGCACTGTGCTGTCTGAGCGTGAGCTGCAGGTAGAAATTCACCATCCCAACCACACCTGCAGCTGACAGAAGTTGATTTTCACCCTCATTTTCTCAATCCCTGTCGGCTGTGGAGTAGGAGGGTGTCTGGTCTAACCTGGTCAGGGCGTGGCTTGGTGGGACCTGGGGGTGGAATTTTTAAGTCCGTCTTTTGAGAGTGGCCTAAATGGCCACCCTATCTGCCCCCTTAACTGTGACCTTAACAGTGCTCCTCTCCCTTAACAGGGTCATCCACAGCGCCCTGCCCCTTTAAAGCTGACCTACAGCAGTGAAGAAAAATTGCTAGGTTGTTATGGAAACCTGGTGTAAAACTGTGTGTATGCGGAGACTAAGGGCATGCAATCTTCTATTGGCTGATAAGGGTCATGTGACCAGGCTTCTATTGGCTAATGCTTTTTTTGGGAATATCTCAGAAACGGTACATGCTAGAGCGCTGAGACCCGGTCTAAAACCTTCCCGGACACCTGATGTACCTGTGTGCTAAATTTCATGATTGCAAATCCGACGGTGCAGATTTCTTTAGCGGACATACACACACACACAGACACTTACACTCAGCTTTATACTGTATATTAGATCTCTACAGCAGTGCAAAAAATGACCAATTGTTGTTTTCAGCTTCTCATTGCCAGTCCCACAGTGTTTAATGTTGTGGCAGTCCACATGCTCAACCGTTGTTCCATTCATACAAGGAGACAACTACCTCTGCCCTTACCATATGTTACTTCTGTTATAACCTTATTTTATGAAACAGCACAAGTTCACACACTGCATTTTCATGTTATTGTTTTTTTCCCAAGATGGATTTGAATTACACCTCTCTTTGTAGACTGAGTCTATTCCTACAGAAACCGGACAACCCCTTTATAGACCTATGTACACAATTCAACAAAAGAGGATGAACAGGGGCGTAGCTAAAGGCTCATGGGCCCTGGTGCAAGAGTTCAGCTTAGGACCCCTTCCCTCAGTGCTTTGTGGCAAGGGGCAGGAAAGCACATAGCCTTCCTGCTGCCTGGGGCAAAAATTTAAACCCCCCCCCCCCCCTTCCCCATACCAAATTCTTGACCTAACCTCTTCCCTCCAGCCAGAGGTGTAACTTGACCAGCATGCACTTTCTTTGATACCAGTGTCTTCTTATGTGGTTCAAGGGTTTTTGGGCCCCCTCATAGCGACTGCTACCTCTGCACCCCCTATAGCTACGGCCTTGGAGCCGATACCTTATTCACACAGTGTTGAATTGGGGCTTTACTGGAGGCACTATTTAAGGCTTCTTTAAGGCTTTAAGGATTTTTAAGTGAGTATAATGACAGGTGTCTATCAACAACAAAGATCCACTATTATTTTGTCTAGAAAAAAAGTGTACCACAGCTGCACTGCATCGGAGAAAAGAGTAAAAATAAAAATGCACCTTGCAGCTATGTTGTAAATAATAATTTATCCTCTAGATGGCGACAAATCTCTATTATTGCAGACAAAATGCTAACACACCGTTGCTTGCTCTTATAGTAATTTTTTTGTAAACCATATAACATGTTGTAGTGAGTTCCATGTATGAGTGGACTGTCCAATGGCGTTTGCATTTTTGTACTCTATCCCATCTAGAGATGTAAGTAATTTCCATTCACAGTAAGGCCTCATGCACACAGCCGTTGTGCAGCCGTTCCGTGCATTGGGGACCGCAATTAATGGTCCCCAATGGCGGCCGGAACGGATCGAGACCCATTTAACTTGAATGGGGCCGTGATCCGTCCGCACCACAAATACTTCAGTGGGGTTCTGTGCCTCTGTTCTGCACCGCAGCTCTGGATTGCCAAGTAAATGGGTCCGCATCCGTGATGTGGGGAGCACACTGCCGATGCCCGCATATTGCGGACCCACTGTTCACGGGCCGCAATACGGCCACGTCCGGGTGCATGAGGCCTAACAGTGTGTTTTATCATGTTCATCCAGATGGGCACATAATATAAGCAGGGAATCAGTTTTATGACACTGACAACTGAAAATAAATTGAATGTGGTTGTTTCTTATGTCACATAGAATGGAACAGTGGGGCTAATTTGCTAACATGGCATCTAGATGCCTTAAGCAGATCTAATGAAACAACAATTAACTTTTATACATCTGGTGCAAATGAAACAATAAAAACATGTTTGATGAGCTGGTATAGTGAAGACCATATGGTAGAGATAAACTGTTAGCAGTCTGTCACGCCCTGACCCTTTTATTATATAACAGGCACACCTGGATAGTATACCCCAAAACAGATTTTGATATTTTATTTAAAGCTTTGACAATGGGTCACAAATGATGACTTACTATTAACATCAGTCCCCCCTCCCATCACAGCATTTGTAATGGTCAATAGTGTTGCCTTTCCATTGCTTCTAGTCTTTTGAAGTTAAACCCTGTCAAACAGTAGAGGTATACGGGACATATACTACTTCAAGAGCAGAGAACCTGGGAGCTCACACACTTGGCTTAGTAAATAAGACAATGGTGAGCTCCACTTCTCAGATCTTTTGAGGTACTTGAGGTATGACAAGAACTGTTGCTCTCTGAAGCTAGAAAAAGGACCAAGGTAACAGAATACTAGGGACTGGACTTTGGAGGTTTCAAGCTTATAGGGTGTTAAAAGTGCTATCCGACCCCTGAAATGTCCTACCATATGTCCGGGCCCCTCACACATAATGAACTTACCTGGCTCCCCAGCACAGCCGCTGCTGCATCTCTCTGTCGTGTGGATGAAAACATCCGGCATCGGGGGAAGTGGGGGGGGGGGGGGATCCGCCAATGGCAGACAGTGACAAGGACAAGCCTTGCGAGTGATGCTTGCCATTGGCTGATCCCACCCCCCCCAACCGCCAGTATATAGTGAGTATAATGATTTGATTTACTATAAATAGAAGGGAATCTGTTTTCATCTGTAACATGCCCTAATCTACGTCAATGACTGCAATTAAAAAATGAAGACCCAAAGTATTGACCAGGCGCAAAAATGAGACTGCTTTATAACACACCTCCCAAAGTCTCCTCTTTGTCAGTCAGAAGCTCAGATGTTGGTGCATGTACATTACAAGCTAGTTCAGCATAATTAGGTCATCTTGGACAACCAAATGGTCTTCTTACATGGACTGATAATCAAGCTAATTATTGGGGATGAATGTTTGTAGAAACGTTAATTCCCAATAACTGCCCTGTGTAAAAGGAGCCAACGATCACCAGATGATCATGTCCTTCAGACAGCACCTAAAATGATTGCTTCTGTGCCACTAATCAGCCTGTATAAACAATGATCAATGATTTCCTATGGGGATAAGCAATTGCTAGAACAATTGTAACAATTACAAACCAAGCCCTTATTTCTGCTGACAATCAGGCAATTATCGGGAACGCTTGTTTCATTCCCAATAATTGCCTGAAACATTGGTCCATGTTAAATGACCTTAATTTCCAGGGTCTGTCCTAGTGACAGACTCTCTTCAGTTGAGATAAATTACCATATGAGATCATAATGTGACCTTGGGAGTAATAGAAAGAATTATACATATTGAATTCCATCTGATCCTTCCAAGACTACATCATAAAAGTTTCTCTTGCTTGTAAAATAATATAACTATAACTTTACTAAGGCCCTTACAGTCAGACGGCATAATCACTTGTTTTCAGAGTAATTGTTTGACAAAAACACTCAATGAGACAAGTATTCCATAATTTAACAAAGCCAGTCATGCTTGTAATAGGTTTTATAATTCTCTTTGGTGGTTTGTGCTGATGATAACTTCATGCCCATAAAATACCAGGACAAAATTAATTTAGCATACTGTATCTGGGAGGAGAGTGTACTTACCATGGCATCTGCTTTATGCTTCATTCGCTTAGCTTCCTGCATAAAGTAATCTGCATTGCGAACTCTATGAAACGAGAATGAGAATGCTCAGAAGTATTCTTTTATGAAATTGATATTTGCAGGGGTGTTTCGTCCTGCTTATAACCTTCATAAAATCTAATTCTTATAATTATCATCATTCATCATACAGTTGAAACCAGAAGTTTACATACACTATATAAAAAGACACATATGCGTGTTTTACTCAATATCTGACATGAAATCAGAATAAACCTTTCCTGTTGGTCAATTAGGATTACCATAATTATTATTATTTGCCAAATGCCAGAATAATAAGAGAGAGAGAGAGAGAGAGAGAGAGAGAATGTTTTAAGGAATTTTTATTACTTTCTGCAAAGTCAAAAGTTTACATACATTTCATTAGTATTTGGTACCATTGCCCTTAAACTACAGGTCCTTCTAAAAAAATAAGCATATTGTGATAAAGTTCATTATTTTCTGTAATGTACTGATAAACATTAGACTTTCATATATTTTAGATTCATTACACACCAACTGAAGTAGTTCAAGCCTTTTATTTGTTTTAATATTGATGATTTTGGCATACAGCTCATAAAAACCCAAATTTCCTATCTAAAAAAATTTCTTCATATTTCATCCGACCAATAAAAGAAAAGTGCTTTTAATACAAAAAAAGTCAACCTTCAAATAATTATGTTCAGTTATGCACTCAATACTTGGTCGGGAATCCTTTTGCAGAAATGACTGCTTCAATGCGGCGTGGCATGGAGGCAATCAGCCTGTGGCACTGCTGAGGTGTTATGGAGGCCCAGGATGCTTCGATAGCGGCCTTAAGCTCATCCAGAGTGTTGGGTCTTGCGTCTCTCAACTTTCTCTTCCCAATATCCCACAGATTCTCTATGGGGTTCAGGTCAGGAGAGTTGGCAGGCCAATTGAGCACAGTAATACCATGGTCAGTAAACCATTTACCAGTGGTTTTGGCACTGTGAGCAGGTGCCAGGTTGTGCTGAAAAATGAAATCTTCATCTCCATAAAGCTTTTCAGCAGATGGAAGCATGAAGTGCTCCAAAATCTCCTGATAGCTAGCTGCATTGACCCTGCCCTTGATAAAACACAGTGGACCAACACCAGCAGCTGACATGGCACCCCAGACCATCACTGACTGTGGGTACTTGACACTGGACTTCAGGCATTTTGGCATTTCCCTCTCCCCGGTCTTCCTCCAGACTCTGGCACCTTGATTTCCGAATGACATGCAACGGACTGGGCTACAGAGAAGAAGCACTGGACTAGTGCTTCTTCTCTGTAGCCCAGGTCAGGCGCTTCTGCCGCTGTTTCTGGTTCAAAAGTGGCTTGACCTGGGGAATGCGGCACCTGTAGCCCATTACCTGCACACGCCTGTACACGGTGGCTCTGGATGTTTCTACTCCAGACTCAGTCCACTGCTTCCGCAGGTCCCCCAAGGTCTGGAATCGGTCCTTCGCCACAATCTTCCTCAGGGTCCGGTCACCTCTTCTCGTTGTGCAGCGTTTTCTGCCACACTTTTTCCTTCCCACAGACTTCCCACTGAGGTGCCTTGATACAGCACTCTGGGAACAGCCTATTCGTTCAGAAATTTCTTTCTGTGTCTTACCCTCTTGCTTGAGGGTGTCAATGATGGCCTTCTGGACAGCAGTCAGGTCGGCAGTCTTACCCATGATTGCGGTTTTGAGTAATGAACCAGGCTGGGAGTTTTTAAAAGCCTCAGGAATCTTTTGCAGGTGTTTAGAGTTAATTAGTTGATTCAGATGATTAGGCTAATAGCTCGTTTAGAGAACCTTTTCATGATATGCTAATTTTTTGAGATAGGAATTTTGGGTTTTCATGAGCTGTATGCCAAAATCATTAATATTAAAACAATAAAAGGCTTGAACTACTTCAGTTGGTGTGTAATGAATCTAAAATATATGAAAGTCTAATGTTTATCAGTACATTACAGAAAATAATGAACTTTATCACAATATGCTAATTTTTTTAGAAGGACCTGTATATGACTTGGGTCAAACGTTTTTGATATCCTTCCACCAGCTTCTCACAATAGTTGGTCGGAATTTGAGCCCATTCCTCCTCACAAAACTGCTTGTTGTTCGCCTTGCCTTTTCAGCTTTGCCCATAAATTTTCAATAGGATTGAGATCATTTCATTAAAATTGAAATGTGGAAGGGCACTCACTAAATGGGAATAATTAATAGATTGCATAGATATATCCACTTAAAACAATGGTAATAAAACAATGAATGATAATAAAAATAATAAAATATATTGGCACAGCAATATCAAACACCAGACATGAAAGGTAAATATCTCATATGTCCACAATCTTATAATACGCTGCCTGTTGATTGCAGAAGCCTACTATATTGCACAACCCGCTAAATAGGATCCAGACGAAAACTGAATTAGAAGTCCACAGTCCATAAAAAACAATAGTGTAACTGGTAAGTCCACAAATATATACTTGTCAGATGGTGGGATATATTTCCCAGACCTGCTAGATTCATATATATTGCACGGACCTGCTGTGTCCTATAAACAGAATCAAGATGGTAATAGGTGGACAGCAACAGGTGGTTAGTAGCAGGATCGCATTAGTATAGTTGGTTAAGGATATAGTCCCCCTCGATTCAGGTACACGGTATTAGTTAGATATTGCTAGTATGGTACATTACCGCTCCTGGGTTCTCCGTCTGTATGTTGTAGAAGCTCTTTCTTTCAGCTTGCCCAGCACGGTGTTCAGTTCGTCTTTACCTTGCGTGGCGTCCTGTGTGAGTCAAACATAGCGTCCCACGTGACTCTACAGCCGCTTCCTGGAGAACGTCCTCAGTGTCCTGGGTCCTACTTTCCCTCCGCCTCCACTCTCATTAGCTTTAGAGGCACAAGTATCTACGGGAATGTAGCATCAGGTATCCATAAGTAATTTCTTCAGCAAAAACCTCCATGGTTTTCTTGGGAAAAGAAGTGGTTTTACCATTGTTACACTGACCGCATCTAAAGAAAACTTTGGTTGTTAACCAATTAGATCCGTTTGATTTTATAAGCATCTCTTTTACGGTTTTGTCCAAAACATTGACTTTGTTATCCTTAAGCCACTTTGTAACCAGTTTGGCAGTATGCTTCGGGTCATTGTCCATTTGGAAGACCCACTTCCGCACAAGCTTTAACTTCCTGGCTGATGTCTTAAGATATTGCTTTAGTATTTCCACATAATCTTCTTTCCTCATGATGCCATCTATTTTGTGAAGTGCACCAGTCCCTCCTGCAGCAAAACAACCGCACAACATGATGCTGCCACCCCTGTGTTTCACAGTTGGGATGGTGTTCTTAGGCTTCCAAGCTTACCAGCTTCTGCCATCATCTTCACAAGGTCTTTTGCTTTTGTTCTTGGGTTGATATGCACATGTCGGACCAAAATAAGTTCATCTCTGGGACACAGAACCAGTCTCCTTCCTGAGCGGTATGATGGCTGGACATTCCCATCTTGTTTGTACTTGTATATAATTGTTTATACAGATGAACAAGGCCCCTTCAGGTATCTTGAAATTGCACCCAAGGTAGAGCCAGACTTGTGCAAGTCTACAATTCTCTTCCCGATACCATGGCTGATTTCTTTAGACTTTCCCATGATGCTACACAAAGAAGCAGTGTGTATCAGGTGTGCATTTAAATATATCCACAGGTGTGTCTCCAATGAACTCAGATGTTGCCAACAAACCAAACAGAAGCTTCCAAACACATGACCTCATCATATGCGCAGTCCAGAACTGTTTAAAGGCATAGTAATCTTAGTGTATGTTAACTTTTGACATTGCAGAAAGCATAAAAAATGCCTTAAAACATTGTCTCTCTCTCTCTCTCTCTCTCTCATTATTCTGACATTTGGCAAATAATAATAATAATTATGGTAATACTAATTGACCAAAAACAGAAAAGGTTTTTTCAGATTTCATGTCAGATATTGAGTAAAACATGCATATGTGTCTTTTTATATAGTGTATGTAAACTTCTGGTTTCAACTGTAGATAGATAGATATACAGATAATTTATAACACAAACGTGCCCATACATGTTGCTCCTGAGCCATGGTAACTGCCCTTGAATTACCACTAATATCTGTGCTGCAATTTTAACTGCACATTTAAACCCTGACACATGCAGGTACACCCCAGCAATTAGCAGTAATCTATGTGCAATGTGTATGAGCCCAAGCTTTTGCTAAGGGGTATATCATTGGGAGTTGCTGATTCCTTCCTTCATCATTGTCTAAAGTTAGGTCCTCTTAAAGCTGGCCCCAGCTGTCTCTCCACTACATCATGTAGCATTAACTAAACACAGTGCAGACAAACACAAATATTATAATGCATTTTTTACACTTTTTTGCCAAGCAGCAGAAGAAAATTCCATGTCTATCCCATGTCTTGTGAGTGCAAGTTTTGAAACAGGATGTAGTGTAGATGGCCCTGGCCATTGTTGGATTGACCCACCAGAGTACCAGAGGATCCTCCAGTGGGCTCAGGCTCTGATACAATAGTGAGTCCCAAAGGTCCAGGAGAAAAAACGTTTGGTAGTGCCTTTGGAGCCAATAACTTTCAACTAAGGCTTATTTCTTTGAAATTAAACATTTTAGACTTTATTGATGATATGAGGTTTGGGCCCTGAGAATAATTTCTTCTGGTGGGCCCAAGGAACCTTAGTCTGACCTGGAGGGTAGCCATCCAATATACTGCCTGCATTTTGTCTGGATAAGAGATTATTTACATTTTCCTGATATAAAATCCTGGAAACTCAAACTGCTGTATTGTATTGTACCTTGTGCTATGCAACTGCTTTGT
Organism: Bufo gargarizans; assembly: GCF_014858855.1. Lineage (NCBI taxonomy): Eukaryota > Metazoa > Chordata > Amphibia > Anura > Bufonidae > Bufo > Bufo gargarizans. The sequence goes on from NW_025334289.1 coordinate 13,638, forward strand.
TAGCCTTGGATCTGTATGTCCATTCTGTGCAGGTGAGCAAAGGTTCAAATTTGAGTCGTCTTTATTGAACACAGAACTTGTATTGCTTGATAGTTGTGATCTCTAACAAAAAAGTAGCAAACAAGCTGTAATTTAATACCATACAAACACCCAATATACATGCTATTTTATAAGCAACACATTTTTGTTCTGCCTCAGTAGTCATGTAGCCTGTATTACTTGTCAGTTGTCAATTAATATTTATTGTGAATTAAAACTGATTACTTTCTTTTAAATCTAGCGCCACCTACTGTTTTACTTTTCCTTTTGTCTCTGTCCTTCATGGCTGAGGTGCTTACACATGCTCAGTTCCATCCTTCAACTGCCATCAGCCCCACATACAGTTAGAAGCTGTGACAATTAGGCTGGGTTCACATGGGCGAGATTTCCGTGCGGGTGCAATGCGTGAGGTGAAAGCATTGCACCCGCACTGAATCCAAAAATTGCAAGCTAGTGCGGATGCGGTGCGATTTTCACGCATGGTTGCTAAGATGAGTCTATTCACTGTATTATTTTCCCTTATAACATGGTTATAAGAGAAAATAATAGCATTCTTAATACAGAATTCTTAGTAGAAGGTCAATTGAGGGTTATAAAAGAAAAAAAAATTAACTCACCTCCTTCTCTTGACTGCGTAGTTGCCGATCTCTTCTTACTTCTTTAATCATGAGCTGTGGTGACGTCACATCACATGGTCCAATCACATGGTCCATCACTGTGGTGATGGACCATGTGATTAGACCATATGATTAGACCATGTGATGAGCTCAGTGACGTCACCACAGGTCCTTTGACAGGTCCTGAAGAAAGAACAGGAGACTGTCAGCTACGCGATTAATTGGAGGAGGTGAGTTCATTATTATTATTTTTTTTTAACCCTCAATTGACCTTCTACTGCATTTTGTATTAAAGAATGCTATTATTTTCCCTTATAACCATGTTATAAGGGAAAATAATTACATCTACACAACACCGAACCAAAACCTGAACTTTAGTGAAGAAGTTCGGGTCTGGGTACCACATTCAGTTTTTTATCACGCGCGTGCAAAACGCATTGCACCCGCGCAATAAAAACTGAACAACGGAACGCAATTGCAGTCAAAATGCCGCAATGCACCCGGGACGCATCCTGAGCCAAAACGCGACACCCGTGTGAACCCATCCTTAAAGGGAGAGAACTCCATCTTCAGAAGCGAGGAGAGACTGCTCCTCTGAGAGCTTCCAACCGCTTGTTTTAGCGATCGGGAGTTTTTGTGAAGTGTACTTACTAATTATTTTACCTTTAAAATAAATAAATTACAGTCATACTCCTAATTCTGATCACATAGACATAACTGGTGTGCCCATTCAGTCACTGATGACTACATGTACTATGTCCTGCAGACATGGTAGTCACAGGGAAAAGCACTCCAACAAAGCCTAAAAGAATAGACCCTACATGTCACTAGAATGCAACACGGGATTGTAAATTGGAAGATTTGAGCATTTGCAAAATTCTTACAACTGGATCAAAAGTTTATAATTTAGAGATATAAAACACATAAACATATATAAAAACATGAATATACAAGAAAGGAAAGAATGGATTAAGTTGTAAAATGAAATGACTAAACCCATTAAAGCATTGCAGGAAAACAATTGCTGTAATGTGGTTTATGAAGCTGAGCTGAGGTTTGGAGACAGATGATGACAGCCGGTGTTTCCGTTCACATCATCAATCTTCTACATGTGGAAAATGGGCTTGCGTGTTCAAAATCTCTCATGGATACTGATTATGAGGCTGGAGTTATCAGATTGCTCCAATTAAACCCGATCAATTATTAACGTTAAGGTTTCAAGGATAACAAGCCAATGAAATTTAAATTTTTTACTCTTTGACCTTATATCTATCTAGAGCAGTGTTTCCCAACCAGTGTGCCTCCAGCTGTTGCGCTGGAGGCACACTGGTTGGGAAACACTGATCTAGAGGCATCTATACATAAATGTAGCACTAAGGTATTTTGCACATCTTCATCTCGTATAGAAAGGTAATACTACATCAAAAGTTTGCTACGAAGCCATACTGTACTGCTATGTGCCTCCCTACAAAATAAAAGCTAAAGGGGTCCTACAAGGTATTATTTTATTGCACTCGCTTGCAGAGGAGACTGTCAAAATAATAAATAATCTTACACTTATCTTACCAACTTTCTCCGATCCAGCACCATGCACCGTCCTCTTCCCCCTTGCATTCTTATGTGCCATGCATCGCTGAAGCCAGTGACTGGTTGCAGCAGTATGAGGGACGTCACTGCTATCACAGGCTACAGCTGGAGCAAGGGGACCGTGTAGTAGCAGAGGGTTGGATCAGGCTGAGAAGGTAAGTGTAACATTGTTTATTATCAGTTTGTGCCATGCTCCATCACAGAATGAGTACGTAGGCATACAGCATGGATGAAGCCTGGCACCAGAGATTGCTTTTAGATCCAAAATATATTCTAAAGCATTTAAGGGGGTTACCATCAATTTATCCAAAGAATATTTTATGTGGTCCAGGATTTTGACACCAAGATGCTATATTAGCAATTCACATTTACTGTCTCTGGTTAGGAAGAGAGGCATCAATTGCTTTTAGCAATTTCCATGGTTTTTGAATGTTGTCCCTATGTTGGCTCAGGCCATACCCCTAGCACCTCATTGTGTTACTACAGATGCTACAGAGCTCTGTAGTCAAATCCACTCATAAAATGTACTCCAGTCTTATTGGTCTGAATATATACGTAACTAGAATTCTGTTTTAATTGTAGAACACATTATAAAACGTACCTGTCGAGAATGTGAGTGCTTTTCTTGTTGATGTTGATTGCAAGAAGTGTTGGTAGACATGATATCTCTATCACATTTATTTACAGAAGAAATGTCCTCAATTGTGCATTTTGGTTTAGGCTCATCAGGAAGAGAAGGTAACGGAGATAGACATTTCCCTGGTTTTGATAGAGTCATCTCAAAGCTGTATAAAATGATCAACATAATGTGGAGACCAGGTTTAATATGACAATGGCTGGTAGCAGACTGACTTTCAACCACAACATTAGACCTCATACACCTCATGCGCACGACGAGATCCACCTTTTTTGCGGATCGTATGCAGACCTATTCATTTCAATAGGGCCACAAAAGATGCAGGCAGCGCGCCGTGTGCTGCCTGCATCTATATGTCTGTTCTGAAGCAAATTGCGGTCCCCAATGCACGGAACCGGCGCACAACGGCCTTGTGCATGAGGCCTTACCCTGTATGTTCTGTAGTGATATACATAATATTAGGAGGAAAGGGGTAATGTTGAGAATTCGGTATGGGGGGGAGGGGAGGCGCTTTTTCAATTTTCACCTCAGAAACCAGAAAGGCTAGGTGCACCCCTGAAGGTGGAATCTGACTGGTTGCTGTGGGCAGTGTTCCTTACCCCGTTTTGATAGTTCTCCCCAACAATTCTTGTTCTGTCTCAAATTATTTTCTTACAGCTTAAAAAAAAGTTTTCCCATGAGTTCTGCGATTTATTCCTTCAATATTTTATAAAAATCTAATAAAATTTTCATTCTGAAAAAAAATGCCTGATGTATCTTGAAAAACAATGATACCACCAACTATATGTAGGTTGACTAAGAAATGAAATAGATATTTGTAGATATATATAGACCCATGACTAAAATGGAAAAAATTGGCCTGATAATGAATTGGAGTAAACCCTCCAGTAAAGAAGCGGTTAACCTTCCATTGTCACAAAAGTAAGGCTACTTTCACACTCGCGTTTTGTCATGGACGGATCCGTTCAGATAATACAGCCGTCTGCATCCGTTCAGAACGGATCCGTTTTTATTATCTGTAACATAGCAAAGACGGATCCGTCTTGAACACCATTGAAAGTCAATGGAGGACGAATCAATTTTCTATTGTGCCAGATTGTGTCAGTGCAAACAGATCCGTCCCCATTGACTTACATTGTGTGTCAGGACGGATCCGTTTGGCTCAGTTTCGTCAGACGGACACCAAATGCTGTAAGCAGCGTTTTGGTGTCCGTCTCCAAAGTGGAATGGAGACTGGACGGAAGCAAACTGATGCATTCTGAGCAGATCCTTTTCCGATCAGAATGCATTAGGGCAAAACTGATCCGTTTTGAGAGCCCTGAACAAATCTCACAAACGGAAAGCCAAAACGCTAGTGTGAAAGTAGCCTAACTGTGCTTCTTATACCATGCATCTGCTATTTGTGTGTAACATCAGAGGTGCATGGCATCATTACATGTCTTGTACCCATAGAGATGTCAACACCAGCACACAATGCAATTCCAAGAGTTCTTACTATATAGAGAAATAGAGGGAAAAAGGCTGTGGTCATCGCTGTGCATCACACCAGGAAGGGAATTCCATACCTGTCGAGTTCTAAACTCTGGCTGTTTGCTGTATAATTACTCTCAACTGGAAATTGTAGACTATCTTCCTTTTCCACAGGGTTCTTCTTCATCTCCTGAGATCCTTCACTTTCACACTACACAACAGAGACATTTCTTCAATGGGTTAAAGTTTCAGCAGACACATACTAAACAATCCATTTAGAGAATCCCAGTAAGGGCCTCATGCACATGCATGTATTTAGTGGTCTGTGTGTGGACCAACTGACTTCAAAGGTTCCACATTTTACGGACATGTATAGGACATGTTCTATTCTTTTGCGGAATGGACATATGGATAGGCAAAGCACACAGATGATCCATGTGCTTTCCCCAACTGTACGTTTATTACACGAAAGATAGAACATGTCCTATTCTAGGCTGTAAAATACGGAAGGCACAAAAATACGGATGCAGCGCGGATGTCACACGGACGTCACCCGTGTTTTGTGGACCACAAAATACATACAGTCCTATGCATGAGGCCTAAATAGAAGTTTTTCTACATTCACAAGCACTGCAGACTGTACAAGTAGAACATTTCTCCTAGCATGTTGTTATATACAGTGTATATAATGTTTTATATACATTAAGCTGCTGTATGAAGTGTAAGTTATGCCAATCGGTCATGCAGAGTGGCTGCACAGTAAAATATTTTGAGAGCGTGTAATCAAGACTTAATCATTAGATTGAAAAGGAGGGACTTCACTGCCACACAATATAGAGGGTGAAATCAGCCGTAAGTTTACACTATGACTCCTGCAACCAAATCTGCACCATTTGTTGCAGATTTGGCTGCTGTGGGATTCCAGCAGATATGCTGCAGATTTTTTCAACAGATACCGATGCCGCAAACGTATCTTACTAGAAATATAACCTTACGTCAGGACAAGGATGATTTTATTGCAGAAAAAAAAGAGAGAGAGCCCCTAGATATCACAGATGACATTAGATATCATCACTGCCTGCTGACAATTACACATTATAGAATAATTTAGCAATCAAACTAATACAATATCTCATGTTGTGTTAGCACAGGAAGGACATTTGTGCTGTTGTTGTATTTAGTTTACCTTGGATACAATTGTAGCAAATTCTCAACTGTGATTAGTATTAGGGTTTCTGCCACCTTAGGCCTCATGCACATGACTGCAAAAAATATGGCTCAGATACAGACTTCAATGGGGCCGTAGAAGATGCGGACAGCACTCTGTGTGCTGTCCGCATCTTCGTTCCACAGCCTCACAAAAATAATAGAACATGTCCTATTCTTGTCCGTATCATGGACAAGGATAGGAATGCTCTATTGAGGGTCGGAGGTTCCGTTCCACAAAATGAGGAACACACAGCCGCCATCCGTGTTTTGCGGATCTGCAATTTGCGGACCACAAAATAGACATGGTCGTGTGCATGAGGCCTTATACTGTTTAAATTAGAAGGTCTTAACATGGTGAGGAATAGGAATATAACGAGCCACATTTATGAAAATAAATGCAGACAATAAAGTGTCAGTGTGAAATCAGTGCTTTCATTTTCATAGCGGCAATGGGAAAATTAAAGTTGTAGTCTGACTGGTTGTCATAGGTATCACCTACAGTTTTTGTCTACACTAGTTTTTATAGGTTCAGAGTATATTACACATTATATACCTTTTCACAATACAGTGATCAAGGGTGTGATACCACGAAAATGATTTATCACCTATTCACAGGATAGGTGATATACAGTGTATCAGATCACAGGGGGTAGGTCCACTGCTCTATTCACTTCTATGGAGCTTGCAGAGAGCTGGATACATTGTCTCATGAATGAAGCAGTAAACCGACATGCGCACTACCACTCCAAGGACTTGGGCACCCCTTGAATGACTCGGACACCCCATGTTCTTGAGATTGCAATTACTTCTCAATTAACAATGAATGGATGATATTTAATAGAATGGCAGTGTTTTTAGATCAGGTTCTGAAACTTAAAGGCTATGTACACCTTTGCATTTTACTCAATTTGAGCTAAAATCATTTTTTCAATTGGTCTTAAAAATTTTGAGCCCCTTTCTCTGTACAGCCTTGAGATTCTAGTAGCAGAATCTGTATTTTTACTGAGTTCCATCAAGCAGCTCTGATCTCTGACCTTATAAACACTCATTATAGTCCAATTCGTATCTTACTGATTAATGTGGCTTAAATAAGTGTTTATGACCTTTTAGTAATTCAGAGATGAGGTTTATTAGATGACCGGCACAAAATGAAGGTATGATTCACACTGCTAGACAAACAGTTAACCCTTTGTGACAGCGGCTGAATATTTTTAATAAAGACCAATTAAAAAAGTAATTTTTAGCTCAAAATGAATAAAATGCAGTAATACAAAATTGCCACCAAAAGTGTACATAATCTTTAAGAGTTGATTCGATCCACACCTTCAGAGTGGCTGTTTTGCATATTTTAGCTTGATGTTTTTGCACACAATTATATGAATCAGTTCATTGATTGCAACTACTCCTAATATAAATAAGGTTTCCTGAGTTTTTTTTTTTTATGGGCACAGAACAGGAGGCAGTATACAATTGACAAAAAACCTTAAAAGTTATGGACACCCATGAGGGCATTAAAGGGGTTGTCTCATGACAGACAATGGGGGCATATCGCTAGGACCCGCACTTATATCGAGAACGGAGCCCTGAAAGAGAAGGAGGGCGCTCTGCGCATGTGCAGCCACCCTCCATTTGTTTTCTATGGGTCCGGCGAAAATAGCCGAGCATTAGCTCGGCTATTTCCGTCAAGCCCCTAGAAGTAAATGGGAGCGCTGGCTGATCGTCTTGCAGTGTAAAACAACCGCAAAGTGCCCGATGAACGAGCACATGCCGGAAAACCACTAGACAGCATGGGGACAAGCAATGCCATAACGATTGCTCCTCCTCATGCTGTGGAGGAGATTGCTGAATGTAATGGCAGCAGTCTTTTCCGCTAGCTAGCAAGCGATTGCCGGGAGGGATTGCTTCCCTCCCGACAATCGCTTGCTCAATTGGCCTGTGTATTACAGGCTTAAGAGTTTTTGAGCTATTAGTAATTTAGACATAAGGGTTATTGCATAGCAGGCACAAAGTGAAAGTGAAAGCACAATTCCTACAGCTAGGCAGAAGTCAATCCTGAATATTTTAAATAAATATCAATTACAAAAAAAAAATCATGCTCAAAATCAGTAAAATGCAATCAAAGAAAAATGCCCTCAAAGGTGTACGTAGCCTTTATATGTGCGACTGATCCAGTATTCACTGGCCTCGGCAGTCACGCACGCATGAACAGCACATGAGCTCTGAAACCAGTGATGCGCAGCAGCAGTCACATAAACTATAGACATGCTATAATCAATGCAGACTCATAGTGAACTAGAGAGGAAGTACATTTAAAAGGTGAATAAGTCCCCCCCCCCCCCTCCTATCTCCAGTAAGGAGGTCCACCAATACAGGCTGCTACATCCAGGTGGGAAATGAGTTATGCCAACAGCATAGCCAATGGATTAACCCTTTACCCGTGTTTTTGTGTTAAAGGCATTCAGCTGATTCATCCTAGCTGCCATATACGCTGACTCTTCTATTTTGGCTCTGGAACAGTAGCGCTGGATCTGCTAGTGGAGTACAGTTGTATTTTTTAAGGGGGCATTTTCCAGCATTGTTCAGTTTGCTGCTAAAACTGAACAACTCCTTAACATCTGCATCTGTCTGTAGTTTTTGCCAATTACTGTCCTAAAGTTAGACAGCATAAATCTGGACCAGACTGGCAGAAGCTGCGCCAACTCTATCACTGTGGCGTGGGATATATACAATTTTTTACTTGTCTTTCTACACGTTAGACACTGTTCCCTTTGTTGTGCTACCTCTTGGGTGGCTTATTTTCCACTGGTAATTTTCAACCAAAATAATGGCGCACACCATTAATAGATCGACCCCGTTTTATGACTCCACATAGCCACACCCACTTTAAAAATAAAAAAAACGTCTGGTGAGGTGTAAAATAATTCTAAATATTGGTGCACGGCATGTTCATTAAATTTGGGTACAATTTAACCCAGAATTCTTTTTATCAGTAAATCTCCCCCATTGTCTGAAAAGCAAATAAGTATCATGGGCTAATATTTTAGGCTTAATTATGTAGCATCTGCGTACCATCTAGGTGTAAAGGCCCCCATACACTTTAGTGCATTAGGTGAATGTTTAATGTGTATGGGGCGCTCATGGCACTTGTGGCTCTCTCGCGACAGATGATGTTGGTGGACAGAAGGATTGGGCAAACTGAATGTATTTACCAGATCCTTTTGTTCTCCCACAAGATAAGCTGCCATGAGAGGTGCCTTCTTCCTCAATCCCCACTGACAATACATACACGCTTGGCCACGCTGAACATGTGTGTGTGTAGGAGGAGATTGTTGGGTTATATAGCCGTCAGCTACTGAATTTGAATGGCCAGCTTAAAAGGGTTTTCCAGGACTTTTTTTATTGATGACCTATCCTTGACCTAGGAAAAATGGAGAGAAGGCCACTGCTTTCTCAAACAAATGATCAGCGGGGGGTCCCCCCACGATCAGATACTGATAAGTCATCAGCCTGAAAATCTCAGAAAACAGGGTGTCATTTACTTGACACATTTATACAGTAAGTGGAACAGCACTGAACATACCTTACGTTTCCGTCGCATTTTCAATAAAGGGTTCTCTCTCACTTGAAGTAAACATTTACTTTGTGATGAAGTTGGTATCTTCTCTGAGCTGTTATTCATATTGAGGTTCACCTGAGGAACACAGTGTGGAATTCTTGACAAAAGCATTAAATCAATCTGAACCCATAATGACTTGATATCATTGTGCTCCTTTGTTGAGCATTCATTTCTCCCAAAAGGAACTAGAGTATAAAAGTGCTCTTCCAGCTCAGGGGCAACGTCACTTGTAGTCCTCCTACTAATAAAATGTTGTGTGCTATAAGGACTACCTTGGTTTATATTAGTACGTCCACACTCATTATTCCTGTGATTTCCTTCTGATGTAAAAGCAGAGTTATTTTTACAAAAAGGAGGTATGTCTGGTTCTGTTTCTGTGCTGTGTTCAGAAAGTTGCAATGAGAGGCCAATATCCCTTTTGAATTTAGGAACAGATCTAGTAATTTGAGTTCGCCTACTTTTGTGATCAAGCAGAGTTGCTCTAGATTCCTTTCTATGCAATTCTCTGCTATAACAAGTCAACTTCGTTTGTTCCGATATTTCACTCCCAAGAATTCCTTGGCTGAGAGTATGATCATCTAGCTTGTGGCAGTTCAGATTATCACCACTAGATGTCCTCTCTATCCTCCTTGTAAGCTTTCTGCACACTGCTGGTGTCCTTCCAGATGTGTTTTCAGTGGGAATGGCAACCACAACTGTAGCAGCACGTGCAACAGGTGGCGGTGGTCGAAGCTTCACACCTCTGTTTCCTATAACAGTGCGCGGTGCTTTAACACTCCGGTCTTCTCTGACTGGGCTCCTGTCATCTCTGTGACTTGGACATGTCTGATCAGCCTGAGATACCTTCTTACAGCCCTGTTCACCTTGATTTACTCCTCCATGATTTAGGTTTGATGACTGATTGAGAATGGTATTCTTGTTTGGATTGACCTTGTTCAACCACTTATCCAGCTGCCATTTGTTTGCAGTTGTGTGCTGAGTCTGTAAGAAAAATGTTTAAAGTCAAGTGATGGCAATGACGAGCCTAATAATCTACCTATAACTATTCATATCCACAGAGATAATCTGAACCTCTCTAAAAATTCATCATAATGGAAAAAGCAGCTCTAAGCTCACAAAACCTTTGTTAAAAAATGTAAACACTTTATTTAAAACCATGTTGTATGGTATTGGGAAGTATAGCACGTGAAAACATTATTTCCCTGTGTCAAATATTCATAGATTAAAGCATTATATAAATGGTAATTGTAACCAATCTCACAATGATTTCTGGAATGAAGGTAACGAAAAATATATAGAGTTACAAATGGCTGCATTTTTAATCAGATTTTTTTTTTATAAATATATATTTATCTGGAAAATATCTTAAAATTTATAGACTATGGTTCCCACCTTTTTATATGAGTTATTTCACATTGTGATTTATCCTGCTGTGCTCAAAATCACATGGAATGAAACTAATAACTAAGAAAATGAGAGGACATACAGTACTTGTAGATTGTAAAGTATACACACAATAATAAAGTAGCAGTCTTTGTTAGACTACTTTCACAGTAGCGTTTTCAATTCCGCTATTGAGATTAGTCGTAGGATCTCAATAGCGGATGAAAACCCTTTTGTTTTGTCCCCATTGATTGTCAATGGGGACAAAACTGAACTGAACAAAACGGAATGCACCGAAATGCATTCCGTTCCATTTGGTTGCGCTCCCATCGCGGACAGAATAATGCTGCAAGCAGCGTTTTTCTGTCCACAATGTGGTGCGGAGCAAAACGGATCCGTCCTGACACATAGTGTAAGTCAATGGGGACCACAATAGAAAACGGCTCCATCCCCTATTGACTTTCAATGGAGTTTATATTGGGCAGACTAGATGGGCCAAAAGGTTCTTATTTGCCGACACATTCTATGTTTCTATGACGTATCTGTCATGGCTATAGAAGACATAAAACAACCGGATCTGTTCATGACGGATGCATGCGGTTGTTTTATTGTAACTGAAGCGTTTTTGCAGATCCATGACGGATCTGCAAACAAACGCTAGTGTGAAAGAAGCCTTAAAAATATGTCTCATCTCAGGGGCCGCTGATGAGGATTGTTTATAGAAAGCTGTCATACAGGCTACTCTACTGCTGGAACTTATCCATGTTCTGCTCGCATCCTGTCCGTAGTCCCGTCTGTATGAACAAACATGCATAAACATCCAATCCCAGCCCCCACTCTGCAGCAGGACTCTCCAGATCAGAATTTAAAGGGAACCTGCCACATTGAACATGATGTCTGAGCTGCAGGCGGTATGGCATAGAGCAGGAGGAGCTGAGTAGACTGATATACAGTTTAATGGAAAAAGATTCAATCAAGCCTGTAATTTACTCATTTATACCTGTGCTCATTCTGGGCTTTGAAGTCCAGGAGGCGGTCCTATCAGTGATTGACAGCTGTCTCTGTATACACAGTCATAGAGGGAAGGCTGTCAGTCACTGATAGGACCGCCTCCTGGACTTCACAGCCCAGAATGAGCACAGGTATATATGAGTAAATTACAAGTTGTACTGAATCTTCTCTTATAAAACTATATATCGATCTGCTCAGCTCCTCCTGCTCTGTCACATGCTGCCCGTAAATGACTGAATTTTCATGGTGAAAGGTTACCTTTAAGGGACGATTTTTAAAATGTTACATCATCACACGTTGTTGGTTATCCAGTTTTGATTATTGTAACTTCTGCAATCCGTTTTTAGTCAGTAGTAAGTGTATTGCAAGTATACATGAGAATATCACTGGAAGGTTTCCGTTAACACTCTGATAATAATGATTTAATAGACATAGGAATCTCATATTAAAAATATAGATAGGAATCTCAGCAATGTAGATCATACAACTAACATGTTGTAGATTTCCCATCTACCAGCTGCTACCTATGTTACAAACAAGTTATTAACCGAATCGTCTAAGGGTACTTTCACACTAGCGTTTTTCTTTTCCGGTGTTGAGTTCCATCACAGGAGCTCAATACCGGAAAAGAACTGACCAGTTGTATCCTAATGAATTCTGAATGGAGAGCAATCCGTTCAGGATGCATCGGTTCAGTCCCTCTTACGTTTTTTGGCCAGAGAAAATACCGCAGCATGCTGCAGTTTTGTCTCCGGCCAAAAATACTGAACACTTGCCGGATCCGGCATTAATTTCCATTAAAGGACTTCAGTATCTCTAATAAATATTCAAATCATACATTTTATTGTACTACTAAATCAGTGTTGTGTATTATTTCTACTACTACTAATGTTTGTGTATTCTTTTATCTTATTGATACGCTCTATTCCTCTCCAGCTAAAGTGATCTGTTATGTGAGACTGCAGCTCTAAACCTCATCGCCACCAAACTTCAGGAACAGGATCCTCGCGCATGCAGGATACCAGCTATCAGTATGTAAACTAACAGGCTACATTGCACTTGGGGGTTGAAGCATTCTCAGTGAAAGGCTGTGCAAAGACTACTCACATGTTTCTGAAGAATGACTTACCTCAGGGCTGGTACATGCAGATGGCTTGCTGCTCTCACTTTCGCTGGAACTACTCTCAGAGTCTGATTCGGAGCTGGTGTCAGTTTCACTCGAGCTGCTTGACCCTTTGATGGAGACTGCTGAGACAGTGTTACTGCATTTCTGAACGTCACCACTAATAGTGCCAAAGAGGAGAAATAGAAAGGAAAAAAGCTGCTAGACTATAGCTTGTGATTTCAAGAATTGAAAAAAAAGAAAAACTTACAAACTAAGGGTACTTTCACACTAGCGTTTATTTTTTTTCCGGCATAGAGTTCCGTCCTAGGGGCTCTATACTGGAAAAGAACTGATCAGGCATATCCCCATGCATTCTGAATGGAGATGAATCCGTTCAGGATGCATCAGGATGTCTTCATTTTGACTGATCAGGCAAAAGATAAAACCGTAGCATGCTACGGTTTTATCTCCGGCGAAAAAAACTGAAGACTTGCCTGAATGCCGGATCTGGCATTTTTCCCCATAGGAATGTATTATACTGGAATGCCGGATCCATCCTTCCGTTCTTGCAATGCATTTGTGAGACGGATCCGCATCCGGATGCGTCTCACAAACGCTTTTAGTCACATCCAGATTGGCGGTTCCGGCAGGCAGTTCCGACGACGGAACTGCTTGCCGGATCACACTGCCGCAAGTGTGAAAGTAGCCTTAGGAACCAGATGTTTGCCAATACAATCACAACATGTTTTTTTACGCTTCAACTTCATAGAAATTTTTGGTGCATTGCTTTCTTATTGCTGTCACATGTGAAACGATGGCTACCAACCAGCCGCATAATTTTTAACAGGTGAAAAACATACTACTACAACTTGTGAAGCCAGCTTAACTGACTCCCTAGGATTTTTGGGATTGTCACTAGTCTAAAATGACTCAGGTCTTAAGCATGAGGGAGAAATGCCATTCAACTGTGGTAGGGGAGGTGCAAAAAAAAGAAAATCCTGCCATGCCATATGTCTTATGGTATGAGTGACATGGATGACATCTCCTGCTTCATCCACAGTCTTCTCCAAATCTAGTACCTGCACCGTACAGCACTCAACTGCAGATGTGCATTGGAAACTCTGTGCTGTGGGTAGACTTAGAGCGCTGACGGACTCAGCTTATTTTTCACCAAGTATGGACTGGAGAAGATATTTATAATTACATCTCTATAAATCAAGATCTTGCAAAAAAAGAAAGAAAAACACCTTATATCAATAATTACGACTAGTGTTGATCGAGCACCAAAGTGCTCGGGTGCTCGAGCAGAGCACTTTGGGATGCTCGGGTGCTCTACAGAGCACCAGAGCACAATGGAAGTCAATGGGAGAACCAGAGCATTAAATAGACATGTGGATGAGCTTATCAGTTATTATGCCCCCAGCAGCACTAAATACCCGCTCTGACAAAACGCTGGCCGCAGGGCAGGCCAGCACCTCCAAGGTGTCGAGCGCCAGTTCGTGCGACGTGTCCAGCTTGGATACCCAATAGTTGTAAGGCACAGATGGATCACTGAGGATGCTGACACGGTCTGCTACGTACACCTTCACCATCTTCCAAAACTTTTCCCTCCTTGTGACACAAGGCCGCGCATCAGGGTGAGGGTGCTGGCGGGGTGTCATGAAACTGTCCCAGGCCTTGGAGAGTGTTGCCCTGCCTCTGTTGGAACTGCTGTGTGTTCCCCTCGTCTCCCCTCCTTGGTTACCCAAGGAACTACATACTCTGAAGCCAGCGTTGTCAGCTGGAAATTTTTGGAGCAATTCTTCCACAAGGACCTTTTGGTATTGCACCATTTTGCTCGTCCTCTCCACCACAGGAATGAGAGATGAAAAGTTCTCTTTGTAGCGGGGGGGTCGTGAAGGGTGAACAACCAGTAATCGGTGTTGCGTGTAACGCGAGGGTCAAGGGAAAGGCAGCATAACAAAGTCAGCGATGTGTGCCAGAGTCCCAACAGAGAAGACTTCGCTGTCCTCATCAGGAGGGTGTAGCGCAGGTAATGTCGCTGTCAGCAGCGGCCAATCAATTGCGCTGAATGTCACAGATATTTAGGATGCGCAAATGTAACACAACAGATGTAGCAGAGTTTGTGTCACTGTCAGCAGCGGCCAAACAATTGCACGCAATTTAGCACAGGTTCCGCTAATAATATATATTGCAGCCAGATAAAACAATAGTCCTCCAAAGGACTTTTGGGTCTCTAACACCATTCAACACTAAACCCTGCCTAAAAAAAAACCTTTTTCTGTCCCTACACTATCTGTCCCTTCTGCTGCAGCTCGCCCTGACTAGTGTTGGACGAACATCTGCCGGGACGGTGCGCAAAAGCAAGTTCGTGACGGGTCCCATTCATTTTTATGGCAGGCGAACCTGAAAAACCTTCAGCTCATATTTGCAGCCAAGAAATAATTACTAGAAGTGCACAAATAGTCCCACAACATGGACAGTGACATACCAGATGTATTATTCAAATTTGCGATCTCCATTCATTATTTTTTTCAATGCGAAATATCGGCAATATAATTTTCGCGTACGCGCACACCAGTTATAATTATTTTTTCCAATACCGTTTGTCACTGTGTGTAGCAAAGGGAACGCAGCAAAACTGCAAACTAATGCTGCAGTACCCAAATGCACTATAAAGAAAGTATATTATTGGTATATAACACCCCGCTTCAATCAGTTTTTTTTGGGGGGGGGGGGATTTTTTGGTATATCACACCAGTTATAATTTTTTTTTTTCTAATTGTGTTTGTCACTCTGTGTAGCTGCACACCTATCAATAGTACAGCTATACCCAGTCCTTAAAAGGACTTTTGTGGACCTATTTGATAGCATTTGTGTCCCTAACAGTCTGTCCCTGCTCCACACAGCAACCTTTCCCTACACTGACAAAAAACTGAATGTAAAATGGCGGCCAGGTCGGGTCTATTTATAAGGTAGGGGGTATGTCCATGGGCTAAAACTTTTCAATTGGCTGTCCTGTACCACCTGATGGATGTGTCATGGGTCAAAGTTCTTCACAACGTAAAAGAATATGGCGGGCACGAATATCGCCATATGTTTGCATGTTCGGCGAATTGCAAACGAGCAAAGTTCGCCGCGTACCGATCGCAGTGCGAACCGCAAGGCCATCACTAGCCCTGACTAAGACTGAGCCGAACCATGTGTCATCGGGTGCTATATAGATGCCGTGTTCCGGACAGCTAATCACTGTAATGCCAGTAACCAACATGGCTACGGCATTACAGTGAATGTCAATACTGCTCTGCACATTTATTGGCTGCTTAGCAGCCAACCAACGTGCGGGGAGGAGACTCGGCCGAACAGTGCGATGTGCAAAGCATCTCGATGCTAGACTCAAAATGGTGTTTGGCCGAGCATGCTCGCCCAACACTAATTATCTCTATTGATCAAAATCTTGTATCAGTATTTCGGTACCGCATATCCTCACCTAATAGTCAATATATTTTGCCAATTTCTTAAAAAAAGACGCTATCGCTGAGGCATGAAGGACGGTGTCTTGTTTTATCTTACAATAGCTGACTCAACTATTTGCTAGTAAGACATTGACTTTAATCAGTTTTAATGAGGATGTATCATGGGGAATTGTGTACAATGTGTAAAACTGATGTATTAAATTACTGTAAGGAGACTGCTCCTGTGATGTTGGAGGACACCGAAACAGCTTCCCCAAAGTCTTTTAATTTCAATAGTTTATGGTTTCATCTATTAAACTATAAAACTTTACGACTTTGTGACTATCTGGAAAGCTTTCAAAGAGGTCTACATGGCAACAAAAGCTGGCAGGATTTATACTGCTTGTATGAATGTCACTCCAAATCATTTTAATAGACAAACCATCGATCTTAAAGAAGTTGAAATGATTTCATAATTGTTTTGACTGATAGCTGAAAAATACTAAGAATAATTGATAACTTTGGAAAATGTGACAAACTAAGGTGCCAATAGCATATTCTACCATAATGGTATATACCGTAAATACTGTATGACTAGTAATAAAAATGTTACATAAGGTAATATTTCTTCTTTGAGGAAAAATATGTAATAATATATGCAACTAGGGTTTCTACACTTTTCTCTGACTTACTTGAAAAAGGGGGTCACCAGAAAGGAGGCTGAGCTTTGAAGAAAAGGGGCACAGCCTAAGATGTGCTGTTTTGTGTCAAATTTGCACATAAACTTCTGTCTCAAAGTAAGACAACCGCTATAAAAAGAGGTCTAATGCTTCATAAAATCCATAAGCTTCATTCAAAAATCCATAAAAGTCAGGGCTACAGCCCACTTGTCTATGCCTCCTTGTTCACGACAGATAGTGAGATGGAATCCCAGCAATTTAAAAGTAACCTATGATTTTCACAATAATTGGGTGAGATCAAAGACCTGGGGCGCATTTATGTACTGTACATTGAATTTGTAATAATAACTATAAAAAAATAAAAAAAAACATCTATATATACAGTATATATATTGTAAGAGATCGTCTTTCTTACAGGGGATCACCATCACAAACTTCCTTCCGGACAACGGATTTAATGTCCAAACGGTGCATTTATTTGGCAGTCTTCACAAACAAAACAATACAAAATATACACTTGCCCGGCTTGGCACTTGCTAATACAAACACATTCCCTGACTCACCTATACAGGACTGTTTAGACACAGTGAAAAAACAGAGATCCAGCACCAGTGTAGATCTTTTCGGTCCAGTCTTTCACCAAAGTAATCCACACGTGTGTGAGTGGGAAAAGGTGCCACTGGACATGTTTATGTTACTTTGGTGAAATAAAGACCGGACCGAAAAGCTCTAGACTGGTGCTGGATCTCTGTTTTTTTATGAGCATATATAAGGACTTACTTGGGTCATTCCGTGCACCTATCACAGGACAACTACGGGTGAGCTGGATATATCTCTTTTTCTGTTCAGACACAGTATCAGGTTCGGCTTCCTCAGCCAATTGTACAACAGCCTCCAGGCTGTAGCAAGATCAATATGTCTGGGGAACTTAGGCTTAGCAGTACTCCTGACTCTGACCTTGTGACCCTTGTTCCGCAGGCGTCACTGTGTCCCCCAAACTTCGGGCTGTCACCTAGTCTCGTGGCCCCTCAGCCTACCCGGCTGAGACCACTCAGAGCCTCTGCAGGTCTCTGTTCCAAGATAACACTCTCCGTCCCTAATTGACACAGTGGGAGGTGCTTTATCCCAGTCTGATTATCGCAGATCTCACCAGCGATCCTCTCTGGACCAAGGGAACACCCGTCCTGGAAGGGTGTGGATTGTCTGATCCCACTTCCAGTCCTATCTGCCAATCCAACTAAAATCCAGCCCAGAATATACCAAAAACAACCTTGTCTCAGCAACCTACATGCTGCTGAGACTATTGCATACCAGATTTTAGCTATCCCACCCAGCTAAGGTATCTGAGTTAGATATACATACCTTCCAGCAGTGTTCACCTTCTCACAATATATCTATATATATATATATATATATATATATATATATATATGGTTCAACTGGATCGACACAGTCTGTTATCAACAGGAATGTACCACCTAAATATATATCAACCAAAGAGAAATCGGTACTATATAGTATCCTTAAAATAGTTTTTTTATTATTATTAAATGACATAAAAGACATATACAAAAGAACATGAATGCAGAGATCATACAGAGCGCCATAAAAGGCAGTCCACATTAACGTCACTTGTTAACAGTTAGTAATCGCTATACATATAGCTATATTGCTGTTAGAAAGCTGTGCAGAGGCGCCCAGGTCAGCATACAATATCAAAAAGCTGGCTCTGGCTGTGCTCACAGCTATCCCAACTTACAGTGCATCTAGCATGGGTATAAATAGGGTGTAGATGGTATTTCTAATGTTGTGACCGACACCATACAACCTATGAGTTATATCATCTAATGCTGCGGTGTATCTAATCAGGCCGATCAAAATCTCTTTTCCTTACCCTGTATTCAGTGCTGTATAAATGTGGGCTGGCTTGGTTTGGCGTGCGCTCCTCGATGCGCGTTTCGCTTTATTGCTTCATCAGGAGGGGCTCATATATATATATATATATATATATATATATATATATCTATATATACACACATCTGTACTGTGTATTTTTTCCAAATTAATATACAATAAATATTTTTTTTTAATTTAGACTGGCTGCATATCCTGTCTGCTGATCTCCCCATTATTACGGTGGAGCTAAGGTGGTGAGCATAGTATTTTTCTCCTTAAGGCAACCAAAAGTTCATATAGAGTCATAAAAAAGTGTCTATCCCTGCACCACATTTATCATCCAGCCTGATCCTCTGTGATACATCTGGTGCAGGCCTAGACAGTGGTTCTAAATTTGCGCCACCTATTGGATTTGTAAATCTGGGCCATTGTCTGTAAGGTTGAAAGGTGGTCAATTAATAACATTGGTTGAATCAATGTCGTAGAATAAATGTTATATTTGATTACTATATAAATAATTCACTTTCTGTGGCGTTTACCTCCATCTATAGTAGAGGTTAATCGGTCTAACAAGGAATGAACATGATGTCACAGTATTAAAGAGTAAACAAGGATCCAGCGATCATGCCCATCTATTGACTCTCTTAAACAAAGAATTGATATAGAGCCATAACTGGAACAGTATTGTGAGCATCATGTGAATTATGTGCTCTTTACAAAACTCCTATTTATAAAAAAAAAAAAAAGAAAAATCTGATAATTTTCAGTTCTCTGCTCCTGAATGTCTTTCAGTAAAAGTATTCTGTATCTAAATACCACTTGTATAAAGCAGGGCCTATATAAATGCTTGGAATTCATCACAAGAACTCTAAGCAAACATTGAACACTATACATTAGAAATTGTGTGGAATTTGACAGAAAACCCATGTGTAGGATTTCAGCAAAATTTAACAGGATACACTTTTAAAGTGGCAATAAACGCAAACATTCTGTATGTAATAAAATCTAGACCAAATAAATATTTTATTTTTGGCGTTATTTCTGTTAATTATACAGCACCAGCCAACATATTTGCAGCACTATACTCTGATTTTGTTGACATCCTGTCTCATACATTAAAGGGGCTGTCCAAATTGAACAAAAACTCAGCCAGCCCCTTGCAAAAGAATTGATATGCACCATTTTCCCCCTTGCTTCTTTAAAGGGGTTGTCCAGGTTCAGAGCTGAATCTGGACATACCTCCATTTTCACCCAGGCAGCCCCCCGACTTGAGCATTGGAGCAGTTCACACTCCGATGCTCTCCTTCGCCCTGTGCTAAATTGCGCATGACAAAGGCATTTTCCAGAGTTCCGGTGACGTACCCTGCTCTCCATGGGGCTGCCAGGAAGCCCGGTGACATCACCAGCACTGATGGGCGGGCTTTAGTGCTGCCCTAGCATGTAAAACAGCTAGGGCAGCGCTAAAGCACGCTCATCAGAGCCAGTGACGTCACCAAACACGCTGCATGACGGAAGCTTCCGCCTGGCAGTGTATTATTGTAAACAAAAGAGCCCTTGCCCTGTATGATCTAGCGCAGGGCAAGGGAGCGCATCGGAGCATGAGATGCTCTGATGCTAACATCAGGGGTGCTGCCTGGGTGAAATTATGGGCATGTCCGTGTTCAGATCTGAACCCGGACAACCCCTTTAAGGGCTGTTCCCTGCCACTGTTTGTTTTCCTGGCTGTCACAGTGATATCCCATACACACAGGTCACAGATGCAGCCAATCAGTGGCCTCAGTAGTCATATCCTATATAGTGCTGAGGCAGTGACTGGCTGCACGGAGACCTGTGTGCATGGAACATCACTGCAGCAGCCAGGAAGATGATGTCAATGGCAGGTGAGAAAATGGCTTTGTACTCCTCGTTTTGTTATTTTAGCACATGTACAGATGATGTCAGCAGCAGGGCCCAGCACTAGAAGCAGCAAGTGAGAAAAGGAGTAAGTATGGCTTCTTTTCTTATTTTAGCAAATGTACAGAGACCTCCCCTTTTAGGCCAATTTTATGGAGGGTGGAAGAAAGCTGGAAATGCATATAAGTACAAGAAGATACAAATTCTACACAGTATATGATAAATTACTAGTCAAAACACATAAGTGATCTCTCTGTATAACCCTGCTCAAAGTGAACATACAACATATCCCCAGAGGAATTACACCAAAAGCGCTGTCAGTGATGCTTTAGGACAGGGATGCCCAACCTGTGGCCCTCCAGCCGTTACAAAACTACAATTCCAGAATGCCCAGACAGCCTACAGCTATCAGCCTACAGCAGAGCATAATGGGAGTTGTATTTTACAACAGCTGGAGGTCCGCAGGTTGACCATCCCTGCTTTAGGGTATGGCCACACAGTCAGGTTTGTGCATGCATATTTGGAAGCCAAAACTAGGAATGAATTAAAAAAAAGTAGAGTAGTCATATCTGTTCTTTATACTTTCTCTCCTTTCATGATCCACTCCTGATTGTGGCTTCCAAAACTGCATGCAGAAACCTGACTGTTTGGCCATACCCTTACTGGCAGGGCCTTCATGTTTTGCTAACTAATACTAGTTTAAGGCCAGTTTCACACTGGCGTGCAACTTTTCAGGCTGTATCCATAATGTGTGCTGCCGGAAGTCCGCCTGACCCCTTTCACTATAATGGGGACCGGACAGAGATCTGGCCGCAGCATGGCAAACATGCCGAGAGGAGACCAGACAAAAAACACAGCGTGCAGCAACCACTGAGACACAGTGCTGACCGATAGTTCTCCAGTGCTATAGTAAAATCTAAATACATGGTAAAATATAGTCCCAACTTTGTAAAACTATTCCCAATGGTTCATCAGGGGACCAAAATACACAGTAAAATATAGTCCCAACTTTGTAAAAGTAGTCCCGATGGCTCATCAGCGCATCACAATTGTACAGATGTCTGTCTGTAGAGGAACTATATTTGATGAACTAGGAGGTTTCATCATTTATAGATCCAGCAAATTAATGGTCTGGCAAGAGGGGTGAGGTCAGTGAAAATACATGAATTATCTCTAATTGGGGAGAGAGTACCTTAATCGATTTAGTCTGATTAAGGTGCTCTCTCCCCAAGAAGAGATAATACCCCCAAAATTCTGACTTAGGCCTTTCATCCAGTTCTGCTATACACTGATGAGGGGCAATACCCCCAAAACTGCTGTCTGCAGATGAGGTGCTGGCTTTTTAAACCCCAAAGTGACAAGGCGTTTTTCTTTCTTTTTTCATTTTCACCTTCCAAGAACTATATCTTTTTTATTTTTCCATCTATATTGCTGTATTAGGGCTTGTTTTTTATGGGACAAGTTGTAGTTTTTAATGGTATGATTTTGGGGTACACATAACCTTCTGATGAACTTTTATTGACTCTTTCTGGGAGGGACATCGGAAAAAACAACAAAACTGCCACTGAGTTTTTACGCTATAAATTTTACGGCCTTCATTTTTACGTATAAATAACATAATATCTTTATTCTCTGGGTCAGAACAATTACAGCGATACCAAGTACATTTTTTTTTTTACGTTTTACTACTTTTCTGCAATAAAACCCCATTTTTTAGCACGAAAAAATC
Organism: Bufo gargarizans; assembly: GCF_014858855.1. Lineage (NCBI taxonomy): Eukaryota > Metazoa > Chordata > Amphibia > Anura > Bufonidae > Bufo > Bufo gargarizans. The sequence goes on from NW_025334289.1 coordinate 35,965, forward strand.
TTTTTGCACCTCCTCTTCCCAAGACCTATAACTTTTTCTTTTTCTTTATATGGAGTTGTATGAGGGCTTGATTTTTGCGGGCCGACTTGGTACCATTTTGGGATGAATTACTCTTTTTGATCGCTTGTTATTAAAGTTTTTTCGGTGGTGACTAAAAATAAATGAACAATTCTGCCATTTTATTTATTTTTGCTTTTTTTACCGTAGGGGATAATTTACATGATATTTGTTGAGTTGGGGTTGTTACGGATGAAGCAATACCAAAAATGGGGGAGATTTTATTTTTACAGATATTTTTTATTGAAACGCTCCTTCTGTCACCACATACATGCCGCGAGCATGTTAGGGGTTAAGCAGCCTGGATTGGCACTCCTTCCAGTTTAGGCTGTTAGACCAGGAGCGTGGCTCTCATGTGAGGGCAGAGCCCCTGCTCTCCGCCACACAGGGAACCCGTGCAGCTCTTAGAACAGGCCACCTTAAAAAGGCATTGGTCCAGCCTAAGGCCCATTAGATGGGCCTTAAAAAAAGCGTATTGGTGGTCACTAAGGGGTTAATATTCGAGTCATGTCTCAAGGCCTATTTAAAGGGTCCAACATTTACTTATAGGATAGCTGCCTTACATCTGGTTGCATTAGAGGCAGAGCTTGTTAAAGAGGACCTTTCACTAGAATAAAACGTCTAAACTACCTATACAGGCATGTAGAGCGGCGCCCAGGGATCCCCCTGCACTTACTGTTATACCTGGGCGCCGCTCCGTTCTCCCGGTATAGCCTCCGGTATCTTCATAGTTAGGCTCCACCCAGGGGAACCTGCCGGCGTCTCCTTCTCCCATGCTGTAGCGCTGGCCAATCACAGCGCTCAGCTCATAGCCTGAGAGGCTTTTTTTTCTCTCAGGCTATGAGCTGAGCGCTACAGCATGGGAGAAGGAGACGCCGGCAGGTTCCCCTGGGTGGAGCCTAACTATGAAGATACCGGAGGCTATACCGGGAGAACGGAGCGGCGCCCAGGTATAACAGTAAGTGCAGGGGGATCCCTGGGCGCCGCTTTACATGTCTGTATAGTTAGTTTAGAAGTTTTATTCTAGTGAAAGGTCCTCTTTAAGAGCTCATTTGCATCTCTTTCTTCCCAGAATTCCAGAGGAGCATGTATGGTCTATAAGTCTCCTCACACCGATTAAGGCACTCTCTGCCCAAGGAAAGATACTACCCCCCAAATCTGGAATTAAGCACTAAATGCTATCACTGACATCCTACTAGTGTCTTGTGATACATTTAAAGGGGTTGTGCAGTGCCATAATATTGATGATCTTTTCTTAGGATATGTCATCAATATCAGATCGGTGGGGGTGCCGGGAGTCTGACCCCACTGACGTAATATTGATGAACTCGATAGGCCATCGATATCATACACAACCCCTTTAAATTGTATCTTGTTTCATGCTGATCAGTCCATCCAGCATAAACAGTCAAAATTATTTAATGGCAATAAAAAATAGTTTTTCAAACTTTATTTTAAAAAGGACAATAATCACTAGACATTTCTTTTCAAGAAGATCAGTATAAAACAGTCAAAACACAGACTGTTCAAATTTTATTTTGCCTATCCTAGCCTAGAAGATATTCTCATTGTAATTCCTTGCAAGCTCTGTAGTAGAAGAGAACAATGGAAACATTTCTGAGAACTTCCCTTTGAGCTCTCTGCAAGGTTCATGAACATAAAACATTCATGACTTTCACTTACTGATAGGATGCAGGACTGATGAGGAGAAAAAAAAACGCATCAGCCTGAGAGCGATAATAGGTGACTGATATCTCAGTACTCTGCTTTCAGTGTAGCTTTATAGACTGTGTCTTCCTGTATCGCCTACAGTTAAAATAAGCTCATTTGCCATTAAAGAGAAATGAAACCGTGAGACAAGTGTCAAGACCCCCCATAAAAGCTGCAACAACAACAACATGATATTAAAAAAGATTCCCTCAGCAGTTAAGCACTTGGGCAACAAACTCTACATGGTTATAGAAGATTATTTTCATTTGCAGGAGCTATTTTTGGTGCCCCTATCTCGTCTATCCTACATAATATGTGCTATACTTGAGTGCCAAGACATGACTGAATGTTCCAGAATAACATCCAAAAGCCAAATTAAGGATTTAATTAATTATATTAGTCTTTGGCTTTAGCAGACATTGCAAATAGAAGAATGATCTGTAAAATATTCAGTACTATTTCTGTTTGCAATGCGATATATTCTTGAAGTGTTTGCTCATAGAGGCAACCCTATTAATATGCCATGTTAGAGCATATGGATCATAGAAGGCAGTCCCAAGCTCCATCAGTCAGAATGAAAGAATGCTCTGTAGGCACAGATCTCTGTTATAGGGTTTAAAGGAATACACTGGTTTTATGATACTTATCACTAGGGATGAGCGAATCGCATAAAACGTTGTTAGAATACTTCGAACCGAAGCTGAGTTTGGTAAAATAATTTTTACAGTAGAGACTTTGCGAAGTAATAACTTCGGCTCATCTGAGCCAATACATTCTAATACTCTACGGAGCGCTTGCTCCCTACAGTATTCTAACAAAATTTTCAGCAAATTGACTTTGAATGTTTCATCCGAAGTCGATTCGATCATCTCTACTTCTGACCTATCCTCCACATAGCTCATCAATATCAGATTGCCAGGGTTCAAACTCTAGGAGCCCCAGCCAATCAGTTGTTTGAAGATACTGTTAGTGTGAGAACTGCATTTTCCTCAATGTTTACCTGCACACCGTCTACATTGTAGTAATGGTACAGTGAATGTAGCAGCTTCCTCTCCCATCAACTTGAATAAAATATTCAAGTAAATGTCTAGCATTAACTGGTCCAACCCTTCCTTCCCATACCTTAAATATTTCATAGGAGATTTTTCTAATGTCTGTCTGAGAATAAAATGATATAATATAGATGTCAGTCCCTTTACATTTAAAGTTCTCATCATAATCAGATCTATAACACGTGGAATTTCCCATTATGTGCATGAGACAGTTGTGTAGAAAGGAAGAAATTCCCTGACCTAAGTCATGTCTTACGTTCTTCAGATTAACTATCAGTCTCCTTTCCATTAGGTGGCTAATATTCAATATACATTTACTTTCCCAGTATGTATACCCCCTGTTTTATTAAGCTCTTTAAAATGTACCGTACATTCCTCCAGAGTGGTGTAACAGGAAAACTATCCTTAATCCACCATATTTTCCTTAGGGTGTGCTATACCTTCTGGAATTATGTTGAGTAATGGCTTTCCATTCATTACCACCAAAGAGAAGATACATATCTTCAAGATCTGGAATACATAATATCTGCTAGTATCGATCCCATAAACCTCCAAAGCATGTGAGACAGAATTTTGGTCACTGATGACAAATATTTAGCCTGAATGGCCAAGTAGTAACTATACAAATCTGGAAGCGCCATCTCTTCCTGCTCCCTCAGATGCTGATGAAACAGTTTCATTCCCCTACATACTAAATCCCTAAATAATCCATCAAATACCTTAAAGATCCTTAACGGGATCCAGATCACTGGGTTGGTAATGGCCAGTTTTCAGCAGCCTTATTTATAGATATGCAAGCAATCTAGCAAGCAATAAAATATTGACTCAGTATTTGGATTCTGCTGGGCCTCGGCATTTTCTCTGTTACCCTGTACTGACCCAAAGCATAGTTACATAGTTCTGTACATACAATCTGGGGATCAGAGCAGCAAGGTCCAGATCCCTTGAAAAGGGTTAAAACATAATTTTTGACTGTGGGTAAAACATCATGTTTTGTATAACTTGCATGTGGCAGTTAAATCTGGTGTGGCATGGATGTACATTTCTTATTCACCTGCATGCGTAAGGATCCCATCAATATTGTAATCCTGGAAAACCCTGTTAAAGGGATTCTGTCATCAGATTTGTGCCCTATAAGCTAAACATATGGCCATGTCGGTGCTAATAACATGAATCCTAAACTGACTGCCCTTATTAAACCTGCTTGTGGCTCTATTAGCCCCAAAAACAGGTTTTTATAAGCTGTCACTCACCTACCTAAGGTGCCCAAGGGGTTTTACGTTAATCCAGGGTGCCCGCCTGCACCCCTCGCCGTCTGGTGCCCAGCGCCGCCTTCCTCACCTCAGCGCCGCCTCCTCAATCCACCCGTCCCTCTGCCAGATCCTGCGCCTGCGCACTAGGCTCAGCCTGATGCGCCGCGGACTCCTGGCAGCGGCTTTGTTGAGCGAAGTGCGCATGCGCATCAGGCCGGCGCATGCGCACTTCGCTCAATGAAGCCGCTGCCAGGAATCCGCGGCGCATCAGGCTGAGCCTAGTGCGCAGGCGCAGGATCTGGCAGAGGGACGGGTGGGTTGAGGAGGCGGCGCTGAGGTGAGGAAGGCGGCGCTGGGCACCAGACGGCGAGGGGTGCAGGCGGGCACCCTGGATTAACGTAAAACCCCTTGGGCACCTTAGGTAGGTGAGTGACAGCTTATAAAAACCTGTTTTTGGGGCTAATAGAGCCACAAGCAGGTTTAATAAGGGCAGTCAGTTTAGGATTCATGTTATTAGCACCGACATGGCCATATGTTTAGCTTATAGGGCACAAATCTGATGACAGAATCCCTTTAAAGGGGTTCTACAGTTTGTTTTAACTGATGATCCATCCTCTGGATAGATCATCAGCATCTAATCGGCAGGGGTCCGACACCTGGGACCCCCGCCGATTAGCTGTTTGAGAAGGCAGCGGCGCTCCAGCAGCGCCGGGCCTTCTCACTGTTTACCGCTGGCCCAGTTACATCACAACTAGTATCAACTGGCCTGGGCGGGGCTAAGCTCAATTCAAGTGAACAGAGCTTAGCCACACCCAGGCCAGTAATACTAGTGTGACGTCACTGGGCCAGTGGTAAACAGTGAGAAGGCCGCGGCGCTGCTGGAGCGCCACTGCCTTCTCAAACAGCTGATCGGCGGGGGTCCCAGTTGTCGGACCCCTGGCGATCAGATGCTGATGATCTATCCAGAGGATAGATCATCAGTTAAAACAAACTGCAGAACCCCTTTAAATATATGTCCATTAATGGGGTGTGTTTTCTATGGAAGTAGCACAGTAGTAAGTAACAAGGAATGAGCATGTCTGTATAGACATTTATGTTTAAAAGAAAGAAGGTTTCTATTTTGTCATAGTGGTTTGTTACTGTATGAAAAGTAACACTACATAACTCTCAGCCACACAATATGATTGTTAACTAATTGAAAACTAGTTGAAAGAAGTTTAAAAGGGACCTGGATACATTTTAAGAAGAGTCTGGTTCAGAAATGGCATTAAACTGGCTCTCTTGCAAACATGAAAAAACCGAGGCCTCCAAGTACCTCCAAAAATCAACTCCAAGACTGTCTCAGCAAGTGGGTGAACGACGTGTCAGAGTCTGACAAAGGTAAACATTTGGACCCATTGCTGTACTTCATGACGAACGAAGCTTGGTTACATTTATCAGGTCACATAAATTCCCAGATTAAGAGGTACTGGCCCACTGACAATCCCCATTTAACTCACGAATCACCACTTCACGTTTTGTGCGCAGTGTCAGAAGCTCGAATAGTGGGTCCAATTTTCTTCAAATCAACTGTAAATACTGCAATTTACCGGGACATCTTTCAACCAACTGACACCAGAAGAAAAAATGTCCTGCCTTTTCCAACAAGATGAGGCAATATACCACACCTCGCAGAACTCACTGGCATCGGTTCATGAACTGTTCACAGAGGAGCAAACTGTGAGCAGGAGGTTATGGCCACCACGTTCCCCAGACTTTTCCACATGCGATTTTTATTTGTGGGGAAATTTAAAACAGAAAGTGTACACTAACAATCCACATCCCCTGGATGAACTCAAGGAAAACATCACAAACACTGTATGCAGCATCACTGCTGAAGATCTGCAAGCAGTACCAGCCAACATAATCTTTCATGCCCAAAGATGCATAGATGTGAACGGGGACCACTGTTAGCATCTTTTGTGACTTGTGGGTGATTAAAAAGAAACAATTCAATTGCTCATTCATCTTGTCATACTATTACTGTAGGCGGCCTACTTTTTCCTGACCCACCCTGTATTACAAATTATGGCTACTAGATAACTGAAGATGGATTGTTGATACAGGAATCTATTCTATTGTCTTCAGGAGGTTGTTTTGTCTTCCTTTTTATCAACACTGGAGGGGAACTGAGTGAACTAGACATTTCTTTACATTTTTATTACTTTGTAAACAAAAAAATGCTGTTTTAAATGCTGATTTCCTTTATTAAAGGATAAATGTTGTACAGCCCTACCTAGCCATATGGAAAAAAGTATATGTCCACTTAATCAACCCAGTTAACTAAATTCATTTAACATTTGGGATCAACTTCATTATCCATACCAATTACTGATAGACCTGTTGAATCTAATCATCACATAAACTGAAACCTGTGACAATGTGAAACAGAGTAGAAGGTCTCAAAATACAGCACATCATGCCACGGGATTGAAATACAGATGCCAAACAAAGTCACTGAAATCTACCAGTCCAGATAGGGCTACCAAATTGTTGATAAGACTCGGGGACATCAGCAAACCACAGTGAGAGCCATTATCCACAAACAGAGAAAACTTAGTTAATGTTGAGATATGCATCTGTCAAACTTTCCAAAAAACATGGAGAAGACCCCCAATATTATTCTATGGACTAATGAGTCAAAGGTGGAACTGTTACATCTGTGTAAAGCTAACACTGCAATCCTCCATATAAACAACATACCAACAAGTAAACATGGTGGTGGTATTGTGTTGCCCTGGGGTTGCTTTGCCTCTGCATGACAACTTTTCTTAATTGATAGAACCATGAATTCTGCTCTGTATGAGAAAATCCTGAGGGAGAATATCCACCTGTCAGGTTGTGACCTAAAGTTCAGGTTCAGTTGGGATTGTTTAAGGAAAATGATCTGAAGCACATAAGTAAGACCACCTATGAATGGTGCAAAAGAAATTTAAGTTGTTGGACTGGCCATGTCAAAGTCCTGACTTGAATCCTATTGAAATGCTATAGCAAGACCTTAAATGGACATTTTATGCTCGAAAACCCTCCAATGTGGCAAAATTAAAACAATTCTGCAAAGAAGAGTGGGCCAAAATTGTACAACAGGAATGTGAAAGACTCATCACAAGTTATCACAAATGTTTAACTGCAGTTGTTACTGCCAAGGATGAGACAACCAGTTATTAGGTTTAGGGGGCAAATACTTTTTTTTAACATATGTGAGATTCTTGGGTTTTGAATAAATCTTTAATTTCAATAAATGCAATGATAATTTCTAAGCTGCATTTTGTGTTTACTGTACTTGTGTTGTTTCTATCTTACATTATAATAAAGGGGTTGTCTCACCTCAGACATTGGGGGCATATCACTAGGATATGCCCCCAATGTCTGATAGGTGAGGGTCCCACCCACTGTATTTCGTGTAGTCCAAATAAAACAACCTATTTTAATGCATAGAAGCACATATTCCAGATGAATATTGATCCTCATAAAATACAAAAGCTTTTCTCCTTATTTTTCTTTAACTCTTCAGGTAAAATACTTTTATTATAACATATTAATACTCATGTAATTGCTTAGCCAGTTTACCTGTAACCCATATAAGTATTTGAAATAAAATGCTTGAAATGTAATTTTATCAAATTCCTCAAATGCTGAATTTTATTTTTATAAATAATGTAGCATTCATTGGCCACACAAATAAATGCTGTGTGCACTTTCTGTGCAATTTGGATCATTATAGCACATGATGAATTGTAGGAACTCTGTTACACCAGGGTTCTGCTGACATAGGCTTGAGCAGTTTACTATCAGCAAAATTGCTCAGTATGTCAATAGTTTCGCTATGCATGGCTTACTCAAAGTAATTGGATATATAAAAATCTTGGAATTACAACTTTTTATGTGATATTATTGTACAGGTATACAAGTTAATGTTAAGGCTATACTTTATATTCATTAAGATCACAACTTGGAATTATTCTACATTTTCTAGATTTAGCAGTTTGTACGTATATCTTGCTATAGTTGGAGATTAAAAAACAATGTTGTATTTGCCATAAATATAATATTCTGTAAAATAAAACTGTTGGTAAAAGACTGCTATGCAAAAGACTAAGTGATACGTAAATAGGCAAATAAATGTGCTAAGCTGCTTTAACCACTCAACTCCTTCACAATAAAAATAATTTATCTGATTTAAAGACACAGAGACACTTTGTAGCCACTCTCCACACTGACCAATAGACACAGATAATACATTTGGAAGAGGACCATCTTCAAAAATTATAGTGGGGTATTTGAAAACCAAACAGCCCCCATGCACTAGTATTCTAACCAAACAATTGCATACTCACCTCCTCCCCAACACTATGTCCCATTCCCTTCACTGGTCTTCTGGTTCCTGTCTGTAAACTTCTGGATGACAGGATGCTGCAGCTAATGACTGGCTTCAATGTTGACATGTCGCCAAGGGCAGGTAAACCAGCAGTGATGTGCTGCTTGCGGATGCATCACTGTTGAGAACAATCATTGTATGCAGTGGTGCACCTGACCCTGTTCATCTGGAATTTTACAGTTGGAGACCAGAAGACCAGTAAAGGGAGCCATGGAGCAGGAGTGGAGCATTGGGAAGCAGGTGAGTATGTTTTTCTTCCACAGGTACAGCAGGCTGGGGTTTAAACTTCAAGGGAGTCTGTACCAGGGACCTCCCTAAGAAACAAAGCATAATCCCCATTAGGTATTGTTCACCTGGTTCCTTGTGTTCATGATCCATTTTTTTTTAAAATATGCAAATCAGACCAAAAGTGTAACAAGGGCTGTGTCTTTATTCTTGTTGCACACAAGCTCCGTTCCTTTCTCTGGCCAGCCCTCCCTCTGACTGTTAATTGACAGAGCTAGGAAGTTGCCCCAAAATCTTGCCTGGTTTTGTATTCGCAATTACATTTCGGTGCATATGCATCGCAGGTTGTCCTTCTTTCATCCCTCTATGAGGAACACCCACAGTAGCTGAAAGTTTGGAGATGCTCTGAGTCTGACCCAGGCATTTGGCCAGCACAATTGACGTTTGGCTATTTTGCCAGGAGGTGTGCTATGCTTTTTCATCTTTTTTTCTAATAACTATGTATATATATATATATATATATATATATATATATATTAAACATTGGGCAAAAATCTGATATGAACAGTCCCTACGATTTACAAATTATCAGAGGACTGTTAATACAAGAGAACACCGAAGGCAATGGGGCAACCTTGCAATGGGGCCACTATGAACAAGATATCCATGCCAGCATAGGATATGACCCATAATCTTGTTATAAGTATTGCCTTATATTGTTGAACACATTGAATAAGGGTTATCATATTGCCAAGTTACTAAAGTTGAGTGGTTTGATTTGGAAATAGAGCCCCAACATGTTTTAGATATCTAAGACTGAAAATGCATTTATCTTAATAACCAGTTAGAGATGATTTGACAGTCACCAACTGTGTGCAGTTACAATGCAATCACTAGGGTTTACAAAAGAAATGGCAATTTAAACCATCCTGTAATTACCACATATATTGCACTTGTCACAAAACAGATATATGGTTTGACAGGGAATGGACTGTAACAATCCTAGTAAGACTAAAGAAGAAATAAAATATCCTTAATTCCTAAGCCAGTTTTCCTTTTCATCAGTGATTTACGAGCCCATGCCCTCTGATTGCAAATTTAAGACCGCCTAAAGAATACATTAGAGTCTATATGCACCTTCGGATGATATTTTTTTTGTGATTGCATTTTACTCATTTTAGGCTAAAAATAATTTTTTTAATTGGTCATAATTTAAAAATATTGAGCCGTTCTGTCACAAAGAGTTAACCGTTTCTCAAGCTGTGTGAATAGTACTTTTGACTTTCACTTTGTGCAGTTCATCTAATAATCCTTATCTCTAATTTACTCAGGTCATAAACACTTATTTAAGTTGCATTCTTAATGGTAAGATAAGAACTGAGCTATAATGAGTGTTTATAATGTCAGAGAGCAGAGATAAGGAGCCCTCATATAAGCTGGCTGACGGAGCTGAGAGAAAATTCAGATTCCTCTATTCGAGCATCTCAGCCCAATACAGAAAAAAGGGTTCCACATTTGTAATAAAGACCGATTTAGAAAATGATTTTTAGCTAAAAATTAGTACAATTCAACAATAAAAAATTGCCTTTAAGTGAGGCATATCATAAATACATTGTGGATTTGGATCTTTTGAAGTACCTTATCTTCAAACAACCCAATACAATATTTATATACTGTGTCCCAAAGATCCAGAGATTGAATCAACCATCTGGCCAACCGATTGTATCATGTAGTGACTCTATATTTCTCTCCAGTTGCCACTTTCTTGGAAAACTCTTTGTGGCGGAACCCGCCTCGCCACTGGGCATTGGAGAGGCTTGGCTGCCCGCCTCCTACTTGCTGACTATGGCCCCTGGTGATTTGGTACGTTTGAATGCAATATTTGGGCATGTGGTATTTTATATTGCTGCTACTGGCCCTTTAATGGCCATGTTATGACTTTTAGGAACAATGCCCCTTTAAGACTGTGTAGCAGATTGCATTCAGGCTGTCTTAAATACTATGTATGTTATTATGTGTTCGGTTAAATTGTATATGTGCATGCCAGGGTTCAAGTTAGTCCATTACGTTTGGTAATTGTATTTTGTGGATTGCGTCTGAGACAATGCTTATTGTGTTGGTTAATTACATCTCAGACAATGCTCATTGTGTTTTGTTGATTGCGTTACAGATAGAGGGAAGGGGATTTTGTGTACAATTGCTGGGAAGGTTTAAATACTGTAGATACACATGATTGGCTGTTTTTGCAGAGCCTGTGGGTGGTACCTTGTTGGAAGAGGTGTATAAATCAATTGTGTTAAAATAAAGGGGAGTTCCTGTTTTTACCCTCAAGGTGAAGTGTCGTCTCATTCTTGGGGGAGGATTTATTGCATGCTGTCCCAGTTTGACTGCTAGGAGTGTAAACCTATTCATATGGTTTCCTATTCAACTGTCTACAGCATTCAGGCTTGAAGAGGATTTAAATGCTGCTTTGGTTCGGTGATTGTGGTGTCTGCCAGAGTGCTTGGAGATCTCAGGAAACGCTAGGAGCATCCAGCAACGGAGGTACTCAGTCGGGGTGCCAGGTGATCCGTTACACTCTTGAAGGGATTTGTCTCCATCTCAATCTATTACATTAAAGGGGTTTTCAATACTGATGATCTATCCTTAGGATAGGCGATCAATATCTGATAAGCGAGGTATGAGACTCGGCACCCAGCTGTCTGAAGAGACCACAGTGTTCGAATGAGTGCTGCAGTTTCCTCACAGCTTACCAAGCACAGCACCATACATTATATAGTGACTGTGCTTGGTATTGCAGCCAAAGCCTGTTTCTCTTGAATTGGATTAAGCTGCAAATAGAGTGTGTTTAGAAAGTCTTCTTTCACTTTTTTTTATATTTTAGGTTGCAGCCTTGTGCTAAAATAAAAAAAATAAAGTTTTCTCCCATCAACCTGTACTTTAGACCAACATAATGAGAAAGTGAAAAGTGATTTTTAGAAAAGTTTGCAAATTGATTAAAAAAGGGGAAAACTAAAATTTCGCATGGACATAAGTATTTAGCCCCTTTGCTATGATACTTGAAAATTAGCTCTGGAGGAGCCTGTACCAGGAACATAGCATTAGACACGTTAGGCTACTTTCACACTTGCGGCAGAGTGATCCGGCAAGCAGTTCCGTCGCTGTCCGGCAAAACGTATGCCAACTGAAGGCATTTGAAAGACTGATCAGGACCCCGATCAGAAAAATGCCTGATCAGTCAGAAAAATGCATTGAAATGCCGGATCCGTCTATCCGATGTCATCTGGCAAAACGGTTTCGGCATTTATTTTTTTTCACCTTTTTTTTTCGGACTGCGCATGCACAGACCGGAAGGACGGATCCGGCATTCCGGTATTTTGAATGTCGGATCTGGCACTAATACATTCCTATGGGAAAAAATGCCGGATCCAGCATTCAGGCAAGTCTTCAGTTTTTTGGGCCGGAGATAAAACCGTAGCATGCTGCGGTTTTATCTTTTGCCTGATCATTCAAAAAGAAAAAAACTGAAAACAGCTCTCCATTCAGAATGCACGGGGATAAAACTGATCAGTTCTTTTCCGGTATAGAGCCCCTAGGACGGAACTCTATGCCGTAAAAGAAAAACGCAAGTTATGCCCAGTGTGTTCCTCCAACGTGACCTATTCCCCTGTAAACCTCAAGAAAAGAATCATGAGAAAACAAGCAGACTAGAAATAAGTCATAGACCTGTATTTGTGTGACAGCATCTTCCTGATGCATGATAATATACATATACCATGATGTATATCAGCGCATATTACATATGTACAGTACAGACCAAAAGTTTGGACACACCTTCTCATTCAAAGAGTTTTCTTTATTTTCATGACTATGAAAATTGTAGATTCACACTGAAGGCATCAAAACTATGAATTAACACATGTGGAATTATATACATAACAAAAAAGTGTGAAACAACTGAAAATATGTAATATTCTAGGTTCTTCAAAGTAGCCACCTTTTGCTTTGATTACTGCTTTTCACACTCTTGGCATTCTCTTGATGAGCTTCAAGAGGTAGTCACCTGAAATGGTTTTCACTTCACAGGTGTGCCCTGTCAGGTTTAATAAGTGGGATTTCTTGCCTTATAAATGGGGTTGGGACCATCAGTTACATTGTGGAGAAGTCAGGTGGATACACAGCTGATAGTCCTACTGAATAGACTGTTAGAATTTGTATTATGGCACGAAAAAAGCTGCTCAGTAAAGAATAACGAGTGGCCATCATTACTTTAAGAAATGAAGGTCAGTCAGTCAGTCCGAAAAATTGGGAAAACTTTGAAAGTGTCCCCAAGTGCAGTCACAAAAACCATCAAGCGCTACAAAGAAACTGGCTCACATGCGGACCGCCCCAGGAAAGGAAGACCAAGAGTCACCTCTGCTGCGGAGGATAAGTTCATCCGAGTCACCAGCCTCAGAAATCGCAGGTTAACAGCAGCTCAGATTAGAGACCAGGTCAATGCCACACAGAGTTCTAGCAGCAGACACATCTCTAGAACAACTGTTAAGAGGAGACTGTGTGAATCAGGCCTTCATGGTAGAATATCTGCTAGGAAACCACTGCTAAGGACAGGCAACAAGCAGAAGAGACTTGTTTGGGCTAAAGAACTGTCATGGTCTTACCTCCTTGCTGTTCCCTTCGTTTGACATGTGCTGGCGGCCATCTTGGTTTCTGGGTTTTCTTGTAGCCTCCCACCCTGCGGCTCCTCCTTCCCACTGGGAGGAGCTGGATGCCCAGCTCATATATATAGGAGGTCTGTGGCTTCAGTTCCTTGCTTGGTCCTCCTGTGTTCACATGCTTCCAAGACTGCTGCTGCTTCTGGTTCCTGATCCTGGCCTCGTCTGACTACCCCGTTGGTTCCTGATTCCGGCTTCGTCTGACTACCCCGTTGGTTCCTGATTCCGGCTTCGTCTGACTACCCCGTTGGTTCCTGATCATGGCTTCGTCTGACTACCCCGTTGGTTCCTGTTCCTGGCTTCGTCTGACTACCCTTCTGGTTCCTGACCTCTGTCTCCGCAAGACCCTGCTTCGGTTTAGCCATCCGTTCGGACTTTGCTTACGGCTTGCTCTTCAATAAAACCTTCTTATTTTCCACTTATCTCTTGTTGTACGTCTGGTTCATGGTTCCATGACATTAGGACCAAGCCATGAATTCTGACGGTACAGGGCCACCCTCGCTACCTACGCTGGTTGCCAGACTTGATCAGCAGGATCACCTGTTGGGTCGGTTCGCTGTGGCGTTGCAAACCCTGCTTGAACGCACGGCTCATTTAGCTTCCGTTGCCGATGGGTCGGTTGTCGCTCCTGGGCCCGCTCCTACTGCCGCTCCGGTTGTTGCGCCAGAGTCTACCCTGACACCTGTTGCTGCGCCTGTGGTGTTTCAGGGTATGACCGGTTCTGCCCCCCTTCCACAGCGCTTTGGGGGAGAGCCAACTCAGTGCCGAGGTTTCCTTAACCAGGTGGGCATTTACTTCGAGTTGCTGCCACATGCCTTTCCTACTGAGAGATCAAGGGTGGGCTTCTTGATCTCGCTGCTCTCGGACAAGGCCTTGGCCTGGGCCAGCCCTTTATGGGAGAACAACAATCCGGTGGTTGCCGAGTTTTCCGGTTTTGTTGCTTCTCTTCGGAAGGTATTCGATGTGCCGGCTCGTGCTGCCTCTGCTGCGAAGCTCCTTATGTCCATCAGACAGGGTTCACGATCCGTAGCTGAATACGCCATTGAGTTTCGTACCCTGGCAGCAGAGGTGGGCTGGAATAATGAGGCTCTGGTCGCTGCTTTCTCTCATGATCTCTCGGATGCCTTGAAGGATGAGGTTGCAGCTAAGGACCTACCAGTGGAGCTCGAGTCTCTTATTTCTTTCCTGATTTTGATTGACACCAGACTCAGGGAGAGACCTTCCTTTAAGGAGAGCCTGCGGAGGTCTCCTAACAGATTGGCGCCTACGTTTGCTGTCCCACCCGTGCCTCCCTCTCCTCCCACGCCTCCTGGGGATGACTTGTCTGGGGGTGAACCCATGCAGCGGGGGTTTGCTCGCCTGTCTGAGGGGGAGAGGGTACTCCGGAGACGCGAGGGCCGATGCATGTACTGTGGTCTCGGTGGGCATTTTCGGTTGGCATGTCCGAACCGTCCGGGAGAACGCTCGCACCTGAGGTCCTGTCGGGGGCAGATCTTGGGTGGAGTCTCCTCGTCCCCGGTTTCCCGTGTTGACAAACCACTGATCACGGTTGTCCTCTCCTGGGTCGGGGGCTCGGTGACGACCCAGGCGTTGGTGGACTCTGGTGCTGGTGGTTTGTTCATTGATAGAGTGTTCGTTGCCGCCAATTCCATTCCTCTGCAGCCTCGAGGTTCCCCACTGGCTCTTGAGGCGATAGACGGCAGACCCCTTCTGCCGCCACACGTGACTCATGAGACCCTTCCAGTGGGGATAGCCATTGGTGCCGTTCACAGAGAGTCGGTCTGTCTCCAGGTTATTTCGTCTCCACACTACTCGGTGGTCTTGGGGTACCCCTGGCTCCAGAAGCATAATCCGACTTTCGATTGGAGATCGGTCGAGATCCTCTCGTGGTCACCGCAGTGTGGGGCTAGTTGCATCCATGGGCCTGTCAAGTTGCTGTGTACTTCCTCGGACTCTCTGTTGCCTCCTGAATACGAAGAGTACCGGGATGTATTCGATAAGGTGCGCGCGGTTGCCCTACCTCCGCACCGCCCATACGATTGTGCCATAGAGTTACAATCCGGTGCCGTTCCTCCTCGTGGCAAAGTCTATCCACTGTCGGTAGCGGAGAATGAGGCCATGGAGGAGTACGTGAGGGAGGCGCTTTCACGCGGACACATTCGCAAATCCTCGTCCCCGGCAGGGGCTGGATTTTTCTTTGTGAAAAAGAAGGGCGGCGAGTTGAGGCCTTGCATCGATTACAGGGGTCTCAATCGCATCACGATCAAGAACGCTTACCCGATACCCTTGATTTCCGAGCTGTTCGATCGCCTCAAAGGGGCCACGGTCTTTACCAAACTCGACCTGAGGGCGGCATATAACCTGGTAAGGATCAAGGCGGGCGATGAGTGGAAGACCGCGTTTAACACCAGGACCGGTCATTATGAATCCTTGGTTATGCCCTTTGGGTTGTGCAATGCGCCCGCAGTCTTCCAGGAATTCATCAACGATGTTTTCCGTGACCTGTTGCAGCAGTGTGTGGTGGTCTATTTGGATGACATCTTGGTATATTCTGCATCCATGGAGGCCCACATTCTGGATGTCAGACGAGTGTTGCAACGCTTACGAGAGAACAAGCTGTTCGGTAAGCTTGAGAAATGCGAATTTCACCGATCCCAGGTAACCTTCTTAGGTTACATCATTTCCGCTGAGGGGTTCTCCATGGATCCTGAGAAGGTTTCGGCTGTCTTACAGTGGCCCCAGCCCAGTGGGCTTCGTGCCCTGCAGCGCTTTTTGGGCTTCGCCAATTATTATCGGAAGTTCATCAGGGACTTTTCCATGCTAGCCAAGCCTCTCACGGATCTGACCAGGAAGGGCAGTAATCCTCAGGTCTGGCCGCTCGAGGCCATCCGAGCTTTTGAGGCTCTAAAGTCCGCCTTTGTGTCGGCTCCGATTCTGTCGCATCCCAACCCTGGGTTGCCTTTTGTCCTCGAGGTGGACGCGTCTGAGACGGGAGTAGGCGCCCTCCTGTCTCAGCGTAGAACACCAGAGGGTCCTCTGCTTCCTTGTGGGTTTTACTCCCGGAAACTGTCTTCCGCGGAGTGCAACTATCAGATTGGTGACAGGGAGTTATTGGCCATCGTGCAGGCCCTTAAAGAATGGAGGCACTTGCTCGAGGGCTCGGTGGTTCCGGTTCTCATCCTGACGGACCACAAGAATCTGACCTACCTCTCTGAGGCCAAGAGATTGACACCACGTCAGGCCAGATGGGCTCTGTTCTTGTCACGTTTTAATTACGTGGTCTCCTACCTACCCGGCTCCAAGAACATCAGAGCGGATGCCTTATCACGGCAGTACTCCGAGCTGTCCGGGGAGGAGTCGATTCCGACTACGGTCATACCCCCGAATCAGATCCTGGCCGCTATTCGCACCAGCCTGACTTCTCCTCTGGGTGAGCAGATTTTGGCGGCTCAATCTGGTGGTCCCTCTGGGAGACCCAACGGCAGATGTTTTGTGCCTGAGGAGTTGCGCACTCGGTTGTTGCGAACCTACCATAACTCCAAGGCCGCGGGGCACCCTGGAAAGAATCAGCTGTCCTGGGCGGTTTCACGTCTGTTCTGGTGGCCTTCTCTACGTTCCGACATCGCCGCATATGTAGCGGCATGCTCCGTTTGTGCCCAGAGTAAGTCCCCTCGGCACCTTCCGTTGGGCCTTTTGCAACCCATAGCCACCGGGGAGCGTCCATGGTCACACCTGGGGATGGATTTCATTGTGGACCTCCCTGCATCCCGAGGCCATACGGTCATTCTCATGATTGTGGATCGGTTTTCCAAAATGTGCCACTGTGTTCCTCTCAAGAAGTTACCCTCTGCACAAGAGTTGGCCTCGATTTTTGCCAGGGAGGTCTTCCGGTTGCACGGTTTGCCCAAGGAGATTGTGTCGGATCGGGGGAGTCAGTTTGTGTCCAGGTTCTGGCGCGCCTTTTGCTCCCAGTTGGGGATTCATCTCTCTTTCTCCTCGGCCTACCACCCTCAGTCCAATGGGGCCGCAGAACGATCCAATCAGGCCTTGGAGCAATTCCTTCGTTGCTATGTCTCCGATCACCAAGACAATTGGGTTGACCTCCTGCCTTGGGCTGAGTTTGCCAGGAACACGGCGGTGAACTCTTCCTCTGGGACGTCTCCCTTCATGGCCAATTATGGGTTCCAACCTGCCGTGTTACCGGAGGTATTCTCTCCCCAGGATATTCCGGCTGTGGAGGATCACCTTTCCGTCCTACGTGCTTCTTGGGTACGGATCCAGAGGTCCCTTGAGGTCTCTGCGCAGCGCCAGAAACTCCAGGCTGATCGCAGACGAGCGCCCGCTCCTTCCTACCAGGTCGGAGACCGCGTATGGTTGTCCACCCGCAACCTCAACCTTCGAGTGCCCACTCCCAAGCTGGCGCCTCGCTTTGTTGGTCCCTTCCGAGTGCTTCGCAGGGTAAACCCGGTAGCCTATGCCCTTGCGCTTCCTCCTGGCATGCGGATCTCCAACGTGTTTCATGTCTCCCTGTTGAAGCCACTGGTGTGTAATCGTTTCACTTCCTCGATTCCTCGGCCTCGTCCGGTCCAAGTGGGCAATCGTGAGGAGTATGAGGTGAGCAATATCCTGGACTCACGCCTGGTCCGCGGCCGGGTGCAGTTTTTGGTCCATTGGCGTGGTTATGGTCCAGAGGAGCGTTCCTGGGTTCCCTCCGCAGATGTCCATGCTCCTGTCTTGCTCCGAGCCTTCCACGCACGCTTCCCTCAGAAACCGTTCCTTACTCCGCGGAGGAGGGGCCCTTGAGGGGGAGGTACTGTCATGGTCTTACCTCCTTGCTGTTCCCTTCGTTTGACATGTGCTGGCGGCCATCTTGGTTTCTGGGTTTTCTTGTAGCCTCCCACCCTGCGGCTCCTCCTTCCCACTGGGAGGAGCTGGATGCCCAGCTCATATATATAGGAGGTCTGTGGCTTCAGTTCCTTGCTTGGTCCTCCTGTGTTCACATGCTTCCAAGACTGCTGCTGCTTCTGGTTCCTGATCCTGGCCTCGTCTGACTACCCCGTTGGTTCCTGATTCCGGCTTCGTCTGACTACCCCGTTGGTTCCTGATTCCGGCTTCGTCTGACTACCCCGTTGGTTCCTGTTCCTGGCTTCGTCTGACTACCCTTCTGGTTCCTGACCTCTGTCTCCGCAAGACCCTGCTTCGGTTTAGCCATCCGTTCGGACTTTGCTTACGGCTTGCTCTTCAATAAAACCTTCTTATTTTCCACTTATCTCTTGTTGTACGTCTGGTTCATGGTTCCATGACAAGAACACAAGGAATGGACATTAGACCAGTGGAAATCTGTGCTTTGGTCTGATGAGTCCAAATTTGAGATCTTTGGTTCCAACCACCGTGTCTTTGTGCGACGCAGAAAAGGTGAACGGATGGACTCTACATGCCTGGTTCCCACCGTGAAGCATGGAGGAGGAGGTGTGATGGTGTGGGGGTGCTTTGCTGGTGACACTGTTGGGGATTTATTCAAAATTGTAGGCATACTGAACCAGCATGGCTACCACAGCATCTTGCAGCGGCATGCTATTCCATCCGGTTTGCGTTTAGTTGGACCATCATTTATTTTTCAACAGGACAATGACCCTAAACACACCTCCAGGCTGTGTAAGGGCTATTTGACCATGAAGGAGAGTGATGGGGTGCTGCGCCAGATGACCTGGCCTCCACAGTCACCGTACCTGAACCCAATCGAGATGGTTTGTGGTGAGCTGGACCGCAGAGTGAAGGCAAAAGGGCCAACAAGTGCTAAGCATCTCTGGGAACTCCTTCAAGACTGTTGGAAGACCATTTCAGGTGACTACCTCTTGAAGCTCATCAAGAGAATGCCAAGAGTGTGCAAAGCAGTAATCAAAGCAAAAGGTGGCTACTTTGAAGAACCTAGAATATGACATATTTTCAGTTGTTTCACACTTTTTTGTTATGTATATAATTCCACATGTGTTAATTCATAGTTGTGATGCCTTCAGTGTGAATCTACAATTTTCATAGTCATGAAAATAAAGAAAACTCTTTGAATGAGAAGGTGTGTCCAAACTTTTGGTCTGTACTGTATATCTTCTATAGACAGTTTCTACTATAACAGCCATCTGCCAGGAAGAGTTATGATCAGCCTTTTTGCACCTTACTTTGCTTATGGTCTTTTTGATTTGGGGACGAGGGGGTTCATTTCCTTTTGATTTTTTTTTCTTAAGTTGCTATGGCCAAAGTGTGTTATACATATTAGTCTCTATAGCATGTTCCAGAAACATATTTGTGACGGATTGAACCATCACTGGGGCTGCTGGAGAGGCCTGAGGGCTAGCTCCCCCGGCTCATTATTCCACTAAGGGAAAAATAGGTAGTTTCTGCCTGTGAGTGATTAAGTTATCCCATTGTGTTGGTTAATTGTATCACTGGTGGGTATTGTCTGCCTGTGAGTGATTATGTTATCCCATTGTGTTGATTAATTGTATCACATGTGTGTGTTTTCTGCCTGTAACTGCATGTGATTGGTTTTTGTGAAAACTGTCTCAGTCTTCCACAAGGTCCCCATTGGGAGTGTCCCTTGCTGGAAGACCTGCATAAAAGGCTGGCATGTAGCCTCATTAAAGTGTCCTGTTCTAACTTTCATGAAGTCTGGGCTCATGTTTGGGGGATTGGAGAACTACACTCTGGGGATTGCTATAATCATTGTACTCTCCAGAGTATAATCCCTAGCTCTTATAAGAGCTTGTTCCTGCATCGCTCTCTGAAGGAAGAGAGGGTCACCCACTTCTACCCACCGTCTTCTACCCACCCTGGACCTGGTCGTAGGTCCAGGGTGGGTAGAAGACGGTGAGATCCCAACCAAGCTGCGGCGGTTCGTTGGGTCGGCAGTGCTTGCAGTGTCAAGTGGAGTGCTCGGAGCCCTCGGGAAGCACTAGAAGCATCCATCAACGGAGGTACCCAGTCGAGGCGCCAGGAGATCCGTTACAATATCATTACACATGTGTTATCACACCTTTGTCATTTTGCTGGTGTCTGATGTCCAGTGTGAACTATTCCTCTGTAAACCTCAAGAAAAGAGTCATGAGACAGGTAATTAATATTTATATTAATTACTGATAACAAGCAGGCTAGATATGAGCTCTAGAGCTGTATTTGTATGATGGTATCCTCTTGATGCATGTTGATGTACAATATTAGTGCATAAAATGTATATCTTGTATATACACAATTTGTTCATAATATGTGTACCTTCTATAGACAGTTTCTAGTATAACAGCCATATCTCAGGGAGAGTTATGACCAGGCTTTTTGATCCTTACTTTTGCTTATGGACTTTTTGACCATAAATTAGGGTTTTGATTGGGAAGATGGGTTTGCTTTCTGTTTAATGTTATTTCTTTGCTTATGATGTTATGGTCCTAGTGTGTTATACCTATTATACTCTATAACATGTACCAGGAACATATTATCACACATATATTATCACACCTTTGTCTTTTTTCAGGTATCAGATGCCCAATGTGTTCCTGAAACCTGAGCTATTCCCCTGTAAAACTCGTGGAAAAAAATTTGTAGGCTAGACATGAGTTCTAGACCTGTAATTGTCTGATGGTATCTTTTTGGTGCATGGTGATATAGAGATGTGCAATGTTAAACATAACCTATAATCTTATAAATAAAAACGGCAGCTAATTAAATTTAATAGTAAAAGTAGGGAGAAGATGTCCCAGTGTGGGAAAAATTTGGCAACCCTGTGAAAAAGGAAACCCTGTATGGAAAGATGCTTGGGGGGATGTCCTTCTGGTGGACCCAGATTACTCCTTAGACATCCCGTACAGTGGAAAGTGCAATGGGTCCAGGATGAACCAATTTACAGTGTATCCATAGGTCAGATTTACTTAGGTTCTAGCTCATATAATAATCATCGATCCATTAAACAACACTGTGGCACTTTGTTCCAGCAGGGCATATCGGCCCCTGAACAATGATGGAACTGTACTGTCGAGCAGAGGGTTAACACCAAGATACTCTTAGAACCCAACAGAAAATGAGACAGCTGTGAATAAAGTCCTGCCTTATCCCTATGCTCCCTGCTGGAGTGAACAACCAAAGTACCGCTACAGCAGGAACACTGAAGCCCATATGCAATGAAAAGTCTGGGCTAAAGTACTCTTGTACATGAGGGGTTAATGCTAAAGTAGGATCAGCAGGATCAACCACAATTTCCCTGCTGTAGAAAGCTAACTTCGGTATCCTGCTACTACCTCTCCTGATGAAGTTTCAGTGCCAATAAGAAAGATTTTAGTTAGCTGTTACAGACACCAATATCACATACTGTAGCTACTTGTGATCGAGCATATGTGATATGGAAGTTAGCTTCCTACAGCAGGGAGATTGGGGTTGATAAAGGTATACAGGTTTTAGAAACACTTACGAGAAAAAGGGTAACAATGTTTTGAACTTGTGACTTTCAGGCTCCATATCTTACCATCCACTACAGCTTCGAACGTGAGACTACCATCATTTTATAGACAATTATCTTGGCTATTTCATACATAAATTGGACTTGCAACTATTTAGCTTATGATTAGTCATGTAACTGCATTGTTACTGTTTTGCTCCTGGTGGTGGAACAATCTTTTTCTTCTTGTATACAAAAAATTACAACCTGTTCTCACATTCCCTAATAGCTCAGTGTGTTATTAGGTTTATGTCCAAGTGAAAGGGCACTTGTTTGAATCCAGGAGCCACCATGAAGAAGATTTCCTAAGAAAAGAAAAACAGAATCATCTAGCCTATCCATAGCGGTATCTTGGCCAAGAAAATTGGCAAACTGCATCATGTGATTCCCATGACAGTTGTAAGAATAGGAAATTAAGTCTGTCCATCCATTCCAAAGCCAAGAGGTGGATGTTCAGGCAAAATATTGGAGTCAACAAGTCAGCTCATCACAATGTCTATCAGTTCTGGCATGACAAGCATGGCAGTGAAGGTGGCTCATATGCTTCGTAATAGTGAGATAACAGACATCCATGCAAGCACCGTGTGATGCACATTACAAAGGTGAAGAAGCCTCTATATCTACGAATTTCAATATCGTCATAAGAAGCATCGGCTCGAGTTTGCCAAAAAAGTACGAACAGTGGACAGTAGAAAATTTGAAACTGGTAATTTGGAGCAATGAGAAGGAAATCAATAGACTGGGCTCTGATGGGTGCAAATGGATCTGGCATAACCAAGGGAAAAAGGGGCTAACCGATCAAGAAATTGAAGGAACTGTCAAGTTCGGTGGAGGAAGCCTGATAATATGGGGTCATTTCAAAGCCAAAGGCATTGGATACTTGACCAAGATCGATGGTGGTCTCAATGCTGAGCTATATGTGGGTATTCTACAAGACAAGTTACTTTGTACATTTGAGTACTATGGGTATGAAAAGGATGACATAGTGTTCCAGCAGGACAACAACCCAAAGCATACGTCGAGATTGGAGAAGAAATGGTTTAATGACAATGAAGTAGAGGTGCTGGATTGGCCTCCACAGTCCCCAAACCTCAACCTAATCGAACACTTGTGAGTAGAGTTGAAGACAAAGCTGTATTTACACACAAGTGAGTCGAAAAGTATTGGCAACATGTAGAAGATACCCAGGAACAGATTTTGGTCGAGACATGCTTGAATCTGAACGAGATCATGCCCAGAAGGTAGTGTTAAAAGCCAAAGTTGGATTTACAAAATAATAACGAAATAATAAAAATTTAAATTTAGAATTTTTAAACAGTAACAATGCTGTTATATGACAAGAATCTGAATAATTCATCATATGCTAAATAGTTTATGTATGAGATAGCCAAGATGATTGTCTATAAAATGATGGTAGTCGTACATTTGAAGCTGCAGTGGATGGTGAGATATAGAGCCTGAAAGTTAAACGTTCAAAATATTGTTACCCTTTTTACCCTTCTGCTCGTCAGTGTATATGCATTATATTGTATATATTATGAGGGATTTATTTGTGTGAGACAGGCAGGTGACTATATGTCTGAATGGTGTATATACTTCATTAGTATGTATCTAGCTCTTTTTGTCTTGATTCTCACAGATAAAAGTTCTGGAGTATGCTGTATTTCTTACATATGCTGATTGGTAGTGAACAAAAGGCACCCAAAATGTGTCAATAAGGGCAAAGTGACATAAAATGCTAAAATAACTGATTGAACAAGATTCTGTATGAGGGGAAGCCAACAGATACCTGGATAACCGATATGGGGTGTTAACAATGACAGGGGTTGATAGTTTTCAAGGTATAAAACACTGATGCATGGGGCATATGGGGGAGGGGCAGAGGAGAGACAAGGATTGAAACTGTAATTATTGTTGTGTGTATAAATCTATGTCTATGTAATTTTTATTTTTATTCACCTATAACTCCATATATACTCATCAATAATAATAACTATAATTTAAATTTTCCACACTATACAATATACCTTTTTTTTTACACGCTCACTATTATGTCTCATTTATTGCACCCAACCTTCTAATCAGACCCAGTAAGAGGGTGTATTATATATAGTATACAGTTGCAAGAAAAAGTATGTGAACCCTTTGGAATTATATGGATTTCTGCACAAATTCGTCATGAAATGTGATCTGATCTTCATCTAAGTCATAACAATAGACAATCACAGTCTGCTTAAACTAACAACACACAAAGAATTAAATGTTACCAACCATGTTTTTATTGAACACACCATGTAAACAGTCACAGTGCAGGTGGAAAAAGTATGTAAACCCCTAGACTAATGACATCTCCAATAGCTAATTGGAGTGAGGTGTCAGCCAACTGGAGTCCAATCAATGAGATGAGATTGGAGGTGTTGGTTACAGCTGCCCTGCCCTATAAATAATACACACCAGGTCTGGGTTTGCTTTTCACAAGAAGCATTGCCTGATGTGAATGATGCCTCGCACAAAAGAGCTCTCAGAAGACCTACGATTAAGAATTGTTGACTTGCATAAAGCTGGAAAGGGTTATAAAAATATCTCCAAAAGCCTTGCTGTTCATTAGTCCACGGTAAGACAAATTGTCTATAAATGGAGAAAGTTCAGCACTGCTACTACTCTCCCTAGGAGTGGCCATCCTGTAAAGATGACTGCAAGGACACAGTATAGACTGCTCAATGAGGTGAAGGAGAATCCTAGAGTGTCAGCTAAAGACTTACAAAAGTCTCTGGCATATGCTAACATCCCTGCTAGCGAATCTACAATACGTAAAACACTAGACAAGAATGGATTTCATGGGAGGATACCATAGGGGAAGCTACTGCTGTCCCCAAAAAAATTGCTGCATGTTTACAGTTTGCACAAGAGCACCTGGATGTTCCACAGCAGTACTGGCAAAATATTCCTTGGACAGATTAAACCAAAGTTGAGTTCTTTGGAAGAAACACACAACATTTTGTGTGGAGATAAAGAGGCACAGCACACCAACATTAAAACCTCATCCCAACTGTGAAGTATGGTGGTGGGGGCATCATGGTTTGGGGCTGCTTTGCTGCGTCAGGGCCTGGACGGATTGCTATAATCGAAGGAAAAATGAATTCCCAAGTTTATCAAGACATTTTGTTTCCCCCTTGTCTCCCCCAGATCTTGAACTAAAATCTACCTCCTGCTTCCCAATCAGGAGGAAGCAGGAGGTAGATTTTAGTTCAAGATCTGGGGGAGACAAGGGGGAAACAAATAGAGACGCTAATAATTCAATACACAGCTGAGACAAAGCCTAGCTAGACAAAGAAGTAGAGACAGGAGGGACACCTGAGAAGTATCAGGCACCTCCAGAGCAAGCTGTGTAGTGACGGAAATGTATGTACATGAACGTACTTGAAAGTGTGAAACACAGAACCCCTACTCCAGATCCTGAGGAATTTTAATGGTGTGTTCTCCTGATACAATAGGACAAATTTTAAATGTGATATAATAAAAGTATAAGTTTTAATAATCAGTCAGTGAGGAATAAGGGCCACAGATGGTCCTAGAGACCCTTAAAAATTTTCGGTTTAAACAATAATGTGGTCACCTCCTGAGAGACCTATATGTATGTTGGTCGTTAGATGAAGATCAGATCACATTCTATGACCAATTTGTGCAGAAATCCATAACATTCCAAAGGGTTCACATACTTTTTCTTGCAACTGTATATTTATATATAATAAGTTCTTACATATTTGGCAAGCCGGGCAGGAGGGGAAAATGTGTGGCTGGAGAGTATATTAATAATTGTGTATATTTTATATTTTGAATCATTTGCATTACATTACTGTGGGTAACTGTTATTTAGTTGTGTTAGACATTTTGGTAGAAATTCCATTGTGTGTCGTTGTTGCTGTTTACTGCTTTGTTAGTCATGGTAGGACTGAAAAAGAAGCTTGTCAAGGTTAAGAATAATGAGACTACTGTTAACGTGCCATATTTTCCCACAACTTGCATGTTATCACAACATCTCCCCGTCATTTGCACATTGTGATGAAACACATGACTAGAGGCGCCCCGACCAGTAGTTATCAAATCTACTATTCGCAACTGAATGGGAGAGACCATCTGCCCTCAGGCTGCCTTAGAAATATAAGATACTGTAGACACTTCTCTAGACATCCTGATTAGCAATACAGAAGGTTTCACCACAACAACTGACCCCAAGAATACCATGTTCCTACTTTTACTATTCTATTTAATTAGCTGCCTTTTTTAAATATAACAAAATAAAACTATTTTAGGTACAGTGTACAGTCACAATCAAGCTTCTTTTCTAGTGTCAGTGACAGTTTAGGGAAAGGCTAGAAAGAAGAATAATTGTGTAGAATAGGGAAAGGCAGGGAACGCTTTCAGCTAAGGAGCAAGAAGTAAGAAGCTGTAACTGGGTGTGCCTGGCAGTGCCTTCTAGCTACTGCCTTATAGCACAGCTGCAACTGCTGCAGAACCTCAAAAGCAGCTGCTTTTAAGAACAATATTTGGGACAAAGCATCTTCACCCAGTCCAAGGGTATTTTTTAGTCTTTTTTTTTGGGGGGGTGGAAATAGCAATTAAAGTGTGCAACATGTTTTACAATACAGATGGTAGCATTTTAACAGTGATAACAAGTAAAATATTAGTCCAAAATCTGGGACAGAGCATCTCCACACAGGTTAAGATACATGCTCTGAGGAAACCAGGCACTGCCCAATACCATCCATTCAGTGAAGCTTGTTGGTGACAGCATCATGCTGTGGGATTTTTCAGTGGCTGGGACAGGCAGACTTGTCATAGTTGAAAGAAAGCTGAATAGAGCAAAGTACAGAGATATTCTTAATTAAAACCTGATCCACAGTGCACTGGGCCTCATACTGGGCCGAAGGTTTACCTTCCAACAGGATAATAACCCTAACCACATAGCTAGACAATGCAGGAGTGGCTTAGAGACAACTCTGTGAATGTCCTTGAGTGGTCAAAGCCTTGACTTGAACCCAATCGAACATCCATGAAAAGATCTGAAAATGGCTGCCCACCGATGGTCCCCATCCAACCTGACAGAACTAGAGAGGATCTGCAGAGAAGAATGGCAGAAAATCCCCTAGTCCAAATGTGCGAACCTTGTGGCATCATACCCAAGAAGCTGGAGGCTGTAATCACTGTCAAAGGTACCTCAACTAAGTTCTGAGTAAAGGGTCTAAATACTTATGTCAATGCAAAATTTAAGTTTTTCCTTTTCACACCGCGCAACAATAATTTTGCTACTGAAAGAAAAACATGTGATTTATACTAAAATGAGTGCACTGATTCCAAATATAAACTCGGAATTTGCCTCTAGATTTGAACCCCTTAAGGACCCTGGGATTTTTCATTTTTGAGTTTTGGTTTTCACTCTCCGCCTTTCCATAGTCCTAACTTTTTTATTTTTCCATTCACATAGCCTTTTAGGGCTATTTTTTTTGCAGGACAAGTTGTACTTTTTAATGGCACCATTTACGGTTGCATACCATGTAGTAAGAAGCGGGAAAAAAAATTCAAATGGGGTAGAATTGGGAAAAAACGCAATTCTGATAAAGGTTTTTATTTTTTTACACTGTACACTATGTGGTAAAAATGACCTGTTATCTTCATTCTCCAGGTCAGTACGGTTACAACGATACCACACTTGTATAATTTTTCTTGCGTTTTAATACTGAAAAAAATGAAAACTTTTGAGAAAAACATAATTTATTTTTTATAACTATAATATGACCTCTTTAACCTTTTTGTAGTTATATGTAGTTATGTGTACATGTGAGCTGTTTTTGCGGGACGATCTGTTCTTTTCAGTGATACCAATTTGAAGTGTGTGCAACTTTTTGATCACTTTTTATTAAAAATTATTGGGTAGTTGAAGTGACAAAAAATGGCAAATTGGCAGTTTTTATTTTTTTTACCGTTACGCCATTTACCGTATGCCATTAATATTGTTATATTTTAATAGTATGGGCATTTTTGCACGCGGCAATGCCCATGATGTTTATTTTTTTATTGTTTAAGTATTTTTATTTTAAGGAAATGGGGGTTATCTGAACTTTGTTTTTTTATTTTATTTTTATATTTGCAAAACCTTTTTTTACTTAATTTTTTTCCTTTTTGTAAGTCACCTTGGGTGACAATTATTGTTGATCGAGCACCAAAGTGCTCAGGTGTTCGGGTCGAACACCTTGGCATGCTCGGGAGAGGGGAGGGTGTCTGGTTCACAGGAAAAGGTCAGAAATTTATGGAAACATCACTGAAATGGTTCAGGAACAGCATGCAGAGGATGTCTGGATGCATCTTAGACTCCCAGGTCGCTGCTGGAAACGATGTTGTCCGAATAGTACGCCACTTTTACAGACTGACAATAATGCGCACAAAATCGATTTTAGAGGAAAAATTGTTAGGAAACATTCTTTCCTGTATATTTACTTGTATATAAAGTGCAAGTTCTGCCAAAAATTAAGGCACTCCGATACAACCTGTATATCACATAATGGAGGGCCTCATTCACGTTATGGTACAATTGTTAAGGTAGTGGGACTCCTACACTCATAAAGCCTATGCACTAAGTGAAAGGGCTTCCAAAAATTCCAAGGAACCGGCACTTTCTATTACACATAAAGGAAGTCATCATACACCCTTGAAAAATTATGATTTATGGCCTGCTGGTGACTGTCAAAAACATCAGGAGCAAGGGCCTGATGTTGACCCTCAAAAACATTACAGGCGAGGGCCTGCTGCTGAGCTGACCATCTAAAACATTAGAGGTGAGTGTCTGTTGCTGATCTGAGCATAGAAAAAGCTATGGGCGAGTGCCTGCTGCTGAGCTGACCATTGAAAAAATTAGGGGCGAGTGCCTGCTTCTTAGCTAACCATTGAATAAATTATGGGCGAGGGTCTGCTGCTGAGCTGACCCTGTAAAACATTATGGTTGAGGGCCTGCTGGTGAGCTGACACTCAAAAACATTAATGCTGGTGAGCTTACCCTCTAAAAGATTGTAGGTAAGGGTCTGCTGGTGAGCTGACCCTGTAAAACATTATGGTTGAGGGCTTGTTGGTGAGCTGACCCTCAAAAACATTATATGCAAGGGCCTGCTGGTGAGCTGACCCTCTAAAACATTACATGCGAGCGCCTGCAGGTGAGCTGGCCCTCTAAAAGATTGTAGGTGAGGGCCTGCAGGTGAGCTGACCCTCTACAAAAT
The DNA here is from genome assembly GCF_014858855.1 of Bufo gargarizans. NCBI lineage: Eukaryota > Metazoa > Chordata > Amphibia > Anura > Bufonidae > Bufo > Bufo gargarizans. Next base: position 65,141 of record NW_025334289.1, read on the forward strand.
TAGGAGTGAGGGCAGACTAATAAGCATGTTGATATGATGGAAAAGGAGGAGGACGAGAAAAGGAATATTGTACAATATACCCTTTTTTGTGGTGGAAGGGGTGCATGAGAATACAGTGTATTCAGAACATTATAAAAAACACATTTAAAGTGCCTTTATGTTCAGGGGCAATCCAGGCCTTGTTCATTTTTATAAGAGTCAACCTGTCAGCATTTTAGTTGACAGGCAGATGTGCTTATCAGTTATTATGCCCCCAGCAGCACTAAATACCAGCTCTGACAAAATGCTGGCGGCAGGGCAGGCCAGCAACTCCAAGGCGTAGAGCGCCAGTTCGTTCCAAGTGTCCAGCTTGGACACCCAGTAGTCGTAAGGCACAGAGGGATCATTGAGGACGCTGACACGGTCTTCTACGTACTCCTTCACCATCTTCCAAAATTTTTACCTCCTTGTGACATTAGCCCACGCATCAGGGTGAGGGTGCTGGCGGGGTGTCATGAAACTGTCCCAGGCTTTGGAGAGTGTTGCCCTACCTCTGTTGGAACTGCTTTGTGTTCCCCTCGTCTCCCCTCCTCGGTTGCCCAAGGAACTACATACTCTGTCGCCAGCGTTGTCAGCTGGAAATTTTTGTAGCAATTTTTACACAAGGACCTTCTGGTATTGCACCATTTTGCTCATCCTCTCCACCACAGGAATGAGAGATGAGAAGTTCTCTTTGTAGCGGTGGTCGGGAAGGGTGAACAACCAGTAATCAGTGTTGTACAAAATGCGTAAAACGCGTATGTCATGGGAAAAGCAGCCTAACATAAAGTCAGCCATGTGTACCAGAGTCCCAACAGGCAAGACTTTGCTGTTGTCATCAGGAGGTTGGCTCTCAATCTCCTCATCCTCTTCCTCCTCTTCGGCCCATCCACGCTGAACAGATGGAATAACCCCGCTATGGGTACTACCCTCTGTAGCGGAGGCAACCGTCTCCTGCTCCTCCTCCTCATCCAATTAGCACTGAGAAGATGAAGTGAGGGTAGTCTGGCTATTACCCTGTGTACTGTCTTCCCCCATTTCCACCTCTTCCACATGCAAAGTGTCCGCCTTCATTGTGAGTGTTTCAGTAGACACAGAAGTGGGATGGTGACGCTGATAATAGCGTTATTGCCGCTCACCATCTGTGTTGATTCCTCAAAGTTTTTAAAAACCTCACAGAGGTCAGACATCCATGCCCACTCCTCGCTTGTGAAGAGCAGAAGCTGACTGGAAAGGCGACGACCATGTTGCAGCTGGTATTCCACTATTGCCCTCTGCTGCTCACAAAGCCTGGCCAACATGTGCAACGTCGAGTTGAGCTGGCAATTGTAAGTGCTGCTGCAGCATTCACAGACCGGCGAAAGCTGTCGATGACTTGCGGAAATGGGCACAAACGCAGCGCACCTTCACCAGTAGCTCAGGCAAATTGGGGTAGGTTTTGAGAAACCACTGAACCACTAAGTTGAAGACGTGGGCTAGGCATGGGATGTGTGTGAGCTTGCCGAGCTCCAAAGCCGCCACCAAGTTACAGCCATTATCAGACACAAACATGCCAGGTTCTAGATTGAGTGGCGAGAGCCACAGCTCAGTCTGGTCTATTATCCCCTGCCGCAGATCTGCAGCGGTGTGCTGCTTGTCACCTAAGGAGATCAGCTTAAGCACGGCCTGTTGACGCTTCCCCACTGCAGTGCTACACTGCTTCCAGCTGCCGACTTATGACTAACCAACATGGCTACGGCATTACAGTGAAGGGCAGTACTTACCTGCAAGCTTATTGGCTGCGTAGCAGCCAACAAACGTGCGGGGAGGAGACTTGAGCATTGCGCTCAGGCACATGCGGTATTCGTCCGAATACCGCCATGTGCAAGCATCGAGATGCTCGAGCCGAACTGGTATTCGGCCGAGCATGCTCGATCAACTCTAGTGACAATAACTGGCAATCAGTAGATTGCCTATTGTGTCCATTGATGTCTATATAGACACCATTGAACACTTCATTTGCACTATACCAATACAATGCTGCCACCTAGTGGCCTGTAATGGTATAGTCATGACATTTGACCACGGCATCTGAAAGCGAAAATGTATGCGATCAGCCTTATGGCTGATCGCATACATGTGCCACGGGTCTCTGCTATTTAAAATAGCAGAAACCCGGCAGCTATGGCGCCCGCTGCACATGCGAGTGGGCGCTATGCTTGGGGACGGGACTTTCGCCGTACATGTACGGCGGAGGTCCTTAAAGGGTTAAGTTATGCATGCAATGCCGATTCAGTTATAATATTAATGCATTATATTGGAGATTTTCCAATGGACATTTCCAGACCTGTTTGGTCGCACTCAGGCTGTCAGCAGTAAGTATATAAGGCTAGCTGGACAGATTTTGATAAAGTGATCTGTTATAGTGCTATCAGTTTTGAAACTTAAGATGGATAAACGCAAATGTGTTAACGATCCAGATAATTTCTGCTACATATGCGGAAAATACACTACTTATGATCAGCACAAGAATCTGACAAAGCGAGTGCGTCTTGCAGCTGGGATGCATTTGTGCTAGTAGTGCAGAACTTCCTTGGGAACAGACGAGCTGCAAACTATGCTGAATTAGTAGACAACATGCTTACAGCATATGAACAACTTGGCTGCTGAATGTCATTGAAAGTGCATTTCTTACATTCCCATCTTGACTTTTTCCCACCCAATTTGGGACATGTAAGTGACGAACATGAACAGCGGTTCCATAAAGATATTTCTACAATGTAGAACAGGTATCAAGGCCGCTGGAATAAGAACATGACGGGGGACTACTGCTGGTTTGTGCAACGGGAAAATATGACCATTCACAAACGCAAAAGCAGAGGCCTGAAGCACTTTTAACAGTACTGGGCCTTGGTAAAGTAAGACTTTTAAACAGAAAAACAAGACTTTTTGAAATTTTGTTATTCCATTACATTTTCATACACTGTTTAGTACGCAAACTTTTGTGACGTGTTACAACAATTTGGACTTCAGATTTGTAATCCGCACACTTGATTTAGTATAAGACAAATGTTTTTTGCCCAGTAGCAGACGAAAAGTTTTTTTTTTTGTTGCGTGGTGAGCATAGATTTCAAACATTCTTTTTTCACTTTGTCATTATGGGGTAATTTTAGTACAAGTCCTCAACATAACAAAATGTGAAAAGAGTCAAAGGGCTAGAAGACTTTCCAAATGCTCTGTATGCTACATGACCAATAAACGTGATTTCACTGGTCTAGGAATCGGCCATAGACCTCACTGGAGTACTGTGGCCTCTTCAAGCAGCTCACTGGCTTGGACCACACCAACCAGATATTGATGAAGTATACTGAGGATAGGTCATCAATGTTAAACAACTAGACAAACCCTTTAAAGACACTACAGATTTTTTTTTAATCTATCTACAATGACTTGAGATTCCAGGAACAACCATGTTGGCATCCTACTATGTAGTTAGTCTATATAACTCCATCTCACATCAGAATGATCTTGTAGCCGTGAAAACTGCTTTGCAAAATACTGGTTACACTGTAGGTTGCCAAATTTTATTTTACAGCTTCTGGAAATAGTTCTTGATGGAAATTACTTTGTGTTTAGGGATATATTCTGTGTGCAACACTGCATGACCACTATGGGGTCTAACAGGGCCCTGACTTATGCCAAAATCTTTATGAACCATGTGGAGGAGACGACCATTTACACATCTGTATACTATCCTAACTGTGTTGGTGGTGGTGGTATATTGATGATGTACTTCCCTTGAATGGCTAATGAAACAACTTTGCATAATCTTTTCCTGAATGAACTTTACAGGGGTTGTCTGAAACCCCAAAACTGGCATCATTGCCGGGTCACAAGCAGGAGCAGCTGTTCCTGTCAGTACTGTGCTCACTACAACACATATTGTAGATATCAGAATCCGTACACAACATATATAGCTACCGTGTACGGACTCTGTATGCGCTTCAGTGACAATCACTTCTGAAAAGCCCAAACTTCAGGAGCCTGTTTTGCTAGTAAAACAATAAAATCAATTAATGTATTTGTGACAGTTTTATAAAAAAATTATTAATGGTGTAGGTACACTTTAAATGAATACAATACAAGTTCTGCAGAATATTTTCCAATAAAACTACTTTATATATCATTCTGCTCAGTTCCTCCTGCCTATAACATGCCGCCTGCAGGCTGCTCTGCATATCCATGGTGACAGGTTCCCTTTAACAATGTCTGCTTGCTATCAGTAAAAGGAAACTGTCCATATGTTCTATCAGGGTATATGGATATAGTAGTGGAAATAATCCCTGCAATGAGCCAAAGCAGAGAGGGTGAAATCACCAAAATATACAGTCCATCCACTAGAACACATACATATTCCAAATAACAGTAATAGGTTGCCACTATTAACATTCAGTTCAATAAATCCCAACCTGAGAAGGCATAAACTACTTCACTTCCCTGAACTGGCTGAAACCTCCTTTTTGGGTCTGCCCAATAACATTTCAGTCAGTAAGGCACTCTGTGCACACAATTTGACTGTGACTTATAGTCTACTATAAACCAGTTTCTATGCTTCATGAAGCAATTTATGGTTTATAAAAATGATAAAAGATACCTGTCATTTTGGAGTCCGATGGCTTGTCCCTGGGTTGCTGGCTGAGAAAAAATAGAGCAGAAAAATTTACTTCATGTTCTAAAAGAAAGCAGCAACTTCATCATTTGGCTTCCTATTCAAACACTAGAACGGATTGTACATTTTGATCTAGGAAATAAATAGGCACAGGAAAAAAAGGATCTGAGCAGTTCTGTCCAGCAACTGACCAACCTCGTGACCATCTATCTGTCTCTATCTATCTATCTATCTATCTATCTTATATCTATCTATCTAAAATGATAAATTCCACGGCACATCCCAAAAAACTTGTTTTATTCACCAGAGATATGCTATATATATATAGTTTTTTTGGATGTGCTGTGGAATTTATCATTTTATGTAAGTAAGGTGGGTGGATTGCCCCGACAACCGCTGGCACCCAGCCACACTACTTCTTTTTTGCTGTGCTGCCCTTGTTTTTTATATATTGTCTATCTTATCTGTCTATTGATCTATCTGTCTATCTCATATACTTTGTATATAGATATATAATGTAGCTAGCTATTGCCATGAAAATTGGAAATTCTTATACCAAAATACTGGATATGAGCTTTAACCCTTAGTGACCAGCCTGTTTTGGGTCTTAATGACCAAGCAAATTTTTTCATTGCATTTATATAGCTATCATTTATTTTTATTTTTCCATCAATGTAACCCTATGAGAGTTTGTTTTTTGTGGGCCAAGTTGTATCTTTTAATGACACAATTTTGGGGTACACATTACTCATTTATTAACTTTTATTAACTCAGTTGATGGGAAATAAACATCAATACGCCACAGTATTTTTATGTTGTAAATTTTGCAAAATTGAATTTGCAACATGAATTTACAACATGATAACTTTACTCTCTGGGTCAGTACGATTACAGCGATATGAAATACTGTTACATATTTTATTTTAGCATTTAACTACTTTTGAACAATAAAGACCCTTTTTTTTTTAAATAAAAGGAAATGTTTTTACATTACTGCATCCCAAGACTCATCCTTTTTTAATTTTTTTTTCTACAGAGCTGCGTAAGGGCTTGATATTTGTGGGATGACTTGTATATTTGGTATAATATTGGTGTATATAAAACTTTTTTGTGGTGAATAAGCCAAAAAAAGGAATTCTGTCATATTATTTTTTTTTTCTGTTTTACAGTGTTCACTGTGTGGGATAAATTATGTGATAATTGTATAGTGTGGGTAATTAAGGACATGGCAATACCAAATATGTGGAGGGGACTTTATTTTTACAACTTTATTTCAATGAAAAGCAATTTTTTTATGGAAAAAGGTGCATTTTTTTACTTTTATTTCTGAAACGGTATTTAACATTTATTTTTACAATTTATTAGTCCCACAATTTGACTTTGACAGGCAATATTTCGATCGCTTCTATAATACACTGTACTGCTCATTCAAAGACTGCTACATGACTGATACAAGCCAGGCATAGAGGGATTTACATGCAGATCTTATGACAATACAAGACTTTTTGTACAGATAAAGGCCTCATTCACATTTCCGTTTTTCACGGACATGTGCTATCTGCATTTTTCATGGACAGCAGATGTATCCATGGATTTTAATGTGTTTGTTCACGCATTAGTGGTTTTCCACTTACTGTGGGTCAGTGGAAAAACCACAGCAAATGCAATACTTTAGTCCATGATGAGGACCAAACATGTCCATTGAAATCTATGGGTCTGTGAAAAACACTGATACAACATGGATGGCATTCATTCATGTTCTGTCAGTGGTTTTTCTATGGCAATTGGTAGGAGATGCTCTGGAAATACATTTTCAGCCTATCAGTGTCAATGGAATAAGGATGACACATGGAGGGCAAAAAAAGGACACACGGGCCAAACACGGATTCTTCCCAGATATGTTATAACATGGATAGATATTCCATGGATGTCAAACAAACACAGGAATGTGAAAGAGCTCTAATAACAAGGTGTAATACTATTAATACTCAGGGGCAGGCTGCATTTTAGGGGCCATTCTGACAGTTGGTACTGATGAGTAGTGAAACTGGAATAAAAAGTAAAACACAATATGGAGGGAAGCCACATATAAGCATTCGTAGTAGAGCTTGAGAGCTGTCAGCTGTATGTGGCAGCCTGGAAAAACAGATCCTGTGCCAACAGTTATTATATCTATTTCTGGTGTACCAATAAATGCTGCACAGTTATTATCAGGACAGAGTGTTCTGTGTTATTTGCAGCAATGGTCTTTCACATTTTGGAAGTCACTCTGTTAGTCATACATTAATTCCCAGGTTTGTAACAGCCATTAAAAAAACAAAAACATTTCTATCTTTGGTACTACCTACCCATCCTCCTTTACCCGCTCGGCCAGCAGCCATATCCACACTGTGACATGTAGACGGGTTTATGTTAAACAGCTGAGCTGTTACTTTAAGGGTATGCTCACACAAAGGATTTTGAAAATTGAGCACCAAATCCATGCGTGTTTTTTTAGTACAAACTGCATCTTAAGCTCTCGGTTTTTGCGCAAAAAACCATGTGGACACAAACGGAGCAATTATTTTGACGCTTCAAATTCCTTTCAATGGGAGGTTCAGTAAGGATTCTGCCTCCAGATGGGGCATGCTGCTTCTTTTTTACAAGTTTCTTCTCTCCACGTGAAAGTGCTGCTTCCCATTGAAATAAATGGGCCTCTGTTTTGAGAAATTTTTGGGAGATTATTTTGAGGCTGATACGCTCCAAAATAAGGGCCAAAAAACTCCACATGAACTGGCCCAAAGATTTAACTTTTTTCTCATGGAGGTATGGAAACAGCAACACACAGTACGCTCAGCTGTATCTGTAAACCTGCCCACCTTGCACAGCCTGTATTCAGAGTTAGGTGTGGGTCAAGAGGTGGGAGCTGCATCAGTCAGACATTTATGGCATATTTTGTAGGTATGCTATGAATGTCGAGATGAAATGCACATGTAATATACAAGTTGTCCCTCAAGTTACAATGGCTACAATATTTTTAACATATAATAGTCTTTGGTTGACAAGATCCAGCCAACCAGCATGGACACTGGTAAAACACCGGTATAAATAAGGGGCATGCACTGATTGGTTGGCTAGTAGCGCCTCTCTACAGTACAGAACTTCATGTCCGGTACTGCTATATTCCAATGACAGGATGAGATGCCCCTTTGGAAGACAGGTGAATGTGGCTACATTGCATTTTTTTCTGGCACACTGTGTACTTACAGGACCCTATTTATGACTTTTATATGTAAAAGCTCACTTTATATGTATTAGCTTAATGTTTAATGGTCTTTAGGCCTAATGCACATGACCGCATTTTACATCTGTTTACGATTCACATTTTTTTGCGGATTGCAAACTTACCGATTCGTTTCTATGAGTCCACAAAAAAATAGATAGCACACACAGGGGATCAGTGTGCTGTCCACATCTGTATATCCATAAATTCCACACAAGAATGGACAAGAATAGTTATTTCTAGTGATGGGTGTGCAGATTGCACATTGAAGATGTCTGTATTTTGCAGATCCATGATTCGTGGACTGCAATATGGACATGGTCGTGTACATGAGGCTTAGGGCTCATGCACACTACCGTATGTATTTTGCAGTCCGGAAAAAACTGATCCGCAAAAAATATGTATGATGTCCATGTGCATTCTGTATTTTGTGGAACGGAACAGCTGGTACCTAATAGAACAGTCCTATCCTTGTCCTTAATGCGGACAATAATAGGACATGTTCTATAATTTTGCGGAACGGACATACGGAAACAGAATACACACGGAGTAACTTCAGTTTTTTTGCAGACCCATTCAAATGAATGGTTCCACATACGGTCCGCAAAAAAAACGTAACAGACACGGAAAGAAAATATGTTCGTGTGCATGAGCCCTTAATCTTCATTTTGTGTTATTTTGTGATGACATTTTAATGGCTTCAGAACCAATTCTTAGTAGTTTTTCATAGAGTCAGTCTCAAGTTACAATAGTTTCAACTTACAATGGTCATCACGGAACCATTTAATATTGTGACTTATAGGGATTGTCCCACAAAATATATTCTAAATTTTTCAATCCAGCACCTGGATCTGAATATTTTTGTAATTAATAATGTATTACAGCCACCGAGTTATTCACTGAAATCTATCTGTATAGTGCCACCCGTTGTTTACTCTCTTTCTACATTCTCTGTCCAGCTCACTGAGGTCGACCTACATGCTTGGTTACAGCCTTCAACTGCCACCAGCTGCAGCAGAAAGGACACACCCCTGAGGAATTGCACGCCCCTGAGCTGCCAGCTTAAAATAGACCTAGCAGAACAATTGCAGCAATGAATGGGCAGATCTCTGGATTTCTGTGAGGTGTGTAAGTGTACAATATTTCTTTATCTGTCCATCTTTTTGTGGTGACAGAACTCATGCCATATTATGGCTGATTATACAAAATCACTGGTAATGAGTGCTTTATCCTATACTTAACACTGCTGGGCAATTTATTTGTCCAGTTTGAATTTTTACATTTATCCCATCATAGCTGAGCGAATACAAATCATATACAAGGTAAATACATATTATCCACAAATGCAGAAATCCACAATTATATACCGGATAGATTGTAGCCTTTCCCTTAGGGTTACCCTGATCTGGCATTACTGCAATTACATAGAGTCTAGCTGATAAATGATCTTAAGGCAGCTTTTTTCCCCCCTCTTTATGTTGAAATATTACAGAGTGGAATAATATTTCATTACCGATGACTGCTCATTTGCAAGGGTGATGTCTCATGTTGGTGCTCGCTACTTGACACTGCTGTGCAATTTCCTTTCCAGCTTGAATTTATACATTTATCCCGCAGTTCTCAGCAGCACATACCAGTGCTTTGACTTTTATGAATCCCTGTGGATCTTGTGTTCAGACCATACAGATGAACATGCTCTACTCATAACATCCAAGCACAAAGGACTATTTATTCAGTCTTGGCAAACAGAATACAGATTGACTGTCCTGGCTATAAATTTTCACATCATTCCAAACAAGGTAACTGAAGCCAGGAGGAAAAAAATACAAATCTCATGTTGTAGCATATTCAAAACAGCATATTAGATTGTGCTTCCGTTTGTTTGCACAGGGCTTCACCTGTGCCTCACTGACTGCAGTCATTTATCGTATTCAGGCAAATCACAATACAAGGAGGTTTCATAAGGCAGACACATTCCCTAACCACCATAGTTAGAGATACAAGTGAGATGGATATACACCGGAATCTACCTCATCTGTATATGTGCCACAGAGAGGAAGTGTCCTGGCCCCATCCACAATGGAAGTGTTGCCCTATCCATAGCCCAGGCAGGAAACCTGGCATTGGCAGGAGGTGACTTTTCAGAGGATGAGTGACCAGGTTCTCAGGAGGCCAATTTCAGAACGCTAAGTATATTACAAGCTTTCTCCTACGCATGTGTTCTGTGTAATTAAGCCACTTTTGCAGGACCTAATGGGACCTGGAAAATCCATCTAAGGCTCCATTCACATCTGCATTCTGGCTTCACTTTATAACACATGCCACAATGTTCTGCTGGATCTGTTGTACAGCTGACAGCAGAAGCACCCTACAGACCGGTTGAATTAAAATGGGATCTACTGGGCTCTGCCAGGGTGTCTGTTTGTACAGGAATAGCAGAGCTTGCAGAACCATAAAAGATTACATTTCTTTTAAAGGGAATATGTTACCTAAAATAATTTTTATGTAAAGTTTCATACTGGTTATGTTCGTATCTCCAGTACATGTGTCCGTTCAGGGATCCGGCCATTTTCCGTCATGGCTGGACAAAAACCATTGCATTGCATGTTCTTGTCTTGCTGAAAGCTGGCATGTCACTGGAAAGCGTCCGGATCCTCGTTGGATCAGTGAACAAGTGAACTCCAGCTGGAGAAAAGCCGCCGGATCTGACCGAACGGAGATGTGAACTAGGCGCACAGAACGAACAGAGCTGAGATGGCCAGGAATCTTCTCCTGTCTTCTAAATGGACTATGACTTAAGCAGATGCTCTTTTTTTTCCTATTTCCCTCTGACTAATACTTATCCTGCAATAGTCCTAGGTGATTTATGGAAGAATTCATAATAGGGATTTTGCTAAAATGCAGCCCTATGAAAAATGAGCATTCTGAAAGGTCAACCTGTTTTTCATATTGTACTCATGGCGGAGTTCAATGACCTTATAAAAAAAAAAAGACAAAGCTATTGCACAGGTGGAAACAGAATGTGCTATAACCTCCTGTAAAGCAGAGAACAATCAAGGCGACAAATCTGTCCTCACATCCCAAGGGACACTCTTAAAGAGCGCTGATGACAAAATATAGCCTTGGGCATAAAAACGGCATGGCGTTGCCACTTTCACTGGTATTAATGTTGTATGTTGCTTGAGCTTTCTTTGTGCTTCTTCTAGTTTCTAATTGCCAGTTTATATGCCCACTCCTTTTTCAATGTGGGTGAAAGATTTGCCAGTAAGAAAGTTTTCTAGAAATGTACATTCTGTTTGATAATTGAAATTAGCTACTGAAGATAACAAGCTCTCAATTCAGGCTATAGGATGTGACTAGTGTTGAGCGAATCGAGCTTCGGATCAGAAATCTGAAGTTGATTCGTTCAGACACTGTCTCCATACAGCATTAAAATGTATTGGCTCCGTGGAAGTCGCGCGAGACTTCAGTGAATTAATTCAGTATTCATTTCTGCATGTGACCATTACACTGATATATTGTACTATATAGCATAGCGCAAGTAAATTAAGTAGAGGGACCTATAATATATCGCTTCTAATAGTTCTATACATATATGTCTTTTGCTATGTCACCTTACATGAATGAACCTGTCAACAGATTTGTACCTATGAAACTGGTTGACCTATAACATGTGCGGGGGAGCTGAAGGCATCTGTGTTGGTCCCATGTTCATATGCGATCACATTGCTGAGAAAATGAATTTCTATAAGCAAATGAGCCTCTAGGACAGTGATGGCGAACCTATGGCACGGGTGCCATAGAGCCCTCTCAGAGCCCTCTCTGTGGGCACCCGCACTGTGAGAAAAGTCTATGGTGTACCAATATGCCTTAGACATTTCCTGCCATTCATCAGCGCAGGGCGCACCATGAACAGCACAGGCAGGGCACTGAAGGTAGGCAGGCTTTAATAGCTAAATGATAAAGTACATGGAATATATACTATATTGAACTATAGTATTCAGGTTAAATTGCCGTGTTGGCACTTTACGATAAATAAGTGGGTTTTGGGTTGCAGTTTGGGCACTCGGCCTCTAAAAGGTTCGACATCACTGCTCTAGGAGGCGTGATGAAATTTTCACTGCCTGGTCCTGTCAATGAAAGGGCAGAGGGCGTTGCAGTTGCAGAGAGAGCAGAGTCTCTAGGTGTACTAGGTGTAAGGGCAAAGCCCCAATTGCTCGTATACATGAAAACATTATTTTTGGCAGCAATGCGGGCACATATGAACATGGGACCAAGGTCAGCCTGTCTCTTCGGTACAAATTTGCTGCTGACAGATGCCCTATGAAAATGCATACTGGATATTTTAATATGCACAGTGTTTGGTAAAAATGCGCTTACGTGGAGTGCTCAGAGTGTACATACTAGGGCAGGTTTGCTAATGAAAAGACTGGCATGCAGGTGCTGCATCACATTTACTAACCGTTTTACACTGATTTATAAGTATTTGACGCCTCATCCGATGGGGGACGTGGCTTCACATGGGTGTGGCTTTGCAGGAAAAGGGGTGTGGCCTAAATGCTGCTCCATACACCAAAAATGTGCCAAAATTATAATACAACTTATAGGCGATGTAAACTAGACAGTATTCTTTGGCGTATGGACACATTTTTTGGTGCCAGACAGAATTTTTGTAAATCTGCGCCATTGTCTCTATGTGCAGCATATACCATACATAGTTTCTGAAAATGGCACTATTATCTAGTGCATTTTACATCATTATTTTCAGCTGTAAATTACGGATCTAATTGCTACCCGTTGTTCTTATTTATCCCCAATGTTAGAAAAAACTAGGGTACAACCAAATCAAAATCTCATTGGTGATCACCCAATCAGTAATCAATAAACACCTCCAGGCACATTGATATATCTAGTCTAGGTTTCCCTAGCATTAAATTATTCTGGGAAATTCTACTCTGAGCTGCAGATTCTTTTCTCGGGTAGTGAGAGGGTCAGCTTGTTTGTCTGCTTGTTTCTAACCTTGTACAAACTTGAGTGTTACATAAAGAGGATCTCTCACAGTCACCAGATATTGTGGTTCTAATGCAGGGGTGCAGAATCTGTGGCCTATTCTGTGCAGGTCTCAACCATGCTTGTCCATGTCTGCTCACCAGTGGCGTCTCTAGCTTTCAAATTTTGTGGGGGCACACTGGGGGCCAGGACAAAAGTAGGGGGGGGGGGCAGCTATAACAACGATACATTTACACAAGTATGCTTAGAAATGCTGCGATACTTTACCCAATACCTAAAACCGCAAGTCTTGCTGTTGGTGTTTTTAAAAAAAATCACTCAGATTTCAACATGTCCTAGTTGCCTGTGGATGACACTTTTATAGGGAGGGGGATCTGTGGATGACACTGCTATGAGGGGATCTGTGGATGACACATACCGTATATAGCATCTTATGCTATATGTGTCATCTACAGATCCACCCCATGACAGTGTCATCCCCATTTCCCCTTCCATAACAGTGTCATCCACAGATCCCCCTCCCTATAACAGTGTCATCCACAGATCCCCCTCCCTATAACAGTGTCTTCCACAGATCCCCCTCCCTATAACAGTGTCATCCACAGATCTCCCTCCCCACCACTCACAGGAGTGTACATTTTACATTTCTAAACTGTAATCCATATCCTGCAGTAACTTTAACTTTAAATCAGGATTAAGCAGCCGCTCATCTCTACTAGTACCTTAACCATACACCACTCGGCTAGCTTCGGTAACAGGGCCAGGCTACAGCCTACAGGCACTGCCTGTTAGTTGTTACCGAGCGAGTGCAGATTTCTGCAGGTCAGAGCATACGGATTACAATTTAGAAGAAATGTACACTCCTGTGAGCGGTCCGGACCAGTGGCGGATCCAGAGCCTGGTCTCGGGAGGGGCACTTCCAGATTATTTTCTCTCCGCCGCCACAGAACAAGGGTGCTTATAGAACAGACTACACAGTGTAGAGGTATACTGTATATTGTGTGGCACAGTGTAGAGCTATACTGTACATTGTGTGGCACAGTGTAGAGGTATACTGTACATTGTGTGGCACAGTGTAGCGGTATACTGTACATTGTGTGGCACAGTGTAGAGGTATACTGTATATTGTGCGGCACAGTGTAGGCTATATGTGTATAACATAAACATATTTCACATGAAAACTTACAATTACTTGTGTTGGCCCTTGGGGATCTCGGACACCACTTCCACACTTTGGCCGGGGGGCTCGGCGGAGCTGATGTTGTGTTTTATCCTAATGAGAAATATTTCATAATAAGGATTTGGAGAAAGGGCAGAGGGATACCAGAGCAGGGAGAGGCCGGTGCTGCTACTAGGGGCTCATACCATGGGTGAGTAATAAAGCCCCCCCAGTAGAAATAATGCTCCTTATAATGTGACAATGCAAAAAATACCCCCTTGTAATGCCCCCAGTTGAGCTAATGTCCCCCATAATGTGCCAGTATAAAATACCCCTATATAGTGCCCCCAGTAAATGCCCCCATAGTGCTCCTCTCCCCCTTCCTCCTAGTGCCCCCCATAATGTACCAGTATAAAATGCCCCATATATCGTGCCCCAGTAGATGCCCTCAGTGTTCCTCATAATTTGCAAGTATAAAATAACCCTTCTTAGTGCCCCCCGTAGATGACTCCATAGCACTCCTCTCCCCCCTTCCCCATAGTACCCACCATAATGTGTCCCAGTATAAAATGCTACTGTACAGAACCCCCATATAAAATACCCCTTCTTTGTGGCCGCAGTAGATGCCCCTATAGTGCCCACCAATAACTTGCCAGTAATAAGTGCCCTCAATAACGTGCGAGTAATAAGTGCCCCCAATAACGTGCCAGTAACAAGAGCCCCCCAATGTGCCAGTAATAAGAGCCCAGCCCCCCATCACGAGCCAGTAATAAGAGTCCCCCATCATGTGCCAGTAATAAGCCCCCCATCATGTGCCAGTAATAAGCCCCCCATCATGTGCCAGTAATAAGCCCCCCATCATGTGCCAGTAATAAGCCCCCCCATCATGTGCCAGTAATAAGCCCCCCCATCATGTGCCAGTAATAATCCCCCCATCATGTGCCAGTAATAAGCCCCCCCATCATGTGCCAGTAATAAGCCCCCCATCATGTGCCAGTAATAAGCCCCCCATCATGTGCCAGTAATAAGCCCCCCCATCATGTGCCAGAAATAAGCCCCCCCATCATGTGGCAGTAATAAGCCCCCCATCACGTGCCAGTAATAAGCCCCCATCAAGTGCCAGTAATAGGCCCCCCATCATGTGCCAGTAATAGGTCCCCCCATCATGTGCCAGTAATAGGTCCCCCCATCATGTGCCAGTAAAAATCCCCCCATCATGTCCCAGTAATAAGCCCCCCATCATGTGCCAGTTATAAGCCCCCCATCATGTGCCAGTAATAGGCCCCCATCATGTGCCAGTAATAAGCCCCCATCACGTGCCAGTAATAAGCCTCCCGTCATGTGCCAGTAATAAGCCCCCCATCATGTGCCAGTAATAAGCCCCCCATCATGTGCCAGTAATAAGCCCCCCATCATGTGCAAGTAATAAGCCCCCCATCATGTGCCAGTAATAAGCCCCCATCAAAAAAAAAAAAAACACTTATACTTACCTCCATGTCAGCGATGCGATGCAAGCCTCTTCTGGACTGTGTCCCGCGCTTTATGGCTCAGGCGGCGCGATGATGTAATTGCGCCACCTGCGTCGGCCTCAGATAGGCTGCCAGCCTAGTGCCTGCAGCCTATCAGAGGAAGGGGAAGGGACACGCCTCTCCCTCCCCTGCACCGCCGCAGCACAGGCAGAGGACTATGGAGATGAGCGCAATGGAATCGCTCATCTCCCTGTGCCCGACTGCGGCTGCTCACTTGGGGGGGCATTTTAGTTGGGGGGGGCACAGCGTGATGTATGGGGGGCCGTGGCCCCCTCTGGCCCCCCCTGGTGACGCTACTGCTGCTCACAGGTATATTCTATATCATAAGAGGGATGAAGGGATGGGTAAGTAATAATGGTGTGCTAAGTGGCCATCTTTGGGATCCCCATATGGGGAATTGGGATCTCCTGACTCCTCTGTGTCACTCCAGAAAGAGAAGATGAGGTGGAGAAGTGGCCATGCATGCAGCTATTTTAATTATAGTCTTATCTTATGTGAGTAGTGAAACACTGCTGTTTCAGCAGCTCACATGAACTACAATGCAGAGAGAACATATGCAAGCATAGTCTCTTCGTTTCTGGAGTGCGAATGAGGGAGAAGGGAATAATCAGTCTCCCAAAAGGTGGAAATCCTGGAAGGGGAACCAGTATATAAGGGTGGGTTCACACTAGCGTTAGGGATTCCGTTATGGCTTTCCATTATAACATTCCATAGACTTGTATTATGATGGAATGCAAAACGGAAGGCTTTTTAAAGGCATTTGGTTTGCTTTCCATCCTAATAGAAATCTATGGGAATCAAAACGTATCCGTCTGGGTCCCGTTATGCAAGATGGAAAACAAAGTCCTGTCGACAGGACTTTGTTTTCCGTCTTGCATAATGGGACCCAGATGGATCCGTTATGCTTTCCCATAGACTTCTATTAGGACGGAAAGCAAACGGAATGCTTTTTAAAGGCTTCTGTTTTGCATTCTGTCTGGGCATTCCGTTATTTTCCATTATAACCATGTTATAATGGAAAGCCATAACGGAATCCCTAACGCTAGTGTGAACCCACCCTTAGTGTTGTAATAATAAGACTATGTTCACATATAAAATATATGTCGGGAGTATTCACTGACGTACACCTCTGTCATGTTCCATTATATAGGTATTGTAGGTATATATTGGTGCATGCAAGCCACAGACTCCTACTGCTACAAAAAGAATAGCATTCGGTATACATTATTTTACTGTGTCCATCTACAGGAAGATGTAGATCATACTCTCCTATACAGCATGTCTTATCAAACTATGCTGGATGCATGGAGGCCTACTGGCATGTTGGGGGAACAGAGTCTAAGACAACCCTTTTATCATTATACAATAGGACCACCAGTAGATAATTTGTAACAATAATGTAGCAATGCTACGGAAAATTAAATAATTCTTTCTGCCTAAATTATGATGACAAGGCCTAGTACAAATTCCAAACTGTATTCTTGGGCATAAAGGTTAGGTGATGAAATCTCATAACTCAAGACCAGATCATTGAAGGGGTTGTCCCCTGAATAATGTAAAAAATGAAAGTCAGATATCATATAGTACATGCCAATATTTTTGTAACAAAGATAGAACCAGCCCTGTACCTCACATGGGTCTAGACATCTCCCTATTCATTTATCTGCTAGATTTACAGTATATCAAGCTGGCAGCTCAATGGGAGTGTCTCTTCTGCTGCATCTAAGGAGGTGTGTCCAATGCTCCCCCTATCACAGCTCAGGAGGTGTGTCCATGCTCTCCCTATTACAGCTCTGGAGGTGTGCCCATGCTCTCCCTATCACAGCTCAGGAGGCAGTTGAAGGATGAAACTGAGCATGTGCGGCCTTCACAGTGAGCCAGACAAAGAAATAAGAAAAAGAACAAAGAGCAAGTGATAACTCAGTGGCTATACAAAATGTTAAATTACATGCAATTATAAAAGTATTAAGATCCAAGAGCTGGTATGAAAATTGTAGAATATTTTCTGTGGGACAACCCCTTTAAGTAATGATGTCCATAGACATTAGATACCTGTTTGGCCAACAGCTATTTCTCCCGACCTCCCCATACCAACACACACTCAGTTCAGTTTGGCGTGTATGTATTCTGAGATGGGAGAGGGGAGAAAGCCACTGCCAGATAAGGCTACTTTCACACCTGCGTTTAGGTGCGGATCCGTCTGGTATCTGCACAGACGGATCCGCACCTATAATGCAAACGCTTAGATCCGTTCAGAACGGATCCGTTTGCATTACCATGAACAAACGGATCCGTTTTGACTTTACATTGAAAGTCAATGGGGGACGGATCTGTTTGAAAATTGAGCCATATTGTGTCAACTTCAAACGGATCCGTCCCCATTGACTTACATTGTAAGTCTGGACGGATCCGTTTGCCTCCGCACGGCCAGGCGGACATCCGAACGCTGCTTGCAGCGTTCGGGTGTCCGCCTGCTGAGCAGAGCGGAGGACAAATAGTGCCAGACTGATGCATTCTGAGCGGATCCGCATCCACTCAGAATGCATTAGGGCTGGACGGATCCGTTCGGGGCCGCTTGTGAGAGCCTTCAAACGGAACTCACAAGCGGAGCCCCGAACGCTAGTGTGAAAGTAGCCTAACTCTTGTAGCAGTTTGGCTGCCATCAGGGTAGATTTAGGGGGCCCCCATACACATTAGATGACTCTAGTGGGTTTGGCCAATGTACACCTAATGTATACGGCCAGTTTAAAGCTGGAGTATAGCAACATGGCTGCTACAGAGAAAAGTAATCCTACAGAATCAGATTATTGGGAAGTAAATTTATACAAAAGTTCAAGACAGCAACACTTTCAATAGAAAAAGCAGCCAGGTGCCTGTAACAAAATTCCAGATAGAAAGGTCCACTTAAATAAAATAAAACATTAGCCAGAGCACTCCAAACTGAGATAACAAATGGTGAAGTGTTTATTGCTCCATGACATGGAGCAATAAACACTGGACATGGAGCAATACACACTTGACCATTTTGATCTCATTTTGGAGTGCTGCGACTTTTTCTTATAAATATTTATATATATACAGTACAGACCAAAAGTTTGGACACACCTTCTCATTCAAAGAGTTTTCTTTATTTTCATGACTATGAAAATTGTAGATTCACACTGAAGGCATCAAAACTATGAATTAACACATGTGGAATTATATACATAACAAAAAAGTGTGAAACAACTGAAAATATGTCAAATTCTAGGTTCTTCAAAGTAGCCACCTTTTGCTTTGATTACTGCTTTCCACACTCTTGGCAGTCTCTTGATGAGCTTCAAGAGGTAGTCCCCTGAAATGGTTTTCACTTCACAGGTGTGCTCTGTCAGGTTTAATAAGTAGGATTTCTTGCCTTATAGATGGGGTTGGGACCATCAGTGGCGTTGAGGAGAAGTTAGGTGGATACACAGCTGATAGTCCTACTGAATAGACTGTCAGAATTTGTATTATGGCAAGAAAAAAGCAGCTAAGTAAAGAAAAACGAGTGGCCATCATTACTTTAAGAAATGAAGGTCAGTCAGGCAGCCGAAAAATTGAGAAAACTTTGAAAGTAAGGGCTATTTGACCATGAAGGAGAGTGATGGGGTGCTGCGCCAGATGACCTGGCCTCCATAGTCACCGGACCTGAGCCCAATCGAGATGGTTTGGGGTGAGCTGGACCGCAAAGTGAAGGCAAAAGGGCCAACAAGTGCTAAGCATCTCTGGGAACTCCTTCAAGACTGTTGGAAGACCATTTCAGGGGACTACCTCTTGAAGCTCATCAAGAGAATGCCAAGAGTGTGCAAAGCAGTAATCAAACAAAAGGTGGCTACTTTGAAGAACCTAGAATATGACATATTCTCAGTTGTTTCACACTTGTTTGTTATGTATATAATTCCACATGTGTTAATTCATAGTTTTGATGCCTTCATAGTCATGAAAATAAAGAAAACTCTTTGAATGAGTAGGTGTGTCCAAACTTTTGGTCTGTACTGTATATATATATATATATATACCCACTGTATACAGATACTGTTATGTTAACATTGATTGTCACATCGAGGTTAATAAGGTTACCTGAATACAGTCATCTTCATCACTGCTTAGCTTCAGGTCATCTTCTAACGTTCTATAAATGACAAAGCAGAACTTATTACAATTATTGAAAAAAAGACTTTTAGATTTGTGCAAATAATCGTAAGAAGTAACCAGTAATTATGTTAGTACCAGTGTCAGACTGTTAGCTTCTTTCTATTAAAACTAGGATATCGGAGTTAGACCAATTAGTAGATTTTTTCAAACTCGCAGCACAATCCTTGTTGGTGTTTGACAAATTATAATTACCTGAGGAAACAAATCCAAGACCTAAAGTGGCTTCTGAGCAGGATATTACAGATCAAACAGCATTTAAGTACTGTAGAACGAGAAAGGCTTAATTAATTTTACAAACAGCTTTCTAGATTCCATTGTCTGTATAAGTAAACACGAACACTTGCCATTCAATAATTTAATGCAATAATTAAAGAATGCACAGAATCTTAAAAATATATCCCACTTCCTGCTGTATGCTAAATGTTTTAACACCAGCCAGGTTAGCCTTGTAACCTTTCCCACTAATAGGTGTAGAAGGAAGAAGGGCTCCTACATGCTGTAGTCAGTTATTTTTGCGAATACTGGTTAGGATGAAAACTGCACGGTTATTGTAATGAGTACATGTAAATTAACTCATGTGTGGCCAAGGAATTCAGTGGCTAAATGTACAAATAAAATTAATGATTTTGTAATACTATTAATTACATTTTTTTGACTGGCCTTAAAGGGGTTCTACAGTTGCATAGTAATTTTGTTTTTATTTGCCCAGATTATCCCTACAGAACATCCTGTTTTCATTGGTTTCCTACTGGGTTTTCTAACCAAACCAAATTTGCTTTTGCTCTGTAATGTTTCCAAGAAGGCACTGTCAGGCATTATGCTCAGGTAGCTAGGATGTATGGCAGACCATTCTGCTGCATCTCTGAAATACAGGCATTAATGAAACACATACTTGCCTAGTATTCCAGAATGTCTTGGGTGTCACATCCTCACTCTGTAGTTATTTATTTCTCCTTGCCCCCGGAGTTGTGCCAAGCACAGGATAGGAGATAACTAGCTGATCGCTGGGGGTCCGACCACTGGAAGCTTTGTACTCAGTTATCTCCGGTGCTCCCATATAGAATGAATGGAACGGCAGAGACCATGCATGACCTGCCGCTCTATCAGAACCGGGGAACGGGACACTTATTCTCATGATTGGTAGGAATCCCAGTGTATGAGCTATTTATCCCTTAACATGTAAAAAACTAGGCACAACCCTATTAAAGAGGACCTTTCACCAGTTCAGAGATTACAATATTAATACCTGGTACTGTAGGGCATGTGTTGAAAAGTTGATTTTAAGATATGCTAGCAATTTTAAAATGCTTGTGAGTATAATAAAATCTTGGATTTTTAATGCATCGAAGATACCTCACTATTGTGTGATTCTTGACACTCTGCAGAGGAACCCATAGTGGTTTGTTCCAAGTGAACGCTGGAAGTGTCGACATCATGGGTCTGACAACGGATAACTGCATCAAAGGATAACGTTCCCTTTGATTGAGGAGCAGCGCGGTCCCACCACTATCGCATTGTGGACGCTCAGGGTTGCTCCTGCTGTCTGCAAAGCCATCACGTGTTGTAGCAGCAACTGGTTAGTCTTCTGCTGTTGCTTATTAGCCTTGCATTGCTGCAGGTTTGTCTCTCGCTGCTGCATATTAGCCTCCATGAGGGCCCTTCCAAACAGCCTCCATTTTGTCGTGGGGCACTGGTTGTAATACATCTGGTTTAATGTACGACATACAACCATGCCTAAAAAATGCAGAACCCAAAAATATCGGCATTCACGTCAGCCTCACTGCTCTTACCCGCATCCTCCACCAATTGTTGGGACTCGCTCTGGTAGACAGGATTAGTGGACGCAGTATAGAGACAACAACAAGTTCTTTGGATCAAACAGTTCAGTGTTTTATTCACACTTTAGGCAAGTGACAAAACAAGCAGTCATATTCAAACAAAAAGTCACCTTGCGGTGCTGGTGGTAATTCACACCATGCAGCAATTCTGCCTCAAAGAGTCCTTGCTGATAGTAGCATCAACCTGTTTTCACGCCAAACAGGTAGCAAGCCTTCATCCAGACACAAGGCTCCAGGATCCCAATACCTGGCTTCTGAGTCCAGCTGCCTATTTAAGGAAGCCAGGTGCTGCCAAAACTCAGACCGGCATTTAAAATCAGGTCCGGTATTTGACCTCACCTGGCTGTAAATCAGCCCAGCAGCACATGCTGGGAGGAAAATACCTGTTTTCCCAGACCAAACCTCTCACTGTGTGACTATATATATATATATATATATATATATATATATATATATACTGTACACTACTGTACTAATATCCAGATATTTAGGACACCTGTGCTAGCTCCTTAAGGCTACTTTCACACTAGCGTTCTGCTGTCTGCTCGTGAGCTCCGTTTGAAGGAGCTCACGAGCGGAGCAGAATGCTTCGGTCCAGCCCTGATGCAGTCTGAATGGATGCGGATCCACTCAGACTGCATCAGTCTGGCGGCGTTCAGCCTCCGCTTCGCTCGCCTCCGCACGGCCAGGCGGACAGCTGAACGCTGCTTGCAGCGTTCAGCTGTCCGCCTGGCCGTGCGGAGGCGTGCGGATCCGTCCAGACTTACAATGTAAGTCAATGGGAACGGATCCGCTTGAAGATGACACCATATGGCTCAATCTTCAAGCGGATCCGTCCCCCATTGACTTTACATTGAAGGTCTGAACGGATCCGCTCAGGCTACTTTCGCACTTAGAAATTTTTCTAAGTTATTAATGCAGACGGATCCGTACTGAACGGAGCCTCCGTCTGCATTAATATGATCGGATCCGTTCAGAACGGATCCGATCAAACGCAAGTGTGAAAGTAGCCTTATACAGAATCAGCAGATGTTAGCTGATCAGCAATCCTACAAAGGGGCATTGTACTAAGTGGGGGACTATGAGGAGGATAGCATTAGATATAAAATCCCTAGGGGGAGTTATACTAAGTGGGGAACTACAGGTGGGAGCATTATATATAAAATCTCTACGAGGGCATTCTAGTAAGTGGAGGGCTACAGGGGTGCCTTTTATAAAGGTGCAGTATAGCACAGGGGGGCATTATACTACAGGGGCACATTATACTACAGGGGGATATTATACTACAGTGTGCATTACATTGAAAACGGGCATTATACTATAGGGGGATTATACAACATGGGGCATTATTCTACAGGGGGTGAGATCATTATACATACTAGCACTGTATGGGGCATTATAGTAATGATGGGATGATGGGGAACTATAGGGTGGAACATTATACATACTGTCAATACAGAGAGGAAGGGGGTATAGAAAAAGAGAAGAAATTCGGCACTGTAGATGCTTTGCAGTAGAAATCTTCCATTTATTGAAGCAACATAAATCCACATACAGACAATGCAGACACAAGCAGTATTTCATTGACGCGTTTCAGACAAAGTCCTTAGTTGTAATGAAGGAAGGGGGTATAATAATACAGGAGATAGCACCACATGGGTTATTATAATACAGGGGGTACTGCAGCAGGGTTTTATAAATACTGAGGCATCTAAAGGTGGCTTTATTACTACTGTGGGTTCTGTAGGGTGGACTTTATAAACTGGCTTTATTACTACTGTGGGCTGTAAAGGAGTGCCTTATAGAGGGGCCTTGTTACTGCTGGGGGCGCTATATGTGGACCTTTTTTCTACAGGGGCCCTATGGGGGCATTATTATTACTGGGTTTACTGTAGGGGCATTATTATTAGTAGCCACTATATTGAGGGCATTACTACTAAAGGGGCAGTCCTGGGGAACACTCTTGCTATTGGAACACTGCAGGGGGCACTATTACTAATGAGGGCACTTTTGGATAAAATTATCATTGGTAGGACTATAGGGAGCACTTACTATCGGGGTACTATCTGTATGGCACTATTATTTTTGCAGTATAGTATTTGGAGGCATTGGAGAGCACAATGGGCACAGTATTGCGGTTAGCAGCAAGCAGCAGGATACCAGCTTTGGGGCACGAGGAGAGGGATGATGGAAACAATCCAGAAGCGCGCTTTACCAGCAGAAATGCCACATTTGAAAATGCCCATGCTATTAAAATATAAATATATTTATCCCATACGGTGAATGGTGTAACAGGAAAAAATCTAAATGGCCAATTAGTCGTTTTTTTATTGCTTTGCCTCCCCAAAAAATGGAATACAAACTGATCAAAAAGTTATACACATCCCAAATTGGTATCAATAAAAACTACAGCTTTTCCTGCAAAAAATGAGCCATCACACATTGTTCTGTAGAGATGACTATAAAAAAAAAGCTATGGGGGGTCAAAATATGGCGATGAAAAGAAAAATAAATTCCCAATTTTTGTTATTTTTTGTATTAAAACAGAAGAAAAACTATATAATTATAGTATCGTAGTACTTTTACTAAGGGCAAAAATGCAGATCAGTTTTTT
Source organism: Bufo gargarizans (assembly GCF_014858855.1). NCBI lineage: Eukaryota > Metazoa > Chordata > Amphibia > Anura > Bufonidae > Bufo > Bufo gargarizans. The sequence continues at coordinate 89,392 of NW_025334289.1, forward strand.
TGCAGATTAGATGCTGTCTGTTTATGGGGCCCTTTTCTTCCATTGCACAGCTCAGCAAAACAAATGAAACATGTCCTATACTTGTCAGTGAAAATCAGGCCCCATTGAAGTCTATGGGTCAGCAAAAAAATGGAAAGCAATCCTTTTTTTGTGGACATGCTGAACTGTCCGCATAAAAACGGATCCGCATTTTTGCGGACAGCATACGGCCGTCTGAATGAGCCCTAACCCAGAGATATAAGGGGCACAGTTTACCTTTACAGCATAGTGAACACCATAAAAACAAAACCCATAAACTGTGGTGGAATTGTGTTTTTTTCCTATTGCACCTCATTTAGATTTTTATTTACAGCTTCCCATTACATCATATGCAATGTTAAAAATGCCACTAGAAAGTACACTTGTCCCACAAAAAAACAAACTCTCATACAGCTATGTAAATGAAAAACAAAAAAAGGTTACGGCTCCGGGAAGGCAGAAACTAAAAAAAAATGGAAATTCAGCATTTTAGGAAGGGGTTAAAGTTAAACAGGCCTTTTCCTTATTTTGTCTTTGTAAAACGGGTAAATAAGCCATGGGCAAAAATGGGATAAGGCTATATTCATGCAGGTGGTAAGTATCATGGTCTAAGATACTGTTTTATTAAAATTCATATAAACAAGCATGGGCTTACCTGGCATTGCCCAGATGTATATAGATATCTATATAAATATTATCTAATGCTATTTCTTACCTAGAAATGCTCACAGTTGTCTTTGGCCCAATTATAGTGTAAAGTAAACATTTATAAATCATGTATTTATGTTTTTTTCACATTAGTGTATTGTTGATCGAACTCACCATTATTGGCAGGTTCAGCCAACAGTTTAACGTGTATGGGGAGCTCCTTTATATGTCGGGACAGAGAAGGATTGGGCAAAGTGTCTCCTCTTTCTTCATTAAATACACATACTCATCCAGCCGAAACTGTATGTGTATGGAAAAGCTGTGAGGGAGTTTAGAGAGATAGCTGATCATTCGGCCAACAGCTACTGAATATGTATAGCCACCCTAATACTTTGGTAATGCCTTCAAACTTTGGAAAACCCACTACTGCCCCAGGTGCCCATTCATAGAGGAAACATCTTTGCACCTGTTTTGGGGGTGGCCGTTTGCATACAGTCTGTAGAATCTTATATCTCCCCTACTTTTCAGTCTGCTTCTTATCTCCCTGCATGTACTGTCGAAAAGACAAACTGTTTGTTGCCCATATAAACCAATCACAGTACAGCTTTCATGTTACTACAGTACTCTTTACAATATTGTATACCTATGTTTACCAACCGGTGGCTGTCCAGCTGTTGCAAAACTATAACCTCCATCATGCTCCAATAGCCTGCAACCATCAGAGCATGATAGGCAGGGGCGTAGCTATAGGGGGTGCAGAGGTAGCAATCGCTACTGGGCCCAGGAGCCTGAGGGGGCCTAAAGACCCTTAGGCCACATAAGAAGACACTGGTATTGTAGAAAGTGCATGCTGGTCAAGTTACACCTCTGGCTGGAGGAAAGGGGTTAAGTCAAGAATTTGGAATAGGGGGGGGTGCTGTTTAAATTTTTGCCTCACGCTATGTGCTTCCCGGTCCCTGGCCACAAAGCACTGAGGGAAGGGGGGCCCAAGCTGAACTCTTGCACCAGGGCCAATGAGCCTTTAGCTATGCCTCTGATGATAGGAGTTATAGTTTTGCAGGCTGGTAAAGTATTGAAAAAAACGGTTGTAAAATGAAAGTTGCGCTGTGATTGGCTGCTATGGGCAACAGTTTGTCTTTGAGACAGCACATGCAGAGAGTTGGGAGGCAGACTGAAATGCAGGGGACATACTTTATTTGTACATGACAGGAACCATGCTTCAATTGCAATGTTAGCCTAAAAGCACGGAGCAGAATGAAACTATGTAACTTGACCCTTTAAGTTATACAAATTTCTAAGTGCAAACTAACAAAAACTCTTGATTATAAAATAAAGGGTTTAATTAGTTGGTAAGAGGTCCAAATAATAATAAAAGGAATTGTTATAATTCCCAGCAAAACATATGGATTATGGAATGATCACATTAAGCAGCTGAGCATACGGAGAAAGAAAATAAGATCTGAGGCCTTAATTTATTCATACGTAATTTGTAGAAATAAGATCGGTCATGCTAAATAAAATCCTACATGTACATTTTTTTGCTAAATAAATGACCCACAAATCAGGAACAAAATTGGTCAGGAGGAAGGAAAAAATCTTTCAGAACACTGCGCATATTTATTTAGGTTATTTTTGAAATCTCTTTGGCTCAGAACGATTGAATAAGACCTTTGACTGAATTCTTGTCTGATTCATAGAGTGGTTTATCCAAGTGTTAAAGTAAACTGATGCATGTACAAGAGATCATTTGTCTACCCTCAGCCAGATAGTGTGGAATTAACGTGTCAGACATTAGCTCACACCACTTCTAAACCCCTGCTGATAACTTTTTTCATAACGAAAATATTTTCTTTATGGAGGTCTGCAGCAAAAATGAAGAACAAAGCGTATGTATTTGCATACATTAATTGTACATGTGAATACATGAATCTTTGTAACTTTTAAGCACATACAGCACAAATTATTGCTCCATGTAACTGGAGCTAAGCAAGCACTCATAGTTACCAGCAAAAAATCTGCCGTAAATAATGATGAATGACCTGGGGCCAATGGCACCACCTACACACAAACCCTGCCATGCCCCCTCTTCATAAAATTGGAGAGAGCTGCCTTAAATGCTAATGGTGACTAGAAAAAAAAAATGCAAATCCACCAAAAAAAACAGCGTAGAGGGAATAATGAATTTCTACCATTCTTCTGAGTTGAAATACAAGGTAACTTCTGGCTTCATGTAAATTAAAGCGCATGTGATTTATTTTTATTTTTCAATGACATATATAAATAAAATCAGACACTTTCAGTCTTGGTGGACTTGGTGACATTGAAGGGGGAAGGTATTATTGTGGGAGACTTTAATCTTCCTGATGTAAACTGGAAAACCAAAATAGCTAGTTCTGCCAGGAGTACAGATAGTCTAAATTCCCTACTGGGATTATCTCTACAGCAAGTAGTGGAGGAGCCAACCCGGAAGGAGGCCATTTTAGATTTAGTATTCACAAATGGGAATTTAGTATCTGATATTACTGTAGGGGAAAGCTTGGGATCTAGTGATCACCAGTCAGTGTGGTTTACTATAAGTACAGTGACTGAGTCACACCACACAAAAACAAAAGTTTCAGATTTTAGTAAAACAGCCTTTTCTAAAATTAGATTAGTGGTATACAGGTCCCTATCAGATTGGAACAGTTTAAATGGGAGTCCAGGAGAAATGGGACTACTTAAAAGTGGCACTATTGAAAGCAACAGAAAATTGCATTAGGCTTGTCAGTAAAAGCAAACAAAGGAAGAGACCTCTGTGGTACTCAGCAGAAGTGGCCAAAATCATTAAAAACAAAAGGATAGCATTTAGGTATTATAAAAAAAAAACTAAAAAACGAGGATGACAGGCAAATTTATAAGATTAGGCAAAGAGAGGCCAAACAAGTTATAAGAGCTTCTAAAGCACAGGCAGAAGAGAAATTAGCTCAGTCAGTGAAAAAAGGCGATAAGGCATTCTTCAGATACATAAATGAAAAAAAAGGAAACTAAAACAAGGAATTAACAAATTAAAAACAAAAGAAGGAAGGTATATGGAAGAAGATAAAGAACTAGCTGACTGCCTCCATGAATACTTCTGTTCAGTTTTTACAAAGGAAAATTAATGAAAAGGACATCAGATAGCAAAGAAGACTAATTAATCTTTTGATGCATGTGTCTTTAAAGAGGAAGAGGTTCTAAGTCAGCTGTCTAAAACTAATACAAATAAGTCACAGGGGCCTGATGGGATACACCCAAAGCTATTAAATGCGCCCAGCGGCGAACTAGCAAAACCATTAACAGATTTATTTAACCAATCACTGGCTACAGGAGTCGTCCCAGAAGATTGGAAATTAGTAAATGTTGTGCCCATTTACAAGAAAGGTAGTAGGGAGGAATCTGGCAACTATAGGCCAGTAAGCCTGACATCAATAGTGGGAAAATTAATGGAAACCATACTTAAGGAGAGGATTGTGGAACATCTAAAATCCCATGGATTTTAAAGATGAAAAACAGCATGGGTTTACTTCAGGGAGATTGATAGATTTTTTTTATTGGGTAACTAAAATAATAGATGGCGGAGGTGCAGTAGACATTGCTTATCTGGACTTTAGTAAGGCTTTTGATACTGTCCCACATAGAAGGCTTATCAATAAATTGCAGTCTTTGTGCGTGGACTCCCATATTGTTGAATGGATTAGGCAGTGGCTGAGGGGCAGACAACAGAGGGTTGTAGTCAATGGAGTATATTCAGACCATGGTATTGTTACCAGTGGGGTACCTCAGGGATCTGTTCTGGGACCCATATTGCCTAATATCTTTATCAGCGAAATTGCAGAAGGCCTCGATGGTAAGGTGTGTCTTTTTGGTGATGACACAAATATTTGTAACAGGTTTGATGTTCTTGGAGGAATACCCCAAATGGAAAATGATTTAGAAAAACTAGAGGAATGGTCAAAAATCTGGCAACTAAAATTTAATGTTCATAAGTGCAAGATAATGCACCTGGGACGTAAAAATCCAAGAGCAGAATATAAAATTGGTGATACAGTCCTAACCTCAGTATCTGAGGAAAGGGATTTGGGGGTCATTATTTCAGATGACTTAAAGGTAGGCAGACAATGTCATAGAGCAGTAGGAAATGCTAGCAGAATGCTTGGGTGTATAGGGAGAGGCATTACCAGTAGAAAGAGGGAGGTGCTCATGCCGCTCTACAGAGCACTAGTGAGACCTCATTTGGAGTATTGTGCGCAGTACTGGAGACCATATCTCCAGAAGGATATTGATACTTTGGAGAGAGTTCAGAGAAGAGCTACTAAACTGGTACATGGATTGCAGGATAAAACTTACCAGGAAAGATTAAAGGACCTTAACATGTATAGCTTGGAAGAAAGACGAGACAGAGGGGATATGATAGAAACTTTTAAATACATAAAGGGAATCAACAAGGTAAAAGAGGAGAAAATATTTAAAAGAAGAAAAACTGCTACAAGAGGACATAGTTTTAAATTAGAGGGGCAAAGGTTTAAAAGTAATATCAGGAAGTATTACTTTACTGAGAGAGTAGTGGATGCATGGAATAGACTTCCTGCAGAAGTGGTAGCTGCAAATACAGTGAAGGAGTGTAAGCATGCATGGGATAGGCATAAGGCCATCCTTCATATAAGATAGGGTCAGGGGCTATTCATAGTATTCAGTATATTGGGCAGACTAGATGGGCCAAATGGTTCTTAGCTGTCGACACATTCTATGTTTCAATGTTTCTTGAAAAAACATTTACAGTATTTTTATTTCAAATACGTTATCCACTTACTTATGTTTTTACATTTAAAATTATTTTAAAGGGAAACTACATTGCAAACACGTCATAGAAAGTCAACAGTTCTGTCCACATACCTTTCGTTCAATAAGATTACATTCCTGGCAAATGAAATTATGTTATTGCTTTCAACATCTATACAGAGTAAACTTTGAGTTTGCAGATGTACAGTATTAACATCCACAAACTCAGAAAAAGGGATCATTGTATCCTGGCCACCGGATTCATCTCAGATGCCACATCTTATGGTGCAAAGAATGTCCTGCTGGCTTTAGGACAACGTCCACATGAATATGTAAAAAAGGGTTTAGCACTATCTTCTTACAAAAGTAAATCTATTACTAATGAATAATGTTAAGAGAGTCTATGCTAACAACTGCTTATGTGTTTCAGTCGTTAGCGCTCTTACTCATAGCTGGATGAACACATGATATTAAAAGAACAAATGGACCAATTATGGAACAAATGACCTCACACTGGGTGTACATATGGGGTATAAGTTCACAGTAGTAGTAAATATAGTATTATTATTACTAGTTACAAAATGATATTTGTATGGTAAATATAAAGAGGACTCAAACTCCAGATAAGTTCAGGGATCTTCTGTCTATCTTCTTTTTTCCACAACCAACCACTCCAACCTTTTGCAACATGATCAGTACCAAAAAGAACAGAACTTTGTTCTAAAAAATTAAAAACTGAAAAATCAGAATATGGCCCCACACAAACCAGTCTCTCCATTATCTTTAGGATTATGTTAACCATCCTTTTTGCAGATTTCAAAATGTCTCAATAGTTAATAACCGTGCAAACTTGTCCGGCAGAGGATCTCAAAACCAGGCCAAAGCAGTTCCGTTTTGTCCCCATGCCTTCTGAATGGAAAGAGATCCATTCAGGATGCCTTCCTTTCAGTCAGCATTCCGTTTTATGACCGGACATGGACACGTTCATAGTGTCATAGAATGGATAGAATTTCTCATTTGTTTTTCTTTTGAATAGTTTTGGAGTAAATTACATTTGCTGACAATATATCTTCATTTAGTTTAACAAATCAGGGTACTTTCTAAGTACAGTTTTTGCTGACTGAAAGGAAGCCATCCTGATGCATCCTGAATGGATCTCTTTCCATTCAGAAGGCATGGGGACAAAACGGAACCGCTTTGGCGTGGTTTTGAGATCCTCTGCTGGATCTCAAAACCAGAATGCCAAAACGCATATGAAAGTAGCCTAAGCCTGTCTTCATTCTCTGAACTTCTTCCTCCAGATGGCAACACAGCCCTTCCTTGCAGTTCATGCTTCCAAACTTTTCTCTGTTTGAAGCCTCAATTATATGACACTTCTTAAGCACTGTGGCAGTAAAGTACAATGTTCTAGGAAATAATCTTGCTGACTGGTTTTCTGATAACTCAGAAAAATTCGCCAAGGCCTTATTATCTCTTTGACAAAATCATCAGAAAAGCAGGACAATTGTTACATATATTTTTGCAAAAAAAACACAGTAACACTAGTTTATTGTAGATGTCATTTTTTTCTTATAGTAACACCACAAAAATAAAATAGTCCTTGAGTCATTGGGATTACCCCTAGGCTTAGGGTAAGCAGCGAGAAGGCCACAGTACTCACAGGAGCCTCTCAAACAGACAATTGGCAGGGGTCCCGGGTGTCTGAACTCCACTTATCAGATATTGATGACCTGTCCAGAAGATAGGTCATCAGTTACAAAGAGCTTTAACCCAAAGCAGTAATAATGGTTGTCTTGTCATAATAAATATGTAATATCAAAAAAATGCTTCCAGAAGTCTTTTAGATTGCATCTTTAAGAACCCCAAGATTACTCTTAGGCACAAAGAATAAAGTTTTAAGCAAATGAAAACCTAAGGCAGTATTTCCGAGATATTCACACACACCTACAGCAACATAGCACTATTCATTTACATAGCTTGATGGCTGCACACACTATGCTGTATGCTGTACCTCTGGCACCAGTGTTCCCTCTAAGGCTACTTTCACACTAGCGTTCGGGTTTCCGTTCGTGAGCTCCGTTTGAAGGAGCTCACGAGCGGACCCGAACGCAGCCGTCCAGCCCTGATGCAGTCTGAATGGAGGCGGATCCGCTCAGACTGCATCAGTCTGGCGGCGTTCAGCCTCCGCTCCGCTCGCCTCCGCACGGACAGGCGGACAGCTGAACGCTGCTTGCAGCGTTCGGGTGTCCGCCTGGCCGTTCGGAGGCGTGCGGATCCGTGCGGATCCGTCCAGACTTTCAATGTAAGTCAATGGGGACGGATCCGTTTGAAGATGCCACAATGTGGCTCAATCTTCAAGCGGATCCGTCCCCCATTGACTTTACATTGAAAGTCTGGACGGATCCGTCCCAGGCTATTTTCACACTTAGCTTTTTTTTGCTAATATAATGCAGACGGATCCGTTCTGAACGGAGCCTCCGTCTGCATTATTATGAGCGGATCCGTTCAGAACGGATCCGCCCGAACGCTAGTGTGAAAGTAGCCTAAGTTGGGCACTCTGGAAAGAGAGTTTAAACAACATATTTAATGGGTTTGAGCCAAGTTTAGAATTGATCCCCCTACCCACAGGACAGGGAATAAATAACTGAACGCTGTGGGTCCAACAGTTGGGACCCCTACTGTTACCGAGAATGATAGTCCTGTTCCCCTGATCTGATGAAGCAGCAAGTTGAACATGCACCCTGCCACTTATATGATTCTCTATGGGCTCTATGGGACCGACAGAAATAGGTGTGCGCCTTACTCCAGCAATCACATACAGAATAAATGGAGTGGCACGGCGCATGCCCAACCTTCTGCTCCATCACATCGCGGGAACGAGATCCCTGTTTTTAGGAAAGGTAGGGTCCCAGTGGTTGGACCCCCAGTAATCAGTTATTTATAACTTCTAAACTTGGCACAACCCATTAAATGTTTTTTCCAAGATAATTATATTTTGCTCCATGCCAATGCTTTAAAATTAAATCACTTCTTTCTCTGGCATAATTCTCTGGTCCACCAGTCCAGTCCTGCTCCCACTGTTTGCTCAAGGAATGCAGCAGTGACCTCCAGATATATGGCATTTGACCACTGCAGCCAATTACTGTCCTCAGTGAAGACCACTGTGAGGACCACTGTGATCACCTGTGAGGACAGTGATTGGCTGCAGAAGTCATGTTCTGTATACCTGCACATTATCACCGCAGCCTGTAAACAATCTCAGGGAGGAGGAGCAGACTGGCAGCACAGAGAATGGAGTTAGAGAAAGAGGAGTTGTTCAACCCTTCACAAGTTAGGCCATCACTTTGTGATCTGCAGGAGTCCCACACCCTGCGTGCCCCCCAATCAGCTGTTCTGTGTAGGTCCTTCACTGACCACTGTAGGTCTACGGCACAATGGATGGAGTTGTGTAGTTCTAATGTTGAGTTCCAGTGTAGGAGCTACTGACCTACAGCTGATTGTGAGGGTGGGTGGTGTGTCAAAGACTAGTCATTCAGACATTGATGACCTATCTGGATGATTCGCCATCACTTTAGACAAACCCTTTAAGGGTTATGTCGTAGCAGTATTCTGAAATTTTGGAAAATTATGCCAAAAACCACAACATGAACAAGATGTGTTAATGAACCACTAATGAGGTCAACAAGTCCAAAAATATCTATACTTACATTGCATGTTGTTTTTAACCCTGCTGTGTCCAGAATGTACAGCTTGGGGTCCATTCACACGTCGGTATGTGTTTTGCAGATCCACAAAACACGGACACCGGCAATGTGCGTTCCACATTTTGCACCGCACATCGCTGGCACTCTCATAGAAAATGCCTTTTGGACATGTTCTTTTTTTTTGCCGAACGTAAATGTGGATGTGGACAACACATTACGGCCCCATTGAAAATGAATGGGTCCGCACCTGTTCCGCAAAATTGTGGAACGGATGCGGACCCATTTTGCGGACGTGTGAATGAACCCTTAGAGGAAAATGTGCCTAACACCAAGTTGTGATGAGGAAGATGCAGTGTTTCTATAAATATTCTGACATACCAATTATCAAATATTTTGAGTTTATACATTCCAATTTACAAATATATATGTAAAAATCACTGTATTATCATCAACAGATACACATAGAGAGATATAGATCAACCTTTTACTTGCTTATATGCTTCCTATAATATCCTATTACATATGTAAGGGTTGGCCCAGCATGACAACATACAGTATGAGCTATTCACAGGAAAGGTGATAAGTGATTGGTGGTGGTGCAATGGCCGGACCCCACCCATCATGAAAATGGGGGTCCTGTGTCAACCGTTTGAATGGAGGGGCGGTCAGGGAGAGAGCAGAGCACAGGAGTACCTCCATTCCATTCTTGTAAACTGTGGAAAATCCAGCAGCCAGAACCCCGCCAAACAAACACTTATCACCAGTCCTGTGAGTAGGTGCTAACTTATCATTCAGGTAAAACCCCTAAATGTAAAGAAAAGAAAAAAAAAGAAAGAAATAACACTTACGATATTTGTGCTGCACAATGCATTGGACTTCTGAGCTTCAAATCATCATGCTCTTTGAAAAAGATATGAGGAAAGAATAGTTAGTATAAACAAAAGGAGAAAATTGAAAATGTTCGAAAATTGATTGAGGTATAAATAGAGATTAAACAAACGTTCATTGGCTCATTACAATGATTACCAACATGTGGGGTAGTTGCCCTTGTTTTGCTATTACATGCAAGGTGCGGTAATGTCGCACCTTCCATGTAGGAAGACCACGTGATTGCCATGGGGCCCAAGGGTCCTGAGGCTGAATTGCTTCTTCTGTTCCCAAGATGCAAACACTGCATTTCCAAGCAGCCACCACTGGAGGGAGCTCAGTGCAAAGAGATTTTTACAGGTTCCATTGCGGTTAATAGCAACTGTCTAAATTCCTATGCAATGAGCTCCCCCTAGTGGTGGCTTCAGCCAGACAATTTTATAATACACTGAGGGAAGCAGCCGATATGGAGCTGTATGGGGAGATTTACCAATGTAATATATTTAGGCTACTTTCACACTTGCAGCAGGACGGTCAGATCCGTCCTTCCGCTGTTTTGCCGTATGGCCAGACCGCCGCTCCGTCCCCATTGACTATATTGGGGACGGGGGCTGAGCTCCGGCGCAGCATGGCGGTGCACGGCGAAAGCCACCGGACTAAAAAGTCCTGCATGTCCGAGCTCAGCCCCCGTCCCCATTATAGTCAATGGGGACGGAGCGGCGGTCCGGCGATACGCCGAAACAGCGGAAGGACGGATCCGACAGGGAGCCCAGCCTGCTGGATCCGTCCTGTCGCAAGTGTGAAAGTACCCTTATGCCAGCTATCTTAATATATTGAGAGTGAAAGTAGCATTATTTATGAAGCAGTGGCTGCACATCGGATAAAGTGGGAGACAACTTTTTTTTATTTTTTATTAAAATTTCATCAGAGATCTGCATTACCTAGGAGTGTTTGACGAACGCAAACTAAGAAACTGGGTGCAGGCAGAGGGGGCCCTATAACTTTCACTATGGGGCCCAATGAGATCAGTGTCCTATAGTGTGTTGAGGACACATTTGCGTACTGGCTAGCAGTAAACCTCTGGCATTTTACTTACAAACAAAGTGTAAAAATCACACAATAAAATGATAAATGTGTCAATCTGTTTGAATTTTATCTGTTTATCTGTTTGGTGGTTGTTAAACCCCACTATACCATGTGAGACATTTTGGATGGTTTCCTTTTCTTTATCAAGAAAAAAACCATCATATTGATTCTGCAATATATAAAATAGCTCTTGCTTAACACGCTTTTCTTATTTTTCAAAGAGGTAAAGAGCCGTGAAGAATAATTTTGCTGTTATTTGATGCAACTTGATAAACTTTATTTGGTTATTTTATTTTGTTTTCAATCAAATCCAAAAATCTATGCCTTTTATGAAACCAAATTAATCAGCATGTAGGCCACACTGCATTTTAATGTTCAAGTACATGAAATTACTGCCCCAGTTATAAATCCGGTTTTACAACAGGCTGAATTCTAAATTAGTCATTATATCAACACAGCATAAAAGGCTTTTATATTTACAGCTAAATCCCCTTTTTTACGTTACACATAAACAAACTTTAAATTGGCCTTAAAATGTGAATGTCTTATGGATGGTGCTCTTATATCTCTCTTCACTTTTTAATATCCACACAAAGTACACTGTGACTTGAACCGAGGGAATTATAGCTCATTCTCCTCATTCTTTATTACTGTTTACAAAGTTACCAAAGTTACTTTAGAAACCTCTTTTGCTACTCAAACCATGTGTATTGCAGATATATCTGAGGCGGGCTGTGCACATACAGGTATTTTCTGTGTGAAAAGAACCGTACAATGTATTAATGCAAATGATCAAGGTTTTACAATGGTGTTTTTGGCAATTTGGGAATAATTCATGTTAAATCCACTTTAAGTTTTGTGCCACTGTTGCCTGCTCTACCATCAACAACAGTTCTTCACCTGTGAGGGGTTGTCCCTGGCGCTGAAGAAGCTCCCTGACAAACTTGTGCCTGCACCGCTGCTCCGAGTAGCCGCATAAGCGCAGAGGCTCTACTTCCGCTACCAGAGCGGTGACTATGCATATGCGCTACACTTACAGGTAGTGTTAATCCCCTGCTCCAGAATTGGGATGTCATTCAGAGCAGAGTGGAGGGGTTGGGGAGCCTTCAGTGTAGAACACCAGGAACGCTGCACATGAAGAGACCACCTCCATGGCTCATGTCAGGGACATCAAAACTTTTCCTCGATAATGCAATAAGTGTGCACATTTACGGAGGTATCCTTAAACAGCTTTTACCTATTCACCTCTATCACCACTTTTTAGGGGTTAAAACTACTGATTGGCTCATTATAATATATGGGCCCACGTTTACAAATGTAAGCGCACCTAGATTTTCACATAAATGCACCAAAGCTATATTTAAGGACTGTTATGCACATTACCGACCAAGATAGGACCCTCCTAGCATCACAATCCAAACATGTAGTATAGGCAATAGCACAAAAACATCCATTTGCAAGAAAATCCTCCTGGTTTATTTACCACATGTGTGTATGCAGCATTTTAGTTCAGTACTGAGACTTGGGAAAGGATCAGTGTAAAGCCATAACTTTTGACATGCGTTGAATAAACCTGGAGGATTTTTTTTGCAAATGGTCTTTTTTCGGTTGTCTATACTACTTTGTTACACCTAGATGTTCCCAATTGATGGCACCAGTTTACCAGTAATGACTTGCATTAAACACTATAGTATTTGCTGAATGATTTCTTATACCTACTTGTAATCTAAGTTCAGCAATATATGTTGTACTGCTCATAATAAACAGACCACTTAAGGAGCCTCTGTCAGCATGATCAACCCTATTAAATCAGGCATACTGTCTGGTAGGGTTGATCATGTTGATAAAAATGTTACCTTTCTTTTGTCTGTATATTACACACCTCCAGAGCTATCTGCATTTTATTTTTAAGCAAATGAGCATGTTGAAGCGCCAGTAGTGGGGCTGAATCCTTGAAGCACTGCTTTTGGAACACCTCTTGATTGTATACACTACGTACTATAGCCTTACCATGTTGCAAAAAGAGGTTTTCTATTCTTAGAAAGCTAATATATATTACTGGTTGGTTTATTCACAGGCACAAAATATGATTGTAAAGACACCAGTTATATGTGTTAGTTTTCTAAGTATAGAAAACCACTCTTCTCAATATGATAAGGCTATAGCCTGGAGGTAAATGGTCAGCATTGCATGTAGATATCCCAGGAGAGATTTTTTACTTCAGTTATTTTTTTTCTCCATTTAAACCATAATAGCATTTATTGTTGCTTTATTCACTAGCACAATATAGGATTATAAGGACAACAGCAATATGTATTAGCTTTCTAAGTATATAAAACCTACATTCTCAATGTAGTAAGGCTATAGCCTTTTATTATGGGTTAAATGGGGGGGAGAAAAAAATCTCTGAAGTCTTTCCTAAGATGTGAAACTGGGACATCTACATGCAATGCTGACCACTTACTTCCAGGCTACAGCCTTATCATATTGAGAGGAGTGGTTTTCTATATTAGAAAGCGAATACATATTACTGGTTTCCTTCTAATCATATATTGTGCCCAAAAAAAAATAAACCAGCAATATATATTACCTTTCTAAGCATATAGGATATGTGTATATGTTATGTACATGTTATGGACACAGCTCTGCCCTCAGCATGCTGATGTTGAGCACTGTCAGTCATAGGGAAGGGGAGTGTAAATAGCACAGGGACGTTACAAAACAATGCACCAAGATTCAGCCCGTCCACTGGTGCTCCAATATTCTCATTTGCATATGAATAAAAATGCAATTATCTCTGTAGCAGTTTAACATACAAATAAAAAAAAGGTATAGTTTTAATCACCATGATCAACTCTACCAGGCAGTATGATTGGTTTAATAGGGTTGATGATGTTGACAGAGGCTCTTGAAGTTACATTGTTACATAGGTTGAAAATAGACAAGTACAACCTTCCCCGATCAATTATACAACATTGTTAGGTTAATTATAACTCTCAACACCATTTGCTATTAGATAAGCATTTAGCTTTTTTTCCAAATGGGAAGACAGGTTTTTATCTATCTTTTTATACACCCTAAAATCTTAATTGCATTTGCAGCTGCTGCCTGACATTGAGTATTCTGTTTAGCTTAATTGCAACCAGAATACCCAAGCCCTTCTTTTGTTCTGTTTTTAAGCTTTATTCCACTTAATGTATATGAAGTAATACCTAGGTGCATTTCTTTACGTTTATCAACATTAAAATTAATCTGCCATGATCTAGCGTTATAGTTCAAAAAATCATATTGGTCATATTGGGATCATAGATGCTGCTGCAAAACTAAATAAGGCTACTTTCACACTAGCGTTTTAGTTTTCCGGAATTGAGATCCATCATAGGGGCTCAATACTGGAAAAAAAACGCTTCAGTTTGTCCCCATTCATTGTCAATGGGGACAAAACTGAACTAAACAGAACGGAATGCTCCAAATAGCATTCCGTTCCTTTTAGTTGCGTTCCCATACCGGAGAGCAAACCGCAACATGTTGTAGTTTTCTTTCCGTCCTGGGATGCGGAGCAAGATGGATCCGGCATGACCCCCAATGCAAGTCAATGGGGACGGATCCGTTTTCTCTGCCACAATCGTAAACTGATCCATTCCCCATTTACTTTCAATGGACTTTATGACGGATCCGTCTTGGCAATGTTAAAGATAATACAACCGGATCCGTTCATAACGGATGCAGATGGTTGTATTATCAGTAATGGAAGCGTTTTTGCTGGAGCCTTCCGGATCCAGCAAAAACGCTAGTGTGAAAGTAGCCTAAAAAGGCTACACACACAGAATAGTCTATTGTAATAGTTCAAAGTTTAACTAAATGTTAAAAGAAGATCCCTGCATTCTCAGCAGGTGACTTTATTTCATTCTTGTCAAATAAATGCAGCAAGAATTACAAACTCAGAAACTGAACAGAGGGTGGAAGTAGCCATTTTATTGGTTGGGTTTTCAAAGTATAGCAGGGACCAATTCAGTAAGCCAGTAAAATGATAGTAGATGTAGGAAGACAAAAGAATGTACATTCTGAAAAAACATATTACTATTGGATAAAGCTGTTGGAAGAAACACGTGTGGGGTCTAAAGTGGTCGGCCATACCATTAGCATCACAATGTAAAGGATATGGGCTTGGGCTATGGGCTTTGTTTTACCCACTTCTATAAGGAATTCACTTTCAGTTCAAAATAGTTAGGTTAAACAACCTGGAATTTGGGGTAGTTTTCCAGCTTGGTTCAGTAATCATATGCTTTCCTCATCATTACTTGGGAGGCCAGGTAACAGTTTACCGTCTTGCTTGGGTTCCCTTTTTGAACTATCCATCCTAACAAGAGTGAGCTCACATTCCATAATGCTCGAAGATAAATTGCTGAACCCGACGTGTTTCACCCAAAAGTCGTGGAACATTGTAGCAGCGTGACTATGTATGTTAGTAATGAAGCAGTGCCCACTGCTGGCCACGTTTCTGTATATCACACACTTTTCTTGCACATGCTTGCAACAAATTTGTGCAATAAATATTTTGAGTGCAACTACCACCTGTGTTTTTTTTTATTTTTATTCTACATGGCTAGGGTGCTTTTTTAATTTGTATTTTCATCTTTTGATGGCTTTCTATATTATAAATCTATATGGTGATTTTATAAGTATATGAGAGGCAGCTCACAACTATGTTGCCAGAATGCGGTGACATTTTTACTCGGTAAGATCCAGTGATGCAATGTTTCAGTTTGACATAAGCTTGTCAGGCATGCTTGATAAAGGCTAATGTCAAGCCAAAATGTTGCATCACTGGATCTTATGGATTCCATTTTTCACTACATTTCACTGCCTCTCCTTATCTTCTGTGGACCAGATTTCACGTGATTTTTCTTTCAGATGTAATAGCATATTACAAATGCGCCAGTATTTGCAGTCACTTTGTAGTAAGACGCATTATAAATACAACAAATGGATTCATATCAAACTCAGAACATCTGCTGCCTACCTGATCACAACATATGCTATGAAATATGAATAAGGAAAAAGTTTCTTACTTTGACTGCAAAATCCCATGCTGTTATGTAGATAATCCTGCAAAAAAAGAAAACACGTTACTTCTATGTATATGCATATTTATATATTTTTTTCTTATTGAGGGTACAGTCTATGGGGGAATGTATCATGAAGGTAATATCTGTGGTCAGTTTTGCTTGAGTCTGAATTAGTACATTTTGTGCCAAATCTATCAAATGTCGCTCGCACATTGTTAAATTTGAGGCATCTTTAAAGCTAACACTTGTCTGGAAATGCTGCTCCAGTTATTTTACGCCAACCCCCTAATGGAGTAAGATTGCAACTTTTTGCAAAGTCTAAAACTAATCAACATAGTTAATCAAGACCAATTTTCTGCCCATTTTTCTACCTATCTATTACCTATCAATTATCTATCTGTCATCTAGCTATCATGTATCTATTGTCTATCTATCTATCTATCTATCTATCTATCTATTGTCTATATTATCTATATCTATCTGTCTATCTTATATCTGTCTACTATCTATCTATCTATTATTATACCTACAGGTCCCTGCCCCTACCTATGTCTGTCAGCAGTTTTGCGTTTACAAAACTGCTGACAGACTACTATTAATCACCCCAGGACCGCCGAACGCAGGATTGCGTCCTGGCGGCGGCCCTGTTATTCCTCCTGGACGCGCCGGCGAGACGCGAGATTTCCTGTGAATGCGCACACTCAGGAGCGCGCGTTCACAGGAACCGGAGGTAAACGAGTGGATCTACAGCCTGCCAGCGGCGATCGTTCGCTGGCAGGCTGTAGATGCGATTTTTGTCTAATATACCTGTTAGGGGTTAAAAAAATCACATCTCCAGCCTGCCAGCGAGCGATCGCCGCTGGCAGGCTGGAAATCCACTCGCTTACCTTCCGTTCCTGTGAACGCGCGCGTCTGTTTTGATAACAGTGTCTAATATAGCGGAAAGGGAGACTTTGTGAGAAAAAAAAAATATAAATTTCCGCTAACTTGTGCCAAAAAAAACAAACTTCTATGAACTCGCCATGCCCCTCACGGAATACCTTGGGGTGTCTTCTTTCCAAAATGGGGTCACATGTGGGGTATTTATACTGCCCTGGCATTTTAGGGGCCCTACAGAGTGAAAAGAAGTCTGGAATCCAAATGTCTAAAAATGTCCTCCTAAAAGGAATTTGGGCCCCTTTGCGCACATAGGCTGCAAAAAAGTGTCACACATGTGGTATCGTCGTACTCAGGAGAAGTAGGGCAATGTGTTTTGGGGTGTCTTTTTATATATACCCATGTTGGGTGAGAGAAATATCTATCTAAAATAACAACTTTGTATAAAAAAATGGGAAAAGTTGACTTTACAGAGATATTTCTCTCACCCAGCATGGGCATATGTAAAAATACACCCCAAAACACATTGCCCTACTTCTCCTGAGTACGGCAATACCACATGTGTGACACTTTTTTTGCAGCCTAGGTGGGCAAAGGGGCCCAAATTCCAAAGAGTATCTTTACGATTTCACATGGCATTTTTTATGCATTAGGATTCCAGACTTCTTCTCACGCTTTAGGGCCCCTAAAATGCCAGGGCAGTATAAATACCATACAAGTGACCCCATTTTGGAAAGAAGACACCCCAAGGTATTCCGTGAGGGGTATGGTGAGTTCCTGTAAAATTTTATTTTTTTGTCACAAGTTAGTAGAATATGAGACTTTGTAAGAAAAAAATAAATAAATAAATCATTTTCCGCTAACTCGTGACAAAAAAATAAAAACTTCCATGAAGTCACTATGCCCATCAGCGAATACCTTAGGGTGTCTATTTTCCGAAATGGGGTCATTTGTGGGGTGTTTCTACTGTCTGGGCATTGTAGAACCTCAGGAAACATGACAGGTGCTCAGAAAGTCAGAGCTGCTTCAAAATACGGAAATTCAAATTTTTGCACCATAGTTTGTAAACGCTATAACTTTTGCGCAAACCAATAAATATACACTTATTGCATTTTTTTAATCAAAGACATGTAGAACAATACATTTAGAGAAAAATGTATATAGAAATGTAGTTTTCTTAAAAAAAAATTACAACTGAAAGTGAAAAATGTCATTTTTTGCTAAAATTTCAGTCAATTTCAATTAATAACAAAAAAAGTAAAATGAAAGCAGCAATGAAATACCACCAAATGAAAGCTCTATTAGTGAGAAGGAAAGGAGGTAAAATTCATTTGGGTGGTAAGTTGTATGACCGAGAAATAAACCGTGAAAGTAGTGTAGTGCAGAATTGTAAAAAGTGGTCTGGTCATTAAGGGGGTTTAAGCTAGGGGGGCTGAAGTGGTTAAAGCCAAAATCAGGAGCGGACAGAAAAAGATAAATGGAAAAATGTCTATTGCTTAAATATTATACACAATATGGACCGAGTCTGCTCAGATTTAAACAACCTTTGATAATCTAAGTCCAGTTCAGTAGAATTGAGGTAGGTACAAGTATTGTGATCATAATATAGACAGTAAATTCTGCCACGCTAGACTGGCCTTCGTCAAATAAATAAAAAAAATGATAAGAAAAGTTTATATAACCTTTGTTGGAATAAATAATTTATTGTGGATCTATGGGAACAAGTGCAGGTTTGATACTGTATTTCTTGTTTTCAATTCAAACAACTCCTTTATTGGATTCAGAAGATACTTATTACTGTTCTAATTCGAGATTCTATGTATATTGACATAGTAATTAATTCATATAATGCTAGCTTAGCTAAATGCAATTTACAACAACTACATACAGAGCAATATTAACACAGTCAAGTACCTGTGTCGATGCTAGAGGGCTCCATTAAATTCAACTGCTGTTCTTTGAAAAAGTTAATGATCAATTCAGTGGTGCTGAACTAGAAAACAAGCCTTCGGCATTTACAGTCTCTCTTAAATGATATAGAAAATGTACTAATTCCGTCAGCGTGTTTCACTAAAAGATTAAATCTTAAATCATGTAGAGAAGAGTCAAATAGAAGCTCCAAGACCACACAGAAACAGACCTTTAAAGTGTACCTAAACTTTAGAAAAACTTTATTAAAAAGTATTCTAAATAACATGAATTATTTTTTAGTAATTTAGTTTTTTCACATTTTCCATGTGAAATAAACATCTGAAGTTCACTTGTGCACAGATGACATGTCAGTGGGGTACCAGTGTCCGGATTCCAGTGGGGTCACAGTGATCACAAATCGCTGCTCCTGCCTGTGCCAGCTGCTAAAGGCAGGAGCAGCAATGTGCTATGGGGAGCTCCTGGCTATGCCCACTTGCTCCACTAGACCCTGTATCGATGTGGTATGCAAGTCTTCTGGAAGAGCGGATCGAGGGGGCGCAGGCAGGAGCTCTGCAGAGCATATTTTCAAGAATACAGAGAAACAAGAAATTAAAAATGTTACCAGCTAATTTAGAAAATACAGCCAATAGCTCTGTGAAGCTCTCTCTATACTCGCTAATGATCTCTACAATATGTCAGTGATACAGTAACTAAACCATCACGATCCATGAAAGAACTAATGATTGCTCCTAATGTTCTCAGTTACAGAGTCTACTCTGTGTTATAAATATTGTAACTGTTTATTTCCTGGCAAGATAATGGCAAAAACCTCAATCAATAAGGAAGAACTGGAAAATCAATGGCAGAACTAACTTTACATAATTCAAAAGTAAAACCCGCCTTCTAAGGATAAAGCAGATACCGTTGTGACATGGTAGCATTGATAGCACATCAGGTCGGAAATGAGTACAGTTCTTATCCTTTACATGCAGATATAGGCTACCCACCGAGGACCACAGATGAGATAAGGTCAAAAAGGATTAGTTCCAGGCTATAGGTTGTAGTTCACATCCACAGAAACAACGGCTTGCTGCTCTGAGCACTTGGGGATAATGTGCATTCACTTATTGACCTCTTAATGTTTCAAACATAGACACAGGGTGCTTCCTAATTGCATGATGTTAGCCTCGCTTTCCGAACAGAAACCCATTGATTGGACTTGTAATGAATCATCCTGATAGAAAGACACAGCTGGGAAAACAAAGGAACCTGGGCGTCTGCATTAATACCTACAATTTCTTTCAACACATTAAAGAAATCTCTTTTCTTATTTAGTTATTGCTTGGATGTGTGTCTAAATGAGACCCAGTGGCAGAAATAATAAGGCATGTGCTCAGTCAACCACTAAGCGAAACACTAACATGCACCTGCAGTTTAATGGCTCTCTATAGAAATCATTTGCATGGAACCATGAAATGGTACGATGGTAGGTATACATTAAGCATGAAATCTGCACAGCTATCACCATTAGAGGTGCCAGCTTTACTTAAGACAGAGGGCCTGGCATCACCATCATGTCCGTACAATACACATGACACCAAATGAGTACTGAAGAAAGTTTAGAAGTGATAGGGAGCTACAGTCAGGCTAGAAATCAATGTAATAAATCTACATTAGTAACATAGTATGTAAGTCTGAAAAAATACATCTGTCCATCCAATTCGGCCTGTTATTCTGCAAATTGATCCAGAGGAAGGCAAAAAAAAAAAAGAAAAAGAACCCCTGTGAGGTGGAAGCCAATTTTCCTCATTTTAGTAGAAAAAAAAAATTCCTTCCCGACTCCAATCAGGCAATCGGATAACTCACTGGATCAACTACCCCTCTCTAGTAGCTATAGCCTGTAATATTATTACACTCCAGAAATACATCCAGGCCCCTCTTGAATTATTTTATTGTACTCACTATCACCACCTCCTCAGGCAGAGAGTTCCATAGTCTCACTGCTCTTACCGTAAAGAATCCTCTTCTATGTTTGTGTACAAACCTTCTTTCCTCCAGACGCAGAGGATGTCCCCTCGTCACAGTCCTGGGGATAAATAGATGATGGGAGAGATCTCTGTACTGTCCCCTGATATATTTATACATAGTAATTAGATCTCCCCTCAGTCGTCTTTTTTTTCCTAAAGTGAATAACCCTAATTTTGATAATCTTTCAGGGTACTGTAGTCCCCCATTCCAGTTATTACTTTAGTTGCCCTTCTCTGAACCCTCTCCAGCTCTGCTATGTCTGCCTTGTTCACAGGAGCCCAGAACTGTACACAGTACTCCATGTGTGGTCTGACTAGTGATTTGTAAAGTGGCAGGACTATGTTCTCATATTATTTCTATGATCACATGAAATTTGACAACCGATCTTTATTTCTCTGTTTCGTATGTTGCAGTATGCCAAAATGTTTCAAGCAATGACCATGTCTAAATCATTTCTTTCCATACAATCTGAACCCACACATGAAATAATAATCTCTATTGATAACACCCCATTAATGGTGTTGTTCAGGATTTTAAAAAAATGGGCTAACAATAGCAAAGTTGATAAATTAAAAAAAAGATAACATATGACTCTAAATAAAATATCATATCCAACCTTGTTATCATCTCCAGCCAACTGTAAGTGAAAACATTCCTCCATTCAACCCTTCTTCAACTATGAGACAACCAATATATTAGGCCATTCAATTCTATCTCAGTTAGGTTACTGCAATAGACTTCATAAATACTTCCATCAGAAATTTCTTGTCCCTTAAAGGGAGTCTGTCACCAAACTGACCGGTTTTAAACTGATCACATTGTTCAGTGGGGCACAAAGACATGACACAGATGTTACCTTTGTTTTGTTTTTCAGATCATCCAAATTTTGCCCAAAAAGTCGTTTTTATGATATGCTAATGAGCCATCGCAAGTGCCCAGGGGCGGAGAGTTTGCTGAAAGTGCCCAAGTTCCCCCCCTCACTCGCGCCTAACTCCGCCCCTCAGTAAACTCCGGCCATCCCTGTGTCTCTGTGACATCATATATCCCTATAGGCCGTTCGCGCATCGCTGCCGGGCCCGGGCATGCGCAGTGTTCTGCCCACAGTGGGAAGAGGCACAGAGATATGCAGTGCGCATGCGCCAGTTACTTGCATAAAATCGCCAAAGCGCACTGCATATCTCTGTGCCTCTGCGAGGCACGAACGGTCTATAGGGAAATATGATGTCACAGAGCCACAGGGCTGGCCTGAGCTTACTGAGGGGCGGAGTTAGGCGCGAGTGAGGCGGGGAACTTGGGCACCTTCAGCTAACTCTCAGCCCCTGGGCACTTGCGACAACTCATTAGCATATCATAAAAACGACTTTTTGGGCGATTTGGATGATCTGAAAAATGAAACAAAGGTACCATCTGTGTCATGTCTTTGTGTCCCACTGAACTATGTGATCGGTTTTAAACCGGTCAGGTTGGTGACAGACTCCCTTTAACGAAACAAAAAATAATTCTGCCCCTCCCCCCAGTCACTTGTTTCCCAGCTTTGTTTCCCAGAGAAAAGAACTCTACTGTATAGTGTGTATGTTAGATGCATATTAGGTTCCATGTTCTGGAATAGGGAGAGATAACAATTGATTAAGAAATGTCTACAACTCACTTTTTGAGACTGACTCTATGGAACTTTTGAAAAGCTGTATGAGTAACTGTGTGCATAACAATGTACACTCAGGCTGTACAGTAAGTGGCAAGATCTTGGTGACCTAAACTAGTGATGCCACTGATGAAGCAGGAAGCGAAAGCTGGGATGGGCAAGTAGAGCAGCTTTGTATCTGTAAGAGCCTGAATGATTTTATGCTGTATTTTACTTTTATCGTGTGAGTAAAACAAACCCTGTGTTCTGAGAGCCCTGAGTTCAAGCTTTACTTCATTAGTAGAGGTGGCGTCTTTGCCTTTTCTCTGCAGAAACCTGTAAGATGCCAATGAGTAGGCCCATTTAACCCCTTCAACCCCGGGCCTGTTTTCACCTTCTTGCCCAGGCCATTTTTTGCAAATCTGACATGTGTCACTTTATGTGGTGATAACTTTAAAATGCTTTTACTTATACAGGCCTTTCTGAGATTGTTTTTATACAGGCCATTCTGAGATCGTACTTCATGACAGTGGTAAAAATAAGTTTAAAAAAATCATTTTTATTCATTAAAAAAATACCAAATTTACCAAAAATTTAGAAAAACTTTCAAATTTCAAAATTTCTATTTCTCCACTTTTATAATAGATAGTAATACCTTCAAAAATAGTAATTACTTTACATTCCCCATATGTCTACTTCATGTTTGGATCATTTTGAAAATTATATTTTATTTTTTGGGGACGTTAGAAGGCTTAGAAGTTTGGAAGCAAATCTTGAAATTTTTCGGAAAATTTCCAAAACCCACTTTTTAAGGACCAGTTCAGGTCTGAAGTCACTTTGTGAGGCTTACATAATAGAAGCCACCCAAAAATTACAACATTTTAGAAACTACACCCCTTAAGGTATACAAAACGGATTTTACAAACTTTGTTAACCTTTTAGGTGTTCCATAAGAATTGATGGAAAATGGAGATTACATTTCAGAATTTTACTTTTTTGGCAGATTTTACATTTTAATCCATTTTTTCCAGTAGCAAAGCAAGGGTTAACAGCCAAATAAAACTCAATATTTATTACCCTGATTCTGCGGTTTACAGAAACACCCCACATGTGATCGTAAACTGCTGTATGGCCACACGGCAGGGCGCAGAAGGAAAGGAACACCATATGGTTTTTGGAAGGCAAATTTAGCTGAACTGGTTTTTAGATGCCATGTCCCATTTGAAGCCCCCCCTGATGCACCCCTACAGTAAAAACTCTAAAAAGTGACCACATTTTGGAAACTACAGGATAAGGTGCCAGTTTTATTGGTACTATTTTGGGGTACATATGATTTTTAATTGCTCTACATTACGTTTTTTGTGAGGCAAGGTAACAAAAAAATTGATGTTTTGGCACCATTTTAATTTTTTATTTTTACAGCGTTTAACTTGACTTTTTTGAAGAGCAGATCGTTATGCACATGGCAATACCTAATATGTCTACTTTTTCTTATTTATTTAAGTTTTACACAATAATAGCATTTTTGAAACCGAAATAATGATATTTTAGTGTCTCCATAGTCTGAGAGCCATAGCTTTTTTATTTTTTGACCGATTCTCTTAGGTAGGGTCTCACTTTTTGCGGGATGAGGTGACTGTCTGATTGGTACTATTTTGGGGGCATACACCTTTTTTATTAATTGCTGTGGCAATTTTTGTGATGTAATGTGACAAAAATAGCTTTTTTTTACACAGTTTTTTGTTTTTTATACGGTGTTCACCTGAGTGGTTAGGTCATGTAATATTTTTATAGAGCTGTTTGGAACGGACGTGGCGATACCTAATATGTATACTTTTTTTTTCACTTTAGCACAATAATAGCAGTTTTGAATTAAAAAATAATCATATTTTAGTTTCTCCATAGTCTGAGAGCCATAGCTTTTTTATTTTATGACCGATTCTCTTAGGTATGGTCTCATTTTTTGCGGGATGAGGTGACGTCTAATTGGTACTATTTTGGGGGCATACACCTTTTTGATCACTTGCTGTTGCAATTTTTGAGATGTAATGTGACAAAAATGGCTTTTTTACACGAATTAGAATAGAGATGGTCATTGCGGACGCGGTGATAGCTAATATGTGTGCTTTTTTTTCTGTTTTTATTATAAAATAGGGGAAAGGGGCGTTTTTTTTCTTTTTTACTTTATTAATTTTATTACTTTATTAATTTTATTAAAAACACTTTTGTTTAACTTTTTTTACTTTACTTTATTTATGACATTCACTTTTGGGGATCTGATCCCCTTTGCAATGCATTACTGAGTCATACACTAACAGGTTGCCTACGAGACCCAGCCTGAAGCTGGATCTCCTCAGCTCCCGTAGAAGGCAGTTCCTGATGCCGTGCAAGGCATTGGGCAGCCTCTGCATGGCATCGAGCTGCCTTGTGTCGCATCGGGTCCCCGCCACAGCAGCTCGGGGACTCGATGCGATCGCTCACCCGACACAAACCTCTTCTATGTCGCGGTCAGCGCGGACCGTGGCGTAGAAGGGGTTAATCCGCCGGCATAGGCTTTTAAAGCAATGCCGGCGGATACAGCAGGGGCCCGGCAGTGATTGCGCGTGCACCGCTCCGGTGCCCGCGCGATCACTATGACGTACTATTACATCAAATTGCGGGAACTCAGTGGTTCCCATGACGTACTAGTACATCAAAGGTTGGGAAGGGGTTAAATGTGTTAAATTTTATGCAAAGCTGCTGTGTAAGGGGTCTCTATCCTTGATCCCCATAGCAGCTTAGGGCAGAACCAAGGACCTGAGACTGTTGAACCTGGGGTGTTTGGAAAAGCAGAGGAGGAAGAAGTCCAGCTAGAGCTCGCCAAACAATTCTCATTGTGTACCAATGGAGGGATACACAAGAACAATGACCACCTGCACAAAGCACTAGAACTGTATACTACCTTCTATACCGCTTAGAATAAAGAAACTACCTGACATTTAAATTACTCCGCATCTACACATATACAGCAATAGTGGTGAGAACTTTTTTAGCCTTGTGATTTTGTTGCATAAAGTGGTTCAGGGTATTCTTTTAATTTGCACTTCTTTGTCTTCATAGACTTCAAGGACCAAGTCACTGCAAGGCCCTGAACGACCATACGCTTATCACCTTTCTTGTACACAGGTGATACATGTTTTTCATAGGATAACGTGCCAAATTTCACCAGCGACCGCATGGTTTGTTGCATGGTTTCTGCCTCTCATTTATTTCAATAAAGATAATGGGTTGCATTAAAAGGGGCAACCGTGATGAGAACATAGTCCAGCCACTTTACAAATCACTAGTCAGACCACATATGGAGTACTGTGTACAGTTCTGGGCTCCTGTGAACAAGGCAAACATAGCAGAGGGTTCAGAGGAGGGCAACTAAAGTAATAACTGGAATGGATGGACTACTGTACCCTGAAAGATTATCAAAATTACAGTTATTCACTTTAGAAAAAAGATGACTGAGGAGAGATGTAATAACTATGTATAAATATATCAGAGGACAGTACAGAGATCTCTCCCATCATCTATTTATCCCCAGGACTGTGACTGTGACGAGGGGACATCCTCTGCGTCTGAAGGAAAGAAGGTTTGTACACAAACATAGAAGAGGAATCTTTACGGTAAAAGCAGTGAGACTATGGAACTCTCTGCCTGAGGAGGTGGTGATGGTGAGTACAATAAAGGAATTCAAGAGGGGCCTGGATGTATTTCTGGAGTGTAATAATATTACAGGTTATAGTACCTAGAGATGGGTTGTTGATCCAGCGAGTTATCTGATTGCTTGATTGGAGTCGGGAAGGAATTTTCTTTCTACTAAAATGAGGAAAATTGGCTTCCACCTCACAGCGTTTCAGTGTTTTTTTTTTTTTTTTTGCCTTCCTCTGGATCAACTTGCAGGATAACAGGCTGAACTGGGTGGACAGATATCTTTTTTTCAGCCTTATGAACTATGTTACTATGTAATTGCGCTGAAGATTGTAGTGTGACAGTTTAACCAAGAAGAGACATGTCCATTAAAGAATACAGCTGCATGCAGGATTTCAGTGAAATTTTGGCTCCTGTCACCTCCCACTGACTATATACAGTCCTGATCAAAAGTTTAAGACTAGAGTTGAGCGAACACCTGGATGTTCGGGTTCGAGAAGTTCGGCCGAACTTCCCGAAAATGTTCGGGTTCGGGATCCGAACCCGATCCGAACTTCGTCCCGAACCCGAACCCCATTGAAGTCAATGGGGACCCGAACTTTTCGGCACTAAAAAGGCTGTAAAACAGCCCAGGAAAGGGCTAGAGGGCTGCAAAAGGCAGCAACATGTAGGTAAATCCCCTGCAAACAAATGTGGATAGGGAAATGAATAAAAATAAAAATTAAATAAATAAAAATTAACCAAAATCAATTGGAGAGAGGTCCCATAGCAGAGAATCTGGCTTCCCGTCACCCACCACTGGAACAGTCCATTCTCAGATATTTAGGCCCCGGAACCCAGGCAGAGGAGAGAGGTCCCGTAACAGAGAATCTGGCTTCATGTCAGCAGAGAATTAGTCTGCATGTCATAGCAGAGAATGAGGCTTCACGTCAGCCACCACTGCAACAGTCCATTGGCATATATTTAGGCCCAGCACCCAGGCAGAGGAGAGAGGTCCCGTAACAGACAATCTGGCTTCATGTCAGCAGAGAATCAGTCTTCATGTCATAGCAGAGAATCAGGCTTCACGTCACCCACCACTGTAAGAGTCCATTTTCATAAATTTAGGCCCAGCACCCAGGCAGAGGAGAGAGGTCCCGTAACAGAGGATCTGGCTTCATGTCAGCAGAGAATTAGTCTGCATGTCATAGCAGAGAATGAGGCTTCACGTCAGCCACCACTGCAACAGTCCATTGGCATATATTTAGGCCCAGCACCCAGGCAGAGGAGAGAGGTCCCGTAACAGACAATCTGGCTTCATGTCAGCAGAGAATCAGTCTGTATGTCATAGCAGAGAATGAGGCTTCACGTCACCCACCACTGCAACAGTCCATTGTCATAAATTTAGGCCCAGCACCCAGGCAGAGGAGAGAGGTCCCGTAACAGACAATCTGGCTTCATGTCAGCAGAGAATTAGTCTGCATGTCATAGCAGAGAATGAGGCTTCACGTCAGCCACCACTGCAACAGTCCATTGGCATATATTTAGGCCCAGCACCCAGGCAGAGGAGAGAGGTCCCGTAACAGACAATCTGGCTTCATGTCAGCAGAGAATCAGTCTTCATGTCATAGCAGAGAATCAGGCTTCACGTCACCCACCACTGTAAGAGTCCATTTTCATAAATTTAGGCCCAGCACCCAGGCAGAGGAGAGAGGTCCCGTAACAGAGGATCTGGCTTCATGTCAGCAGAGAATTAGTCTTCATGTCATAGCAGAGAATGAGGCTTCACGTCAGCCACCACTGCAACAGTCCATTGGCATATATTTAGGCCCAGCACCCAGGCAGAGGAGAGAGGTCCCGTAACAGACAATCTGGCTTCATGTCAGCAGAGAATCAGTCTGCATGTCATAGCAGAGAATGAGGCTTCACGTCACCCACCACTGCAACAGTCCATTGTCATAAATTTAGGCCCAGCACCCAGGCAGAGGAGAGAGGTCCCGTAACAGACAATCTGGCTTCATGTCAGCAGAGAATTAGTCTGCATGTCATAGCAGAGAATGAGGCTTCACGTCAGCCACCACTGCAACAGTCCATTGGCATATATTTAGGCCCAGCACCCAGGCAGAGGAGAGAGGTCCCGTAACAGACAATCTGGCTTCATGTCAGCAGAGAATCAGTCTTCATGTCATAGCAGAGAATCAGGCTTCACGTCAGCCACCACTGCAACAGTCCATTGGCATATATTTAGGCCCAGCACCCAGGCAGAGGAGAGAGGTCCCGTAACAGACAATCTGGCTTCATGTCAGCAGAGAATCAGTCTGCATGTCATAGCAGAGAATGAGGCTTCACGTCACCCACCACTGCAACAGTCCATTGTCATAAATTTAGGCCCAGCACCCAGGCAGAGGAGAGAGATCCCGTAACAGACAATCTGGCTTCATGTCAGCAGAGAATTAGTCTGCATGTCATAGCAGAGAATGAGGCTTCACGTCAGCCACCACTGCAACAGTCCATTGGCATATATTTAGGCCCAGCACCCAGGCAGAGGAGAGAGGTCCCGTAACAGACAATCTGGCTTCATGTCAGCAGAGAATTAGTCTGCATGTCATAGCAGAGAATGAGGCTTCACGTCAGCCACCACTGCAACAGTCCATTGGCATATATTTAGGCCCAGCACCCAGGCAGAGGAGAGAGGTCCCGTAACAGAGGATCTGGCTTCATGTCAGCAGAGAATCAGTCTTCATGTCATAGCAGAGAATCAGGCTTCACATCAGCCACCACTGTAAGAGTCCATTTTCATAAGTTTAGGCCCAGCACCCAGGCAGAGGAGAGAGGTCCCGTAACAGACAATCTGGCTTCATGTCAGCAGAGAATTAGTCTGCATGTCATAGCAGAGAATGAGGCTTCACGTCAGCCACCACTGCAACAGTCCATTGGCATATATTTAGGCCCAGCACCCAGGCAGAGGAGAGAGGTCCCGTAACAGACAATCTGGCTTCATGTCAGCAGAGAATCAGTCTTCATGTCATAGCAGAGAATCAGGCTTCACGTCAGCCACCACTGCAACAGTCCATTGGCATATATTTAGGCCCAGCACCCAGGCAGAGGAGAGAGGTCCCGTAACAGACAATCTGGCTTCATGTCAGCAGAGAATCAGTCTTCATGTCATAGCAGAGAATCAGGCTTCACGTCAGCCACCACTGCAACAGTCCATTGGCATATATTTAGGCCCAGCACCCAGGCAGAGGAGAGAGGTCCCGTAACAGACAATCTGGCTTCATGTCAGCAGAGAATCAGTCTTCATATCATAGCAGAGAATCAGGCTTCACGTCACCCACCACTGTAAGAGTCCATTTTCATAAATTTAGGCCCAGCACCCAGGCAGAGGAGAGAGGTCCCGTAACAGAGGATCTGGCTTCATGTCAGCAGAGAATCAGTCTGCATGTCATAGCAGAGAATCAGGCTTCACGTCACCCAACATTGGAACAGTCCATTGGCATATATTTAGGCCCCGGCACCCAGACAGAGGAGAGGTTCATTCAACTTTGGGTAGCCTCGCAATATAATGGTAAAATGAAAATAAAAATAGGATTGAATGAGGAAGTGCCCTGGAGTCCAATAATATATGGTTAAGGGGAGGTAGTTAATGTCTAATCTGGACAAGGGACGGACAGATCCTGTGGGATCCATGCCTGGTTCATTTTTATGAACGTCAGCTTGTCCACATTGGCTGTAGACAGGCGGCTGCGTTTGTCTGTAATGACGCCCCCTGCCGTGCTGAATACACGTTCAGACAAAACGCTGGCCGCCGGGCAGGCCAGCACCTCCAAGGCATAAAAGGCTAGCTCTGGCCACGTGGACAATTTAGAGACCCAGAAGTTGAATGGGGCCGAACCATCAGTCAGTACGTGGAGGGGTGTGCACATGTACTGTTCCACCATGTTAGTGAAATGTTGCCTCCTGCTAACACGTTGCGTATCAGGTGGTGGTGCAGTTAGCTGTGGCGTGTTGACAAAAGTTTTCCACATCTCTGCCATGCTAACCCTGCCCTCAGAGGAGCTGGCATTGACACAGCTGCCTTGGCGACCTCTTGCTCCTCCTCTGCCTTGGCCTTGGGCTTCCACTTGTTCCCCTGTGACATTTGGGAATGCTCTCAGTAGCGCGTCTACCAACGTGCGCTTGTACTCGCGCATCTTCCTATCACGCTCCAGTGCAGGAAGTAAGGTGGGCACATTGTCTTTGTAGCGTGGATCCAGCAGGGTGGCAACCCAGTAGTCCGCACAGGTTAAAATGTGGGCAACTCTGCTGTCGTTGCGCAGGCACTGCAGCATGTAGTCGCTCATGTGTGCCAGGCTGCCCAGGGGTAAGGACAAGCTGTCCTCTGTGGGAGGCGTATCGTCATCGTCCTGCCTTTCCCCCCAGCCACGCACCAGTGATGGACCCGAGCTGCGTTGGGTGCCACCCCGCTGTGACCATGCTTCATCCTCATCCTCCTCCACCTCCTCCTCATCCTCGTCCTCCTCGTCCTCCAGTAGTGGGCCCTGGCTGGCCACATTTGTACCTGGCTTCTGCTGTTGCCAAAAACCTCCCTCTGAGTCACTTCGAAGAGACTGGCCTGAAAGTGCTAAAAATGACCCCTCTTCCTCCTCCTCCTCCTCCTGGGCCACCTCCTCTTCCATCATCGCCCTAAGTGTTTTCTCAAGGAGACATAGAAGTGGTATTGTAACGCTGATAACGGCGTCATCGCCACTGGCCATGTTGGTGGAGTACTCGAAACAGCGCAACAGGGCACACAGGTCTCGCATGGAGGCCCAGTCATTGGTGGTGAAGTGGTGCTGTTCTGTAGTGCGACTGACCCGTGCGTGCTGCAGCTGAAACTCCACTATGGCCTGCTGCTGCTCGCACAGTCTGTCCAGCATGTGCAAGGTGGAGTTCCACCTGGTGGGCACGTCGCATATGAGGCGGTGAGCGGGAAGGCCGAAGTTACGCTGTAGCGCAGACAGGCGAGCAGCAGCAGGATGTGAACGCCGGAAGCGCGAACAGACGGCCCGCACTTTATGCAGCAGCTCTGACATGTCGGGGTAGTTGTGTATGAACTTCTGCACCACCAAATTCAGCACATGCGCCAAGCAAGGGATGTGCGTCAAATTGGCTAGTCCCAGAGCTGCAACGAGATTTCGCCCATTATCACACACCACCAGGCCGGGCTTGAGGCTCACCGGCAGCAACCACTCGTCGGTCTGTTGTTCTATACCCCGCCACAACTCCTGTGCGGTGTGGGGCCTGTCCCCCAAGCATATGAGTTTCAGAATGGCCTGCTGACGTTTACCCTGGACTGTGCTGAAGTTGGTGGTGAAGGTGTGTGGCTGACTGGATGAGCAGGTGGAAGAAGAGGAGGAGGAAGCCGAGAAGGAGGAGGTGGCAACAGGAGGCAAAGAATGTTGCCCTGCGATCCTTGGCGGCGGAAGGACGTGCGCCAAACAGCTCTCCGCCTGGGGCCCAGCTGCCACTACATTTACCCAGTGTGCAGTTAGGGAGATATAGCGTCCCTGGCCGTGCTTACTGGTCCACGTATCTGTGGTTAGGTGGACCTTGCTACAGATGGCGTTGCGCAGTGCACACTTGATTTTATCGGATACTTGGTTGTGCAGGGAAGGCACGGCTCTCTTGGAGAAGTAGTGGCGGCTGGGAACAACATACTGTGGGACAGCAAGCGACATGAGCTGTTTGAAGCTGTCTGTGTCCACCAGCCTAAATAACAGCATTTCATAGGCCAGTAGTTTAGAAATGCTGGCATTCAGGGCCAGGGATCGAGGGTGGCTAGGTGGGAATTTACGCTTTCTCTCAAATGTTTGTGAGATGGAGAGCTGAACGCTGCCGTGTGACATGGTTGAGACGCTTGGTGACGGAGGTGGTGGTGGTGGTGTTGGTGGTACATCCCCTGTTTGCTGGGCGGCAGGTGCCAACGTTCCTCCAGAGGCGGAGGAAGAGGCCGAGGCGGCAGCAGCAGAAGAGGCCGAGGCGGCAGCAGCAGAAGAGATAGCAGGGGGAGCCTGAGTGACTTCCTTGGTTTTAAGGTGTTTACTCCACTGCAGTTCATGCTTTGCATGCAGGTGCCTGGTCATGCAGGTTGTGCTCAGGTTCAGAACGTTAATGCCTCGCTTCAGGCTCTGATGGCACAGCGTGCAAACCACTCGGGTCTTGTCGTCAGCACATTGTTTGAAGAAGTGCCATGCCAGGGAACTCCTTGAAGCTGCCTTTGGGGTGCTCGGTCCCAGATGGCGGCGGTCAGTAGCAGGCGGAGTCTCTTGGCGGCGGGTGTTCTGCTTTTGCCCACTGCTCCCTCTTTTGCTACGCTGTTGGCTCGGTCTCACCACTGCCTCTTCCTCCGAACTGTGAAAGTCAGTGGCACGACCTTCATTCCATGTGGGGTCTAGGACCTCATCGTCCCCTGCATCGTCTTCCACCCAGTCTTGATCCCTGACCTCCTGTTCAGTCTGCACACTGCAGAAAGACGCAGCAGTTGGCACCTGTGTTTCGTCATCATCAGAGACATGCTGAGGTGGTATTCCCATGTCCTCATCATCAGGAAACATAAGTGGTTGTGCGTCAGTGCATTCTATGTCTTTCACCGCTGGGGAAGGGCTAGGTGGATGCCCTTGGGAAACCCTGCCAGCGGAGTCTTCAAACAGCATAAGAGACTGCTGCATAACTTGAGGCTGAGACAGTTTCCCTGGTATGCATGGGGGTGATGTGACAGACTGATGGGGTTGGTTTTCAGGCGCCATCTGTGCGCTTTCTGCAGAAGACTGGGTGGGAGATAATGTGAACGTGCTGGATCCACTGTCGGCCACCCAATTGACTAATGCCTGTACCTGCTCAGGCCTTACCATCCTTAGAACGGCATTGGGCCCCACCATATATCGCTGTAAATTCTGGCGGCTACTGGGACCTGAGGTAGTTGGTACACTAGGACGTGTGGATGTGGCAGAACGGCCACGTCCTCTCCCAGCACCAGAGGGTCCACTAACACCACCACGACCATGTCCACGTCCGCGTCCCTTACTAGATGTTTTCCTCATTGTTATGGTTCACCACAACAACAAAAATATTATTTGGCCCAATGTATTGTATTCAAATTCAGCGGGATATAAATTTGAGGCCTAGTATTTAGGCGCTGGGTGATCGGTATGGATTTAGTGACAGAATTAGACTTGGAAATGCACAGTAGCGTGTGTGTGAAGTTATTCTGAATGACCCTATGTGCACCTTGAATATTATATACCCTTTTAGGGATAGATTTCAAATAGCTCTGATATAGCAGAAACCACTAAATTATGAAATTGCTAAATTGGGAATTGTATTTCAACCCAGAACAAAAAATGTGCTTTGACGGACACTAAATAACTTTCCCAGCCACAACAGGACAGCGGTAACGAGAGATTTAGCGGGATATAAATTTGAGGCCTAGTATTTAGGCGCTGGGTGACCGGTATGGATTTAGTGACAGAATTAGACTTGGAAATGCACAGTAGCGTGTGTGTGAAGTTATTCTGAATGACCCTATGTGCACCTTGAATATTATATACCCTTTTAGGGATAGATTTCAAATAGCTCTGATATAGCAGAAACCACTAAATTATGAAATTGCTAAATTGGGAATTGTATTTCAACCCAGAACAAAAAATGTGCTTTGACGGACACTAAATAACTTTCCCATCCACAACAGGACAGCGGTAACAAGAGATTTAGCGAGATATAAATTTGAGGCCTAGTATTTAGGCGCTGGGTGACCGGTATGGATTTACTAACAGAATTAGACTTGGAAATGCACAGTAGCGTGTGTGTGAAGTTATTCTGAATGACCCTATGTGCACCTTGAATATTATATACCCTTTTAGGGATAGATTTCAAATAGCTCTGATATAGCAGAAACCACTAAATTATGAAATTGCTAAATTGGGAATTGTATTTCAACCCAGAACAAAAAATGTGCTTTGACGGACACTAAATAACTTTCCCAGCCACAACAGGACAGCGGTAACGAGAGATTTAGCGGGATATAAATTTGAGGCCTAGTATTTAGGCGCTGGGTGACTGGTATGGATTTAGTGACAGAATTAGACTTGGAAATGCACAGTAGCGTGTGTGTGAAGTTATTCTGAATGACCCTATGTGCACCTTGAATATTATATACCCTTTTAGGGATAGATTTCAAATAGCTCTGATATAGCAGAAACCACTAAATTATGAAATTGCTAAATTGGGAATTGTATTTCAACCCAGAACAAAAAATGTGCTTTGACGGACACTAAATAACTTGCCCAGCCACAACAGTACAGCGGTAACGACAGATTTAGCGGGATATAAATTTGAGGCCTAGTATTTAGGCGCTGGGTGACCGGTATGGATTTAGTGACAGAATTAGACTGGGATATGGCCAAAAAATAACCACACTATTGCTGGTTAAATGCACTTGGTGACGGGCGCAGCTTGCCCCTGATGTAGTATATGGCCAAAAAATGAACAGACTATTGCTGGTTAAATGCACTTGGTGTCACAGCTTGACGAACCACACTACTGAGGGTTAAATGCACTTGGTGACGGGCGCAGCTTGCCCCTGATTTAGTATATGGCCAAAAAATGAACAGACTATTGCTGGTTAAATGCACTTGGTGTGATAGCTTGACCAACCACACTACTGAGGGTTAAATGCACTTGGTGACGGGCGCAGCTTGCCCCTGATGTAGTATATGGCCAAAAAATTAACAGACTATTGCTGGTTAAATGCACTTGGTGACAGGCGCAGCTTGCCCCTGATGTAGTATATGGCCAAAAAATGAACAGACTATTGCTGGTTAAATGCACTTGGTGTGATAGCTTGACCAACCACACTACTGAGGGTTAAATGCACTTGGTGACGGGCGCAGCTTGCCCCTGATGTAGTATATGGCCAAAAAATGAACAGACTATTGCTTGTTAAATGCACTTGGTGTCACAGCTTGACCAACCACACTACTGAGGGTTAAATGCACTTGGTGACGGGCGCAGCTTGCCCCTGATGTAGTATATGGCCAAAAAATGAACAGACTATTGCTGGTTAAATGCACTTGGTGACAGGCGCAGCTTGCCCCTGATTTAGTATATGGCCAAAAAATGAACAGACTATTGCTGGTTAAATACACTTGGTGTGATAGCTTGACCAACCACACTACTGAGGGTTAAATGCACTTGGTGACGGGCGCAGCTTGCCCCTGATGTAGTATATGGCCAAAAAATGAACAGACTATTGCTGGTTAAATGCACTTGGTGTCACAGCTTGACCAACCACACTACTGAGGGTTAAATGCACTTGGTGACGGGCGCAGCTTGCCCCTGATGTAGTATATGGCCAAAAAATGAACAGACTATTGCTGGTTAAATGCACTTGGTGACAGGCGCAGCTTGCCCCTGATTTAGTATATGGCCAAAAAATGAACAGACTTTTGCTGGTTAAATACACTTGGTGTGATAGCTTGACCAACCACACTACTGAGGGTTAAATGCACTTGGTGACGGGCGCAGCTTGCCCCTGATGTAGTATATGGCCAAAAAATGAACAGACTATTGCTGGTTAAATGCACTTGGTGTCACAGCTTGACGAACCACACTACTGAGGGTTAAATGCACTTGGTGACGGGCGCAGCTTGCCCCTGATTTAGTATATGGCCAAAAAATGAACAGACTATTGCTGGTTAAATGCACTTGGTGTGATAGCTTGACCAACCACACTACTGAGGGTTAAATGCACTTGGTGACGGGCGCAGCTTGCCCCTGATGTAGTATATGGCCAAAAAATTAACAGACTATTGCTGGTTAAATGCACTTGGTGACAGGCGCAGCTTGCCCCTGATGTAGTATATGGCCAAAAAATGAACAGACTATTGCTGGTTAAATGCACTTGGTGTGATAGCTTGACCAACCACACTACTGAGGGTTAAATGCACTTGGTGACGGGCGCAGCTTGCCCCTGATGTAGTATATGGCCAAAAAATGAACAGACTATTGCTTGTTAAATGCACTTGGTGTCACAGCTTGACCAACCACACTACTGAGGGTTAAATGCACTTGGTGACGGGCGCAGCTTGCCCCTGATGTAGTATATGGCCAAAAAATGAACAGACTATTGCTGGTTAAATGCACTTGGTGACAGGCGCAGCTTGCCCCTGATTTAGTATATGGCCAAAAAATGAACAGACTATTGCTGGTTAAATACACTTGGTGTGATAGCTTGACCAACCACACTACTGAGGGTTAAATGCACTTGGTGACGGGCGCAGCTTGCCCCTGATGTAGTATATGGCCAAAAAATGAACAGACTATTGCTGGTTAAATGCACTTGGTGTCACAGCTTGACCAACCACACTACTGAGGGTTAAATGCAC
The DNA here is from genome assembly GCF_014858855.1 of Bufo gargarizans. Lineage (NCBI taxonomy): Eukaryota > Metazoa > Chordata > Amphibia > Anura > Bufonidae > Bufo > Bufo gargarizans. The sequence goes on from NW_025334289.1 coordinate 126,098, forward strand.
TTGGTGACGGGCGCAGCTTGCCCCTGATGTAGTATATGGCCAAAAAATGAACAGACTATTGCTGGTTAAATGCACTTGGTGACAGGCGCAGCTTGCCCCTGATTTAGTATATGGCCAAAAAATGAACAGACTTTTGCTGGTTAAATACACTTGGTGTGATAGCTTGACCAACCACACTACTGAGGGTTAAATGCACTTGGTGACGGGCGCAGCTTGCCCCTGATGTAGTATATGGCCAAAAAATGAACAGACTATTGCTGGTTAAATGCACTTGGTGACGGGCGCAGCTTGCCCCTGATTTAGTATATGGCCAAAAAATGAACAGACTATTGCTGGTTAAATGCACTTGGTGTGATAGCTTGACCAACCACACTACTGAGGGTTAAATGCACTTGGTGACGGGCGCAGCTTGCCCCTGATGTAGTATATGGCCAAAAAATGAACAGACTATTGCTGGTTAAATGCACTTGGTGTCACAGCTTGACGAACCACACTACTGAGGGTTAAATGCACTTGGTGACGGGCGCAGCTTGCCCCTGATTTAGTATATGGCCAAAAAATGAACAGACTATTGCTGGTTAAATGCACTTGGTGTGATAGCTTGACCAACCACACTACTGAGGGTTAAATGCACTTGGTGACGGGCGCAGCTTGCCCCTGATGTAGTATATGGCCAAAAAATAAACAGACTATTGCTGGTTAAATGCACTTGGTGTGACAGCTTCACCCTGATGTAGGCTTTAGCCAAAAAACAACCACACCATTGAGGGTTAAATGCACTTGGTGACAGGCGCAGCTTGCCCCTGATGTAGTATATGGCCAAAAAATAAACAGACTATTGCTGGTTAAATGCACTTGGTGTGACAGCTTCACCCTGATGTAGGCTTTAGCCAAAAAACAACCACACCATTGAGGGTTAAATGCACTTGGTCGCAGCTTGTGCTGGCGCACCACAAGACACAAAATGGCCGCCGATCACCCCAGAAAAATGTGACTGACAAACGGTCTGGGCAGCCTAAAAACAGTGAGCAATTGAGTATCAGCAGCTCAATGACCCACAGCTGCAGATCGATCAATAATCAAGTCCTTTGGAGGAGTTAATCTGCCTAATCTCGCCCTACTGTCGCAGCCGCAACCTCTCCCTACGCTAATCAGAGCAGAGTGACGGGCGGCGCTATGTGACTCCAGCTTAAATAGAGGCTGGGTCACATGGTGCTCTGGCCAATCACAGCCATGCCAATAGTAGGCATGGCTGTGATGGCCTCTTGGGGCAAGTAGTATGACGCTTGTTGATTGGCTGCTTTGCAGCCTTTCAAAAAGCGCCAAGAAAGCGTCACAAAAGTGCCAAGAAAGCGACGAACACCGAACCCGAACCCAGACTTTTACGAAAATGTCCGGGTTCGGGTCCGTGTCACGGACACCCCAAAATTCGGTACGAACCCGAACTATACAGTTCGAGTTCGCTCATCCCTATTTAAGACCACTTGAAAAATGGCAAAAAATCATATTTAGCATGGCTGGATCTTAACATGTTTCCAAGTAGAGCTTCAACATGCAATAAAAAGAAATGGGAGTGAGACAAAACATTTTTTTAGCATTAAATTTAATGAAAACATGAATAAACTGAAACTAGCTGTTTTCAGCTGATCAAAAGTTTAGGACCACACCTCCAAAAAAAAAACTAACCCCCCCCAAAACAGAAATTCAACTTCCAAACTTGAACTCAGTAATGAGTAGCTCTGCCGTTATTGTTTATCACTTCCAAAATTTGTTTCGGCATGCTTGATGCAAGCGTTTCCATGAGGTGAGTGGGAACATTTCTGCAAGTGGTGAAGACGGCCACACAGAGGCCATCTAATGTCTGGAACTGTTGTCCATTTTTGTAAACTTCCCTTGCCATCCATCCCCAAAGGTTCTCGATTGGATTTAGATCAGGGGAACACACAGGATGGGCCAAAAGAGTGATGTTATTCTCCTGGAAGAAGTCCCTTGTCCTGCGGGCATTGTGTACTGTAGCGTTGTCCTGTTGAAAAACCCAGTCGTTACCACACAGACGAGGGCCCTCACGAGGAATGCTCTCTGCAACATCTGGACATAGCCAGCGACCGTTTGACGCCCATGCACTTCCTGAAGCTCCATTGTTCCACTGAAAGAAAAAGCACCTTAGACCATTATGGCGCCCCCTCCACTGTGGCGCGTAGAAAACATCTCAGGTGGGATCTGCTTGTCATGCCAGTAATGTTGGAACCCATCAGGACCATCAAGGCTACATTTTTTCTCATCAGAGAATAAAACTTTCTTCCACCTTTGAATGTGCCATGTTTGGTGCTCTTTTGCAAAGTCCAAACGAGCAGTTCTGTGGCGTTCAAGGAGACAAAGTCTTTGAAGACGTTTTTAGTTTTTAAAGGCCTTCATTCTCTGATGCCGTCTGATGGTTATGGGGCTGCAGTCAGCACCAGTAAGGGCCTTAATTTGGGTCAAGGATTGTCCAGTGTCTTGACGGACAACCAATTGGATCCTCCGGCTCAGTCCTGCTGAAATTTTTTTGGGTCTTCCACTTGACTTTTTTGTTCCATAACCCTCAGGATCATTTAAGAAATTCCAAATGACTGTCTTACTGCGTCCCACCTCAGCAGTGATGGCGCACTGTGAGAGACCCTGCTTATTCAGTTCAACAGCCCGACCACGTTCAAAAAGGGAGAGCTTTTTAGCCTTTGCCATCACAACGTGTGACTACCTGACAAAAAATGACAATGAATCCACATCTTTGCACAGATTTGGCCTTTTAAAGGCATGTGGTCCCAAAATTTGGATCAGCTGAAAAACAGCCTGTTTCAGTTTAATCGTTATTTTCAATTAATTGAATGCTCAAAAAATGTTTTGTCTCACTCTCATTTCTTCTTGTTGCATGCTGAAGCTCTACTTGGAACCTTGTTAAGATCCAACAATGTCAAATATGTTATTTTGCCATTTTTCAAGTGGTCTTAAACTTTTGATCAGGACTGTATCAAGTGGTTGATGTTCACTGAGCTCCAGGTCTTAAACTACAAAGGACTCCCCTCACTCTTTCTGCTCCTAAGTAACAAGTTTATAGTAGCTGAATCAAATAGGCAAAACCTCAGTTCCCCAAAGATGTATGCTGCAGCATCTCCCTAGTCCTGCAGAACTGGTACTTATCACATCCCTGACTAGACCCAACGCTAGATAGAGCCTGCTGCAACCGCTATAATTGTATCAAGTCTTTCATCAAAGACAAACACCTCTGAGGCTACCCCATTATTGAGAACCCCTCCATATCTCTGGCCTAGTTCTTTCCCTCATTCAGTATAGTACTCAATTTGGCTTTAGCCACAATCTGCTTTACTCCCTGGACAATCTTTCCCTTTCTCTCACAATCATCCAGTACATAAAAACAATAACCAAGTGTAAAAGGTACATCAAGGTACCCCCCTTATAGATTAAGAAAACACTGCAGAAATATTAGATTAGGGAAAGACAAGCACAGTGTGTTCATTCTAAAGATGTTCACCATAGTAATCCACGTGGTATAAAATTTCGGGAAATTCAGATTGTAAGAAAATGGTGGAGGTGTGAAAATGTAAGCTATAAACTAAACAAAAAAAGTTGACCCCCGAGTGGGTTAAATGTTGACTTTGAAATAAAGTGTTAGTTTAAAATGGTAAAAAAAAATCGATTTTCACAAGGTGTTAACTAGAAAAGGTTGGTTAATATAGTATATTGTGGGATAGTTTTAACCACTTCAGCCCCGCTAGGTGAAACCCCCTTCATGACCAGGCCACTTTTTACACTTCGGCACTACACTCCTTTCACCGTTTATCGCTCGGTCATGCAACTTACCACCCAAATGAATTTTACCTCCTTTTCTTCTCACTAATGGAGCTTTCATTTGGTGGTATTTTATTGCTGCTGACATTTTTACTTTTTTTGTTATTAATCAAAATGTAACGATTTTTTTGCAAAAAAATGACATTTTTCACTTTCAGCTGTGAAATTTTGCAAAAAAAACGACATCCATATATAAATTTTTCGCTAAATTTATAGTTCTACATGTCTTTGATAAAAAAAAATGTTTGGGCAAAAAAAAAAATGCTTTGGGTAAAAGTTATAGCATTTACAAACTATGGTACAAAAATGTGAATTTCCGCTTTTTGAAACGGCTCTGATTTTCTGAGCACCTGTCATGTTTCCTGAGGTTCTACAATGCCCAAACAGTATAACTACCCCACAAATGACCCCATTTCGGAAAGTAGACACCCTAAGGTATTCGCTGATGGGCATAGAACTTTTTATTTTTTGTCACAAGTTAGCGGAAAATGATGATGATTTTTTTTTTTTTTCTTACAAAGTCTCATATTCCACTAACTTGCGACAAAAAATAAAAAATTCTAGGAACTCACCATGCCCCTCACAGAATACCTTGGGGTGTCTTCTTTCCAAAATGGGGTCACTTGTGGGGTAGTTATACTGCCCTGGCAATTTAGGGGCCCAAATGTGTGAGAAGAACTTTGCAATCAAAATGTGTAAGAAATGACCGGTGAAATCCGAAAGGTGCACTTTGGAATATGCGCCCCTTTGCCCACCTTGGCAGCAAAAAAGTGTCACACATGTGGTATCGCCGTACTCAGGAGAAGTTGGGGAATGTGTTTTGGGGTGTCATTTTACATATACCCATGCTGGGTGAGAGAAATATCTTGGCAAAAGACAACTTTTCCCATTTTTTTTATACAAAGTTGGCATTTGACCAAAATATTTTTCTCACCCAGCATGGGTATATGTAAAATGACACCCCAAAACACATTCCCCAACTTCTCCTGAGTACGGCGATACCAGATGTGTCACACTTTTTTGCTGCCAAGGTGGGCAAAGGGGCACATATTCCAAAGTGCACCTTTCGGATTTTGCAGGGCATTTTTTACACATTTTGATTGCAAGGTACTTCTCACACATTTGGGCCCCTAAATTGCCAGGGCAGTATAACTACGCCACAAGTGACCCCATTTTGGAAAGAAGACACCCTAAGGTATTCCGTGAGGGGCATGGCGAGTTCCTAGAATTTTTTATTTTTTGTCACAAGTTAGCGGAAAATGATGATTTTTTTTTTCTCTTTTTTCCTTACAAAGTCTCATATTCCACTAACTTGCGACAAAAAATAAAAATTTCTAGGAACTCGCCATGCCCCTCACGGAATACCTTGGGGTGTCTTCTTTCCAAAATGGGGTCACTTGTGGGGTAGTTATACTGCCCTGGCAATTTAGGGGCCCATATGTGCGAGAAGTACTTTGCAATCAAAATCTGTAAAAAATGACCGGTGAAATACGAAAGGTGCACTTTGGAATATGCGCCCCTTTGCCCACCTTGGCATCAAAAAAGTGTCACACATCTGGTATCGCCGTACTCAGGAGAAGTTGGGGAATGTGTTTTGGGGTGTCATTTTACATATACCCATGCTGGGTGAGAGAAATATCTTGGCAAAAGACAACTTTTCCCATTTTTTTATACAAAGTTGGCATTTGACCAAGATATTTTTCTCACCCAGCATGGGTATATGTAAAATGACACCCCAAAACACATTCCCCAACTTCTCCTGAGTACGGCGATACCAGATGTGTCACACTTTTTTGCTGCCAAGGTGGGCAAAGGGGCACATATTCCAAAGTGCACCTTTCGGATTTTGCAGGGCATTTTTTACACATTTTGATTGCAAGGTACTTCTCACACATTTGGGCCCCTAAATTGCCAGGGCAGTATAACTACGCCACAAGTGACCCCATTTTGGAAAGAAGACACCCTAAGGTATTCCGTGAGGGGCATGGCGAGTTCCTAGAATTTTTTATTTTTTGTCACAAGTTAGCGGAAAATGATGATTTTTTTTTTTCTCTTTTTTCCTTACAAAGTCTCATATTCCACTAACTTGCGACAAAAAATAAAAAATTCTAGGAACTCGCCATGCCCCTCACGGAATACCTTGGGGTGTCTTCTTTCCAAAATGGGGTCACTTGTGGCGTAGTTATACTGCCCTGGCAATTTAGGGGCCCATATGTGTGAGAAGTACTTTGCAATCAAAATCTGTAAAAAATGACCGGTGAAATCCGAAAGGTGCACTTTGGAATATGCGCCCCTTTGCCCACCTTGGCATCAAAAAAGTGTCACACATCTGGTATCGCCGTACTCAGGAGAAGTTGGGGAATGTGTTTTGGGGTGTCATTTTACATATACCCATGCTGGGTGAGAGAAATATCTTGGCAAACGACAACTTTTCCCATTTTTTTATACAAAGTTGGCATTTGACCAAGATATTTTTCTCACCCAGCATGGGTATATGTAAAATGACACCCCAAATCACATTCCCCAACTTCTTCTGAGTACGGCGATACCAGATGTGTCACACTTTTTTGCAGCCTAGATGCGCAAAGGGGCCCAAATTCCTTTTAGGAGGGCATTTTTAGACATTTGGATCCCAGACTTCTTCTCACGCTTTAGGGCCCCTAAAAAGCCAGGGCAGTATAAATACCCCACATGTGACCCCACTTTGGAAAGAAGACACCCCAAGGTATCCAATGAGGGGCCTGGCAAGTTCATAGAATTTTTTTTTTTTCGCATAAGTTAGCGGAAATTGATTTTTTTTTGTTTTTTCTCACAAAGTCTCACTTTCCGCTAACTTAGGACAAAAATTTCAATCTTTCATGGACTCAATATGCCCCTCAGCAAATACCTTGGGGTGTCTTCTTTCCAAAATGGGGTCAGTTGTGGGGTGTTTGTACTGCCCTGGCATTTGAGGGTCTCCGCAATCATTACATGTATGGCCAGCATTAGGAGTTTCTGCTATTCTCCTTATATTGAGCATACAGGTAATGAGATTTTTTTTTCCGTTCAGCCTCTGGGCTGAAAGAAAAAAATGAACGGCACAGATTTCTTCATTCGCATCGATCAATGTGGATGAAAAAATCTCTGCCAAAAAAAAAAAATGGAGGGGAAAGGCGTCTGCCAGGACATAGGAGCTCCGCCCTACATCCATACCCACTTAGCTCGTATGCCCTGGCAAACCAGATTTCTCCATTCGCATCAATCGATGTGGATGAATAAATCATTGCCGGGATTTTTTTTTTTATATATATATATATATATATATACAAAGTGCTTGCCAAAGCATAGGAACGCCGCCTCCTCCTCAGCTCGTATGCCTCGGCAAACGTATCTGTCACTGCAGAGGAGAAAATCCCGTCTTGCAGCGCCGCATACACCGACTTGCGTGTAATCTGACAGCAGCGCAATGCTTCGTCAGAATGCACATCGGTGCTGCAGCTGGTCGATCGGTTGGTCCACCTGGAAGGTAAAAAGACAAAAAAAAAAAAAAAAATGAAAAAAACAGGCCACAACGCAATAATTTTATTAACTTTGGAACAGAACATGTAACTTTAACTTTTGGAACTAAACATTAACCTGTTGCTTACCTGTTTTTTTTTTTTTTTGGTTTTTTTTACCTTTATAGAACAAACCTCTCCTTCCCCATGGGTCAATGTGCAAAGCGCAAATCGCCCAAAGATGTGGCGAAGTGCGTTATGCACTTTGTCCCATGTGAAAGGAGACGTTTGCAGCAGCTGTGAGTGAATGGGCCCTAATAGCCCTGTGTGCCTATCCTGGTGAGATGTGATCCCTATGCTAGGTGTACCTGTGTGTGGTACTTTCGGAAACACTCCCCTAAGCATAGGGCAGGGTGGTCGGGACAGTCAGGACAGAAATAGCGGGTGTCACGCCTTATTCCACTCCTGCTACAGACACGACATTTTTTTCGGGGTGGCGGTCGGTTTGAGGTACCAGCAACGACACTGGGGAAGTGTCGCTCGTGTAGACGGCTAACTACACTGGTGGATGGGGCCACGGAACCTCCTGGATACAGGAGGTTCGCGATGATCTCTTCCTGAAATTTGAGGAAGGATCCAGTTCTCCCAGCCTTACTGTAGAGAACAAAACTATTGTACAGAGCCAATTGAATTAAATATACAGACACCTTCTTATACCAGCGTCTGGTGCGTCGGGAAACTAAATACGGAGCCAACATCTGGTCATTGAAGTCGACCCCTCCCATGTGGAGGTTATAGTCGTGGACTGAGAGGGGCTTTTCAATGACACGGGTTGCTCGCTCAATTTGTATTGTCGTGTCTGCGTGAATGGAGGAGAGCATGTAAACGTCACGCTTGTCTCTCCATTTCACCGCGAGCAGTTCTTCGTTACACAGTGCGGCCCTCTGCCCCCTTGCAAGACGGGTGGTAACGAGCCGTTGGGGGAAGCCCACGCGACTAGTTCGCGCGGTACCACAGGCGCCAATCCGTTCTAAAAACAAATGCCTAAAGAGGGCCACACTTGTGTAGAAATTGTCCACATAAAGATGGTACCCCTTGCCGAATAAGGGTGACACCAAGTCCCAAACTGTCTTCCCACTGCTCCCCAGGTAGTCAGGGCAACCGACCGGCTCCAGGGTCTGATCTTTTCCCTCATAGACCCGAAATTTGTGGGTATAGCCTGTGGCCCTTTCACAGAGCTTATACAATTTGACCCCATACCGGGCGCGCTTGCTTGGGATGTATTGTTTGAAGCCAAGGCGCCCAGTAAAATGTATTAGGGACTCGTCTATGCAGATGTTTTGCTCTGGGGTATAAATATCTGCAAATTTCTGGTTGAAATGGTCTATGAGGGGCCGAATTTTGTGGAGCCGGTCAAAAGCAGGGTGGCCCCTGGGACGGGAGGCGGTGTTGTCGCTAAAGTGCAGGAAACGCAGGATGACCTCAAATCGTGTCCTGGACATAGCAGCAGAGAACATGGGCATGTGATGAATCGGGTTCGTGGACCAATATGACCTCAATTCATGCTTTTTTGTCAGGCCCATGTTGAGGAGGAGGCCCAGAAAAGTTTTAAATTCGGAAACTTGGAAAGGCTGGGCATAAAAGCTTTCCGGGTTAGCGGTGATAAATTGTGTGGCATACCTGTTTGTCTCTGCCACGACTAAGTCTAAAAGCTCCGCAGTCAAGAACAGCTCAAAAAATCCCAGGGCCGAATCGATCTGAGCTGTCTCAACCCGAACTCCGGACTGGGCGGTGAAAGGGAAAACTACGGGTGCGGCTGAAGTTGGGGACTGCCAATCAGGGTTTGCCAGCACCTCTGGGATTCTAGGGGCTCTACGGGCACGTCTTTGCGGTGGCTGCGACGGGGTCACTACTGCACGTGCCACCGTACCAGCTTCAACTGCCCTTCTGGTGCTCGCTACTTCACCAGGTTGTACGGCAGTGCTGGTACTAGGTCCAGGGAGGGCTGGGCTGCTGGTGTATGCCTCACCACGTAATCCGACAGCACCAGCCCCACTCTGCTGCTCTTGAAGCGGATCCTGCGCAACCTGCGGTCTAGCGACACGGGGCCGGGTACGCCTGGTGCTATCAGGGACCTCAGCCTCCTCGTCCGAACTTTGGGTCAGAGAGCCACTGCTTTCTACAGGTTCGTATTCTGACCCGCTGGATTCATCAGATGAGGGTTCCCACTCCTCATCCGACTGGGTCAGAAGCCTGTAGGCCTCTTCAGAAGAATACCCCCTGTTAGACATGTGGGCAACTAAATTTCGGGGTATTCCCTGAGACTACCCAAGAAAAAAAAAGCAAGCCTGTCTTACAAATGGGAGGCTAGCGAAGTACCGGATGCCGCTGCGGTTGATAAAAAATATCAAAACTGATTTTTTTATCGCCGCAGTGCGTGTAAAGTGAATGTGCAGTGATCAAAAAAAATATATTTTTTTGTCACTGCGGTGGGGCGGGCGTGGGCAAACGCACGTGTGGGCGACCGATCAGGCCTGATCGGGCAAACACTGCGTTTTGGGTGGAGGGCGAACTAAAGTGACACTAGTACTATTATAGATCTGACCGTGATCAGTTTTGATCACTTTCAGATACTATAAAAGTACAAATGCTGATTAGCGATACGCTAATCAGCGAATAACGGACTGCGGTGCGGTGGGCTGGGCGCTAACTGATCGCTAACTACCTAACCAAGGGACCTAAACTATACCTAAAACCTAACGGTCAATAACAGTGAAAAAAAAAAGTGACAGTTTGCACTGATCACTTTTTTCCTTTCACTAGTGATTGACAGGGGGGATAAAAGGGGTGATCAAAGGGTTAATTGGGGTGATCTGGGGGCTAAATGTGGTGTGGTGGGTACTCACAGTAGATGTGCTCCTCTGCTCCTCTGCTGGAACCAACCGACCAAAAGAAGGAGCAGAGGAGCACAGCAGCCATATAACCCCATCATATTTACTAATATGTGGGGTTATATGGCTGCTGATTGGTTTTTTTAAAAATCAGCAGCCTGCCAGCCAATGATCGTGGCCGGCAGGCTGCTGACGAAATAGTCTTCTGCGAAATGCCGGCCCGCGATGCGCATGCGCGGGCCGGCTGTGACGTAATCTCGCGTCTCGCGAGAGGACGCGCCGATGCGTCCAGGAGGAACTAAACAACCACCTCCCGGGCCGTTTGAAGGAATTTGGGGGCCCCAAGCAAAATAGACATGGAGGCCCCCCCTCCCCTCCCGCTGACAGCCGCTAGCGACTTTTCCCTCTGGCAGGGCGAGAATCAGGTGACGTCACAATACGCCTGTTGTAACTGTAAACACAGCGCTCCTGTCCGTGCCCCGGTCAGTCCCTCATCCCTTCACCTACCGTTCCCTCCGGGCTCTGTTGCCCCTGCACACGCCGGGCCACCTACCTGCAGTGCAGACCTCATCCCACTAGAACCCATCAATACAAGACAATTCATTGAGAAGCGCCGGGCAGGTGGCGTCATGTCCCCAGTAGCAGCGCCTCGTCCAATGGGCTTGCGAGCTGGGGGAAGACAAGTGGCCCCACCCATGTCCCACCTCCAGCCACGCCCATATCCCGCCTCCACCCCTGATCGATGTTGCACCACAATCGTTACGCCCCTGATCCCACGCCTGCTCCGTACTGTTTAGTATTCGACGCAGGCGCGGGATTTACGGGACGAAGAGGAGAACTCGGACGTCAATCAACTAAACATGGGCGTGCCACTGCCAAAAGGTGAATGGACTGAGCCTCTAGGTGCTGCAGCAACGCCCTCATAGCACCTAGAGGCTCATTAGCATATTATAAGTATTTATTTTAATAGAACAGCGGCAGGCAGGGAGTTAAAACACACTGTTATGCATTGCTGACATTAGCACATCGCTAATGTCAGTCAGCTACATAACATAATGTTTTTTCTGATTGACAGATTCAGAAACCTGAGGCTGTTTAAAAACTGTTACAAACATGCTTCAAATGTTTTATATTTATACCTTTTTAGAAGTAAAGTAAGTGATTATCTGGTGTCACAGTCAGACTCAGTCTTGGTCAGGTTAAAAAACTAGCAGGGCACAGTGGGCACAGTCTGGGCTGGGCACTAGTTGGGCAGGCTGCTGGAGCCTGGAGCTGCTGGAAGAATGATTTCAAATCTCCCTCCCTACCTCTCTCTGATGTCACTTCCTGTGGACTTGACTTAGTTCCTTATCAGAGAGAAGGAGGGAGGGACTGGGAGGCAGGGGAGGAGCGAGGAGACTGGACTGGAGACTACTAAACAGTGAGTGAGCCGCTGCGGCTGCGCTGCCTGCCTGGCAGCCGCATCACTGTAGTGATTGTAGACTGGAGGAGGAGAGTCTAGAGGAGAAGGGGAGGGGGACTGGGGGAGGGAGCGCTCCGCTCAGCTGATTATCACCCGGCCGCCGCCGCAGTGAGTGAGTCACTAGTGACAGTGGAGTGCACTCAGGCAGCAGCTTAAATATGCGATTGGACGGACTCCACACTGACTGTCTGCAGTTTCAATGAATAGAATAGAATAATCCTGTGCCCGGGTCTAAGAAAGGCTTGTACCCGGGCACAGGATTACAAACCCGGACTGTCCGGGTCAATCCCGGACGGGTGGCAACCCTATCTGGGGCCCCGGGCCAGCTTGGGGCCCCAAGCAATTGCTTGTTTTGCCTGTCTGTTAGCGACGGGCCTAGTTTTAATAGCTTTGCTTCCCAATTTGGGTACAAACTCTATTCATTCAGACTGTTTAGCCGTATAAGTGAAAAATAGTGAGCGCATGTATAGAATTGCATATTGACACTTATCGCTTAGCTGTTAGATCTAGAAAGTGGCGAACTGGGATTGCTGACACTGTTCACATTCACCGCTTGTGTATCAGGTATGGGAGGTGATGCGTTGTGACAGTTTGACACCTAGCTGTTAGACCTTATTCACACAGTCAGTGTTTGGTCAGTGTTTTGCATCGGTGATTGTGGGTTGGGATCTGATGCAGGTCAAAAAACGGAGAACAGATGCAAGTCTGTTCATTATACCTTATCTGTGTGTAGGCTCTGATCCTGGTTTGGCTCACTTATAGGACTCCCTGAACAGATGCTCATATGTGAATAATGCATGGTAAGCAGCCCCTGATGAAACTTCACATTCACATGTGCAGTAAATAGTAATGGGTCTGTATGGTCTTTTATGTATTTATATTTTTTTTTTCAGCAATTTTCTTTTTTCAGTTTTTTCTCTGTTTGCTATTAGAGGTACTTCTTGTAGAATGTGTTCGACTCTGAAGTCTATAGTTTTGGAAGAAAAGAATATATTTTCAGTATAAAAGTGTTCTGCTGGGATTATGTAAGAGTGAAATCTGGGAGGTGAATCTTATGATTGGTTAAAGCACAATATACTACTATTCTCTATCAAAGAAATGAAAATTGCAGCATGTGGTGTGAGCCTTTAGAAATAAGCTGTTTGCTGCTTGATTAGAAGCAAGGGAATAAACTATGTGGACCTGTGCGCACAAACCAGTTTTTCTGCATAGTGTGAACTGCGAAGATCAGGGGTGGACTTTAAGTGGCCCTGGAAAAAAATAAAATAAAAAGGGCCTCATGTTGTAGACGGGTCCATATTGACAGAAGGTGACACAACAGAAGTAGGTGGGGTCAGCAGTACTGTAGTGCAGCACAACATACCACCCCAGCAGAACCAAATACAACAGTGCAGCACAATATACTGCCCCAGCAGAACCAAATACAACAATGCAGCACAATATACTGCCCCAGCAGAACCAGATACCACAATGCAGCAGAATATACTGCCCCAGCAGAACAAGATAAACAGTGCAGCACAATATACCGCCCCAGCAGAACCAAATACCACAGTGCAGCACAATATACTGCCCCAGCAGAACCAGATACCACAATGCAGCACAATATACTGCCCCAGCAGAACAAGATAAACAGTGCAGCACAATATACTGTCCCAGCAGAACCAAATACCACAGTGCAGCACAATATACTGCCCCAGCAGAACCAGATACCACAGTGCAGCACAATATACTGCCCCAGCAGAACCAAATACCACAGTGCAGCACAATATACTGCCCCAGCAGAACCAAATACCACAGAGCAGCACAATATACCACCCCAGCAGAACCAAATACCACAGTGCAGCACAATATACTGCCCCAGCAGAACCAAATACCACAGTGCAGCACAATATACTGCCCCAGCAGAACCAAATACCACAGAGCAGCACAATATACTGCCCCAGAAAAACCAGATAAACAGTGCAGCACACTATACTGCCCCAGCAGAACCAGATACCAAATTGCAGCACAATATACTGCCCCAGAAGAACCCGTTACACAGTGCAGCAAAATATACTGCCCCGGTAGAACAAGATATCACAATGCAGCCCAATTTACTGCCCCAGCAGAACCAAATACCACAGTGCAGGTGTGAAAAGCACAGGTGTAAAGTAGCCTTAAAGGTTGACCACCCCCCTAAAAATGAGCACCAGGAAACAGTGGTAAAGAAAAACACCCAATCATTTGCTCAAAGATCCATTTCAACACCAAGAGTCTCATCCCCACTTCTTCTGTTTCCTGGTGGACCAGAAGTGATGATATCCATTCCACTGCAGCAATTCACTTTCACACTTATATAGTGGTGTCCCCGAGAGCATGTGACCACTTTAATGCAACCATATCTGTATTTGGATACAATTAAAAATGACAAACTGGCTCTAGCCTTTCAAGAGTTTGGGTTAGGTCAAAGGGGGCAACCTGACAAAGTGTTATAGAATACGAAGGTAACAGTTGTAGGAATGTAGCAACATAGTTTTTAAGGCCAAAAAAAGACATCTGCCCATCTAGTTCAACCTGTTATCCTGTAAGTTGATCCAGAGGAAGGCAAAAAGACTGTTGGACAAACAAGTACCAGGACTTCTTTTGGTGTCTGTGTTGCTTTTTATGTAAAATTTTATCTAATATCACCCCAGAAAGGACACAAATTTCAGTGATACAATGCAGAAATGCTGTGTATGATACTCCTGCTGTTCATATAATTACTTCTGGTTTCATTAAATACTTTTGTTCAATCAACTATAGTAGTTGCTGAAAAAATTGAAATGCCTCTCGTCTCGATCACACCATAGAAAAGTTCATATGCAGGGCTCTTATTTATCTCACAGTGGGTGTTCTGTACCAGAGAACATGACAAAGGCCAAATGGTGCTCGTGTATTGTGATTCTGTTCTGTTGGTGAGTTGCATTGGAAACTAAGTCAATATGACTATGCTTACAGAGTTCTATTTTCTCTCCCTTCTTCCCTACAGAGAGCCTTTTGATTTATAATTTTTACCTTCATGCTGGTCTGTCATTATGAGTCCGCTATTCCAAATTGTCCAATTTCATAGAGGAAAACGCATAATTCCATTTTCTTCTATAAAAGAGAGATTTAACCTATTTTATACAGCAACGGCAACAGAAGGGTGAACTATATTTTATCCATTTGGCAGCACATGGACTGCAGTCATATCCTTTACTAATGGTTACCGATTTCTTTAAATGGATTGATTAGTTATCTGAGAGTCAGCTCAATAGTTTATTAGAGTTTGTATTTTTTTATATATGTATCTATATGTATATGATTATATATACAGTGCTGCCCATAATTATTCATACCCCTGGCAAATTTTGACTTAAAATTAATTTTATTCAACCAGCAACTAATTTTTTGACGGGAAATGACATAGGTGTCACCCAAAAGATAATAAGACGATGTACAAGAGGCATTATTGTGGGAAAAAAACATTTCTTAGCTTTCATTTACATTTGAGCAAAAAGTGTCCAGTCCAAAATTATTCATACCCTTCTCAATAATCAATAGAAAAGCCTTTATTGGCTATTACAGCAATCAAACGCTTCCTATAATTGCAGACCAGATTTTTTCATGTCTCCACAGGTATTTTTGCCCATTCATCTTTAGCAATGAGCTCCACATCTTTCAGGTTGGAGGGTCTTCTTGCCATCATCCTGATCTTTAGCTCCCTCCACAGATTCTCAATTGAATTCAAGTCTGGACTCTGGCTGGGCCACTCCAAAACGCTAATGTTGTTGTCTGCTAACCATTTCTTTACCACTTTGCTGTGTGTTTTGGGTCATTTTCATGCTGAAATGTCCACTGGTGCCCAAGGCCAAGTTTCTCTGCAGACTGCCTGATGTTGTCGTTGAGAATCCTCATGTATTGTTCTTTTTTCATGGTGCTGTTTACTGTGATTAGGTTCCCTGGTCCATTGGCTGAAAAACACCCCCAAAGCATTAGGTTCCCACCACCATGTTTGACAGTGGGGATGGTGTTCTTTGGGTTGAAGGCTTCTCTTTTTTTACGCCAAATGAAGGAAACATCATTGTGACCAAACAATTCCATTTTTGTTTCATCTGACCATAACACAGAAGACCAGAAGTCTTTTCCTTTGTCCAGATGAGCTTTTGCAAAGGCCAAGCAAGCTTTTGTGTGCCTTATCTGGAGAAGTGGAACCCAGCAGTGTGCAGTGTCCGTTGGATTGTCTGCCTTGAGACATTGCCACCAGCAGAGCCCAGATTCACCAGGATGGCCTTGGTGGTGATCCTTGGATTTTTTTTCACCTCTCTAACTATCCTCCTGGCCAGCACAGGTGTCACCTTTGGCTTCCGACCAAGAGATTTTCCACAGTGCGGAACATCTTGTACTTTTTGCTCAAATGATGTAAATAAAAGCTGAGAAATTTATTTTTCCCCCCACAATAATGCCTCTTGTACATCGTCTTATTATCTTTTGGAAGACACCTATGTCATTTCCCATCAAAAAATTACTTGCTGGTTGATTAAAAGTAACTTTAAGTCAAAATTTGCCAGGGGTATGAATAATTATGGGCAGCACTGTGTGTATATATATATATATACACTGAACAAAAATATAAACGCAACACTTTTGATTTTGCTCCCATTTTGCATGAGCTGAACTCAAAGATCTGAGACATTTTCTACATACACAAAAGACCCATTACTCTCAAATATTGTTCACAAATCTGTCTAAATCTGTGTTAGTGAACACTTCTCCTTTGCCGAGATAATCCATCCTACCTCACA
This sequence comes from Bufo gargarizans, assembly GCF_014858855.1. NCBI lineage: Eukaryota > Metazoa > Chordata > Amphibia > Anura > Bufonidae > Bufo > Bufo gargarizans. Next base: position 142,575 of record NW_025334289.1, read on the forward strand.
GGTGTGGCATATCAAGGTATTAGACAGCATGAATATTGCACAAGTGTGCCTTAGACTGCCCACAATAAAAGACCACTCTAAAATGTGCAGTTTGATCACACAGCACAATGCCACAGATGTTGCAAAGTTTGAGGGAGCGTGCACTTGGCATGCTGACTGCAGGAATGTCTACCAGAGCTGTTGCCAATGCAATGAATGTTGATTTCTCTACCATAAGCTGTCTCCAAAGGCGTTTCTGAAAATTTGGCAGTACATCCAACCGGCCTCACAACCGCAGACCACGTGTAACCACACCAGCCCAGGACCTCCACATCCAGCATGTTCACCTCCATGATCGTCTGAGACAGCTGCAGCAACAATAGGTTTGCATAACCAAAGATAATATGCTCAAACTGTCAGAAACCGTCTCAGGGAAGCTCATCTGCATGCTCGTCGTCCTCATTGGGGTCTGGACCTGACTGCAGTTCATCATCGTAACCGTCTTGAGTTTGGCACTTTAGAGAGGCTTTCTATTCACGGATAAGTCCCGGTTTTCACTGTTCAGGGCAGATGGCAGACAGCACGTGTGGCTTTGTGTGGGCGAGCGGTTTGCCAACATCAACGTTGTGGATCGAGTGGCCCATGGTGGCGGTGGGGTTATGGTATGGGCAGGCATATGTTATGGACAACGAACACAGGTGCATTTTATTGATGGCATTTTGAATGCACAGAGATACTGTGACAAGATCCTGAGGCCCATTGTTGTGCCATTCATCCACCACCATCACCTCATGTTACAGCATGATAATCCACGGCCCCATATTGCAAGGATCTGTACACAATTCCTGGAAGCTGAAAACATCACAGTTCTTGCATGGCCAGCATACTCACCGGACATGTCACCCATTGAGCATGTTTGGGATGCTCTGGTTCGGCGTATACGACAGCGTGTTCCAGTTCCTGCCAATATTCTGCAACTTTGCACAGCTATTTAAAGTATAACTGTCATATTTAGTTTTTTGGAGTATTGGATTGTGGTGATTAATATTTCCTTGGTGGCCCTATTTCAACTTTTCACTGTGTATTCAATTACCCCTTAATTCCACAGTTTTGTTCCCTGTACTGCCTACTTTTACCTCTGCTTAAAATCAGGTTGCTATGCAGGTCCGTCTATGTGTTGAAGGACGGAGCACGCAGAAGCACGCAGGTGCAAGGTCAGATTACTGACAGCCAGGGACTGTAAGTAAATGATTACAGCCAGGTCCTCCCCAGCAGCTGATAACAGTGCCTGGGCTGTGTGCACTTCTCCCTGTCCCTGCGCTTGGCAGACGCTCCCTCACTCAGCAGACTGGGACAATGCAGAGCCGAACCAGCGCAGACCAGGGAAGGGAGATCTGCCATCTGCTCAGTGTATAAATGAAAGCAACATGTGGTAAGAGGACCCCTTTGTGCTGCAGGAGATTAACCCTTTAGGGGGGAGGGCTCTGGTTACTGACACTTTTGGGGGGCTATTGTTACTGGCTAGTGAGGGCAGGCGGGATTAGCCTCAGGGTGAGGGCAGTGGCAGCCATCTTAACTGAATAGTGAAATTGCAGTTTTATGCAGACTGGTTGCTAAGGGCTGAATCTTATTAAATATGGGGTAACTCAGTCTAATAGTAACTGATTCTGGAATATCATGTTATTAGTAACTACATATATGAAAATTGAAATTAGGGTCTAAGTGGGACAGTTATCCTTTAACCCCTTAAGGACACAGGGCGTACAGGTACGCCCTTGTGCCCTGGTACTTAAGGACACAGGGCGTACATGTACGCCCTGTGCATTTTCGATCACTGCCGTGCGGCTGGCAGTGATCGGAACCCGGTGCCTGCTCAAATCATTGAGCAGGCACCTAGGCTAAATGCGCGGGGGGGTCCCGTGACCCCCCCATGTCGGCGATCGCGGCAAACTGCAGGTCAATTCAGACCTGCGGTTTGCTGCGATTTCTGCAGTTTCTGATCCCCGCGGTCCCTGACCGCGGGGATCAGAAACTTTAGTATTCCTAAAGTGCATCTGTATCCCCCCCCCCCCTGCACCCCTTAGTGATTTTTGCCCGGTGGGAGGTGCAGGGGGAGGGTTGCGGGCGGTGCGGGAGGCGGGCGGTGCGGTAGGCGGGATCGCGATCCCCCGCCCGCCTCCCATTGCGTAATCGTTGGCGTCTAGTGGGTATACCAGGGTGCCAGCACATTGCTGGCACCCTGGTATAAACGGCTGACATCGGTGATGCGATGTCAGCCGTTTAACCCTTTCCATACAGCGGTCCGTACGGACCGCTGTATGGAAAAGGTTAACAGTAAGAGGGAGCTCCCTCCCTCTCCCATCGGGGGGCTGCTGTGCCTTTGCAGTCCCCCGAATGGAGAGGGAGAGAGCTTCCAGGCAGCCCCCCCAAGCCCCGTCCTTACCCTTCCCCGTCTGCGCAGTTCTGGCCACTACTGAGCAGACGGGGAAGGTTCCCATGGCAACAGGACGCCTGCTCAGGCGTCCTGCTGTCCATGGTGCTGAACAGATCTGTGCTGAAAGGCATAGATCTGTTCAGACAAAGTGTAAAATACAGTATAGTACTATATATTGTACTGTACTGTATTATGCAGACATCAGACCCACTGGATCTTCAAGAACCAAGTGGGTCTGGGTCAAAAAAAAAAGTGAAAAAAGTGAAAAATAAAGTAAAAATCAAAAAACACATTTATCACTGATTAAAAATGAAAAAAATAAAATTCCCTACACATGTTTGGTATCGCCGCGTCTGTAACGACCTGATCTATAAAACGGTAATGTTACTTTACCCGAACGGTGAACGCCATAAAAATAAAAAATTAAAAACTATGATGAAATTGGAATTTTGCCCACCTTACTTCCCAAAAAAGGTAATAAAAGTGATCAAAAAAGTGGCATCTATGCCAAAATTGTAACAATCAAACCGTTATCTCATCCCGCAAAAATCATACCCTACCCAAGATAATCGCCCAAAAACTGAAAAAGTTATGGCTCTTACACTATGGAAACACTAAAACATGATTTCTTTTGTTTCAAAAATGAAATCATTGTGTAAAACTTACATAAATAAAAAAAAAGTATACATATTAGGTATCGCCGCGTCCGTATTCACTGGCTCTATAAAAATATCACATGACCTAACCCCTCAGATGACCACCGTAAAAAAATAAAAATAAAAACGGTGTAAAAAAAGCCATTTTTTGTCATCTTCCTGTCACAAAAAGTGTAATAGCAAGCAATCAAAAAGTCATGTGCACCCCAAAATAGTGCCAATCAAACCGTCATCTCAACCCACAAAAAATGAGACCCTACTTAAGATAATCGCCCAAAAATTTAAAAAACTATGGCTCTTAGACTATGGAGACACTAAAACATTTTTTTTGTTTTAAAAATGAAATTATTGTGTAAAACGTACATAAATAAAAAAAATTGTATACATATTGGGTATCACCGCGTCCGTGACAACCTGCTCTATAAAATTACCACATGATCTAACCTGTCAGATGAATGGTGTAAATAACAAAAAAAAAAAAACGGTGCCAAAAATGCAATTTCTTGTTACCTTGCCGCACAAAAAGTGTAATATAGAGCAACCAAAAATCATATGTACCCTAAACTTGTACCAACAAAACTGCCACCCTATCCCGTAGTTTCTAAAATGGGGTCACTTTTTTGGAGTTTCTACTCTAGGGGTGCATCAGGGGGGCTTCAAATGGGACATGGTGTCAAAAAAACCAGTCCAGCAAAATCTGCCTTCCAAAAACCGTATGGCATTCCTTTCCTTCTGCGCCTCTGCCGTGTGCCCGTACAGCGGTTTACGACCACATATGAGGTGTTTCTGTAAACTACAGAATCAGGGCCAGAAATAATGAGTTTTGTTTGGCTGTTAACCCTTGCTTTGTAACTGGAAAAAAAATATTAAAATGGAAAATCTGCCCAAAAAGTGAAATTTTGAAATTGTATCTCTATTTTCTATTAAATCTTGTGCAACACCTAAAGGGTTAACAAAGTTTGTAAAATCAGTTTTGAATACCTTGAGGGGTGTAGTTTCTTAGATGGGGTCACTTTTATGGAGTTTCTACTCTAGGGGTGCATCAGGGGGCTTCAAATGGGACATGGTGTCAAAAAACTGTCCAGCAAAACATGCCTTCCAAAAACCAAACGGCGCACCTTTCACTCTACGCCCCGCTGTGTGGCCGTACAGTAGTTTACGGCCACATATGGCGTGTTTCTGTAAACGGCAGAGTCAGGGCAATAAAGATACAGTCTTGTTTGGCTGTTAACCCTTGCTTTGTTAGTGGAAAAAATGGGTTAAAATGGAAAATTAGGCAAAAAAATTAAATTCTCAAATTTCATCCCCATTTGCCAATAACTCTTGTGCAACACCTAAAGGGTTAACAAAGTTTGTAAAATCAGTTTTGAATACCTTGAGGGGTGTAGTTTCTTAGATGGGGTCACTTTTATGGAGTTTCTACTCTAGGGGTGCATCAGGGGGCTTCAAATGGGACATGGTGTCAAAAAACCAGTCCAGCAAAATCTGGCTTCCAAAAACCATACGGCGCACCTTTCACTCTACACCCCGCTTTGTGGCCGTACAGTAGTTTACGGCCACATATGGGGTGTTTCTGTAAACGGCAGAGTCAGGGCAATAAAGATACAGTCTTGTTTGGCTGTTAACCCTTGCTTTGTTAGTGGAAAAAATGGGTTAAAATGGAAAATTAGGCAATAAAATGAAATTCTCAAATTTCATCCCCATTTGCCAATAACTCTTGTGCAACACCTAAAGGGTTAACAAAGTTTGTAAAATCAGTTTTGAATACCTTGAGGGGTGTAGTTTATAGAATGGGGTCATTTTTGGGTGGTTTCTATGTAAGCCTCGCAAAGTGACTTCAGAGCTGTAGTGGTCCCTAAAAATTGGGTTTTTGTAAATTTCTGAAAAATTTCAAGATTTGCTTCTAAACTTCTAAGCCTTGTAACATCCCCAAAAAATAAAATATCATTCCCAAAATAATTCAAACATGAAGTAGACATATGGGGAATGTTAAGTCATCACAATTTTTGGGGGTATTACTATGTATTACAGAAGTAGAGAAACTGAAACTTTGAAATTTGCTAATTTTTCCCAATTTTTGGTAAATTTGACTTTTTTTATGTAAAAAAAAATATTTTTTTTAACTTTATTTTACCAGTGTCACGAAGTACAATATGTGACGAAAAAACAATCTCAGAATGGCCTGGATAAGTCAAAGCGTTTTAAAGTTATCAGCACTTAAAGTGACACTGGTCAGATTTTCAAAAAATGGCCTGGTCCTAAGGTGTAAAAAGGCTGTGTCCCTAAGGGGTTAAGAGGAGTGGACCAACATTCCACAGGCCACAATCAACAACCTGATTAACCCTATGCGACGGAGATGTGTTGCACTGCTTGAGGCAAATGGTGGCCACAACAGATACTGACTGGTTTTCTGCCCCCCCCCCCTCCCCCAGTAAGGCAAAACTGTTCACATTTCAGAGTGTACTTTTATTGTGGGCAGTCTGAGGCACACCTGTACAATATTCATGCTGTCTAATCAGCACCTTCATATGCCACACCTGTGAGGTGGGATGGATTATCTCGGCAAAGGAGAAGTGCTCACTAACACAGATTTAGACAGATTTGTCAACAATATTTGAGAGTAATGGGTCTTTTGTGTATGTAGAAAATGTTTCAGATCTTTGCGTTCAGCTCATACAAAATGGGAGAAAAACCGAAAGTGTTACATTTATATTTTTTGTTCAGTGGATTTATATACCGTATATATATATATATATATATATATATAAATTTATATCTCCAAAAAGACCAAAAATCAGGGCAGCACACCTTATTTCTCAGTTCAAGGAAGGCGTGCCAGCAGTACAAACTTGACCGCAGTAATTAACATAAAATAGGAATAACCGCAGCACATCCAAGTGGTGAAGAAATGTGTGGTCCTTTATTCACCCATGCAACGTTTCAGTCCGCTTACCGGGACCGTTCTCAAGCAACATATCAAAGTCACAGTGCATATTTATAGAGTACTAAAACATTTATGTAAATAAGTGCCACTTAATTACAAAATCAAAAAATCCATGATTGCATATATAATCCATCCATAATACATGTATAAAATCGTGTCCCCTAGAGTAATGTGTCATGAATGATCTATATAAGATTAACTTCCACCATACATCCTATATAATAAAAACAGCATAATTTATAATGGGTTATGCTGATTAATTACTCTTCAGTTGTGCAAAATAGTGCAAAATAGTGCAAACCTGGAACGGGGGGTAGAAGGGGAGGAAAGGAAAAAAAAAACATTCACCTGTGGGACGCTCAGCATGGAAATCAGCCGGCATGCTTGCTCTGCGTGTGGGTGATATATACATTAAGGTATACACCAGAGGGACAGACATCAACTTTTGCACAAAGCTGATAAAGACAATACTTCTAGAATACCCTTTGTTTCTACATACAGTGAGGCGAGCATACATATTAGCAAAATCATTAACCTCTTGCGGCACATGTAACGCCGAAAGGCGTCCGGGCGACGGCAGTCTCAGGCTCAGTGACGCCTGCTGGCGTCATCTCGTGAGAGCCGAGATTTTCACAGCGACGCACAGCTGAGAAGTTGATCTACAGCCTACCAGCGATGATCATTCGCTGGCAGGCTGTAGATGCGATTTATTTAACATCAGAAAGGTATATTAGACGCTGTTTTGATAACAGTGTCTAATATACCTGCTACCTGGTCCTCTGGTGGTCCCTTTTGCTTGGATCGACCACCAGAGGACACAGGCAGCTCTGTAATAAGTAGCACCAAGCACCACACTACACTACACTAGACCCCCCCTGTCACTTATTAACCCCTGATCACCCCATATAGACTCCCTGATCACCCCCCTGTCATTGATCACCCCCTGTAAGGCTCCATTCAGACGTCCGTTTGTGTTTTGCGGATCCGCGGATCCACGGATCCGCAAAACACGGACACCGGCAATGTGCTTTCCGCATTTTGCGGATCCGCACATTGCCAGAACTATATAGAAAACGCCTTTTTCTTACAAAGTCTCATATTCCACTAACTTGTGCCAAAAAATAAAATCTTACATGAACTCGCCATACCCCTCATGGAATCCAAATGCGTAAAAATGCCCTGTGAAATCCTAAAGGTACTGATTGGAATTTGGGCCCCTTTGCGCATCTTGGCTCGAAAAGTGTCACACATGTGGTATCGCCGTACTCAGGAGAAGTTGGGGAATGTGTTTTGGGGTGTCATTTTACATATACCCATGCTGGGTGAGATAAATATCTCTGTCAAATGACAACTTTGTATAAAAAAAATGGGAAAAGTTGTCTTTTAGAGATATTTCTCTCACCCAGCATGGGTATATGTAAAAATACACCCCAAAACACATTCCCCAACTTCTCCTGAGTACGGCTTTATTGCAGCCTAGGTGCACAAAGGGGCCGAAAGTCCAACGAGTACCCTTAGGCTTTACAGGGTTGCTCACAATTTAGCCCCGCCCAAAATGCACACCCCAGAAATGACCCCATTTCGGAAACTAGAAACCCCAAAGGTATTCACTGAGGGGCATAGCGAGTCCGTGGGAGATTTTATTTATTTTTTGCCAGAAGTTAGAAGAAATGGAAACTTTTTTTTTTTCTCAAAAAGTGTCATTTTCCGCTAACTTGTAAAAAAATCTTAAATCGTACATAAACTCACCATGCCCCTCCGCGAATACTTTGGATTGTCTTCTTTCTAAAATGGGGTCATTTGGGGGGGTATTTATACTATCCTGGCATTCTAGCACCTCAAGAAACATGACAGGTCAGAAAGTCAGAGCTGCTTCAAAATGCGGAAATTCAAATTTTTGTACCATAGTTTGTAAACGCTATATTTTTTGCGCAAACCAATAAATATACACTTATTGGATTTGTTTTATCAAAGACATGTAGCACAATAAATTCTGACACAAACTTGTATAGAAATGTAATTATATTTGAACAATTTAACCAGAGAAAATACACTTTTTTTGAGAAAATGGCGGCCTATTTTGATTAATATCGGAAAAAAACGAAAAATCTTAGCAGCAATCAAATACCACCAAAAGAAAGCTGTATTTGTGAGAAGAAAAGGAGGTAAAATTCATTTGGGTGGTAAGTTGCATGACCGAGCAATAAACCGTTGTGAAGTGCCGATTTGTAAAAAAGGGCCTGGTCACTAGGGGGGTATAAACCTGTGGTCCTGAAGTGATTAACAAACACTAGCCCATTCTAGCCAGTGGACATAAATATATTGGGGAGTTTAAAAATAGACAGCTTATGTCCTATAGGAGGGCACGTAATTTGAAAGACAGACTGGTAAAGAATGATATAGTAAAAGTATGGTAAAAGTGCTCAACAACAACTTTTGGCCCCCAAAATACTAGGCAGCTATCCTTGCCTTCACTGTGTCAACTGTAGTCACATGGTGAAAAGGATGGAGTTTATACATCCTATTATGAGTACTGTATATAAAATGACATTTTATTTGACATGTGATTCTTCTTATGTTGTCTATGCCTTGTGGTGTCCCTGCAAGCTATTATACATAGGGAAGACAACTTGTGATTTTAAAACATGTATGAATCAGCATCGCTATTCAATTAGAAAACAGCGTAAAGATTTACCAGTATCCAAACATTTTGCGGAGTAGGGACATAATGAATGTGACTTGAAATTTATGATAATTGATCATGTCCCTCGTACAGGAGGCAATGGTGTTAAATTGCTAAAAAAAAAAAAACGTGAATCTGAGTGGATATTCAAGCTTCAAACATTGAAACCGAAGGGATTAAATGTGGATTATAGGCCTTGGTTGTTTATATAATTTGTCCATATATATGTTTGTCGCAGATCTTTTTTCTGTTATGTACAGCCTCTGAGTTAATCTTTTTTATTAACTTTTTTCTCTATTTTTTTAGATCACCTGGATGGGGGGATGAGGTTTTGCCTTGTGAAGCTCAGGATGAATTAGTTTCTCTATTGATTGTGGCGGACCGTGGACATGTAATTCCTAACACCTTAATGTGGAGAAAACTATTATAACTACGGAGCAACTTAGTCTATAATACTGTTTACACGGTGCGGCCTATGCTGCGTCATTTTTTTATTCTCTCCTTGGGATACTATGGACTTAAACATATATATATATATGGGCTGCTTCTTAATAGACACTAAAAACTGTATGTTCAGGTGACGGTATACAGAGGGGGTCGCAAAATGCTACCCTCCCTGAGGTTCATTGCGATACAGAACAGGGGTGAGTGCTCCGGAAGCACCTCCCCTGCTCCACAGCAATGTTGTCTTTTGTGGCTCTCTGGCTATATTGCCAATGCACTTTTATAGTTTATATTTACTACGCTACATCTATTTCCCTGAATGGGCTAGGTGTTCCTGGATCCGATCATGTGATGACGACGTACTGACATGCGCAGTATGCCGCCCCACACGCAGAGCAAGCATGCCAGCTGATTTCCATGCTGAGCGTCCCACAGGTGAATGTTTCTTTTTCCTTTCTTCCCCTTCCAGATTTGCACTATTTTGTACAACTGAAGAGTAATTAATCAGGATTACCTATTATGAATTATGCTGTTTTTTTATTATAGGATGTATGGTGGAAGTTAATCTTATATAGATCATGACTAGAGTTGAGCGAACACCTGGATGTTCGGGTTCGAGAAGTTCGGCCGAACATCCCGGAAATGTTCGGGTTCGGGATCCGAACCCGATCCGAACTTCGTCCCGAACCCGAACCCCATTGAAGTCAATGGGGACCCGAACTTTTCGGCACTAAAACGGCTGTAAAACAGCCCAGGAAAGGGCTAGAGGGCTGCAAAGGGCAGCAACATGTAGGTAAATCCCCTGCAAACAAATGTGGATAGGGAAATGAATTAAAATAAAAATTAAATAAATAAAAATTAACCAAAATCAATTGGAGAGAGGTTCCATAGCAGAGAATCTGGCTTCCCGTCACCCACCACTGGAACAGTCCATTCTCAGATATTTAGGCCCCGGCACCCAGGCAGAGGAGAGAGGTCCCGTAACAGACAATCTGGCTTCATGTCAGCAGAGAATCAGTCTTCATGTCATAGCAGAGAATCAGGCTTCACGTCACCCACCACTGTAAGAGTCCATTTTCATAAATTTAGGCCCAGCACCCAGGCAGAGGAGAGAGGTCCCGTAACAGACAATCTGGCTTCATGTCAGCAGAGAATCAGTCTTCATATCATAGCAGAGAATCAGGCTTCACGTCAGCCACCAATGCAACAGTCCATTGTCAGATATTTAGGCCCAGCACCCAGGCAGAGGAGAGAGGTCCCGTAACAGAGGATCTGGCTTCATGTCAGCAGAGAATCAGTCTTCATGTCATAGCAGAGAATCAGGCTTCACGTCACCCACCACTGTAAGAGTCCATTTTCATAAATTTAGGCCCAGCACCCAGGCAGAGGAGAGAGGTCCCGTAACAGAGGATCTGGCTTCATGTCAGCAGAGAATCAGTCTGCATGTCATAGCAGAGAATCAGGCTTCACGTCAGCCACCACTGCAACAGTCCATTGTCATAAATTTAGGCCCAGCACCCAGGCAGAGGAGAGAGGTCCCGTAACAGACAATCTGGCTTCATGTCAGCAGAGAATTAGTCTGCATGTCATAGCAGAGAATCGGGCTTCACGTCAGCCACCACTGCAACAGTCCATTGTCATAAATTCAGGCCCAGCACCCAGGCAGAGGAGAGAGGTCCCGTAACAGACAATCTGGCTTCATGTCAGCAGAGAATCAGTCTGCATGTCATAGCAGAGAATGAGGCTTCACGTCACCCACCACTGCAACAGTTCATTTTCATAAATTTAGGCCCAGCACCTAGGCAGAGGAGAGAGGTCCCGTAACAGAGGATCTGGCTTCATGTCACCAGAGAATCAGTCTGCATGTCATAGCAGAGAATCAGGCTTCACGTCACCCACCACTGCAACAGTCCATTTTCATAAATTTAGGCCCAGCACCCAGGCAGAGGAGAGAGGTCCCGTAACAGAGGATCTGGCTTCATGTCACCAGAGAATCAGTCTGCATGTCATAGCAGAGAATCAGGCTTCACGTCAGCCACCACTGCAACAATCCATTGGCATATATTTAGGCCTAGCACACAGGCAGAGGAGAGAGGTCCCGTAACAGACAATCTGGCTTCATGTCAGCAGAGAATCAGTCTGCATGTCATAGCAGAGAATGAGGCTTCACGTCAGCCACCACTGCAACAATCCATTGGCATATATTTAGGCCTAGCACACAGGCAGAGGAGAGAGGTCCCGTAACAGACAATCTGGCTTCATGTCAGCAGAGAATCAGTCTTCATATCATAGCAGAGAATCAGGCTTCACGTCAGCCACCAATGCAACAGTCCATTGTCAGATATTTAGGCCCAGCACCCAGGCAGAGGAGAGAGGTCCCGTAACAGAGGATCTGGCTTCATGTCAGCAGAGAATCAGTCTTCATGTCATAGCAGAGAATCAGGCTTCACGTCACCCACCACTGTAAGAGTCCATTTTCATAAATTTAGGCCCAGCACCCAGGCAGAGGAGAGAGGTCCCGTAACAGAGGATCTGGCTTCATGTCAGCAGAGAATCAGTCTGCATGTCATAGCAGAGAATCAGGCTTCACGTCAGCCACCACTGCAACAGTCCATTGTCATAAATTTAGGCCCAGCACCCAGGCAGAGGAGAGAGGTCCCGTAACAGACAATCTGGCTTCATGTCAGCAGAGAATTAGTCTGCATGTCATAGCAGAGAATCAGGCTTCACGTCAGCCACCACTGCAACAGTCCATTGTCATAAATTCAGGCCCAGCACCCAGGCAGAGGAGAGAGGTCCCGTAACAGACAATCTGGCTTCATGTCAGCAGAGAATCAGTCTGCATGTCATAGCAGAGAATGAGGCTTCACGTCAGCCACCACTGCAACAATCCATTGGCATATATTTAGGCCTAGCACACAGGCAGAGGAGAGAGGTCCCGTAACAGACAATCTGGCTTCATGTCAGCAGAGAATCAGTCTGCATGTCATAGCAGAGAATGAGGCTTCGCGTCAGCCACCACTGCAACAATCCATTGGCATATATTTAGGCCTAGCACACAGGCAGAGGAGAGAGGTCCCGTAACAGACAATCTGGCTTCATGTCAGCAGAGAATCAGTCTGCATGTCATAGCAGAGAATGAGGCTTCACGTCACCCACCACTGCAACAGTCCATTTTCATAAATTTAGGCCCAGCACCCAGGCAGAGGAGAGAGGTCCCGTAACAGAGGATCTGGCTTCATGTCACCAGAGAATCAGTCTGCATGTCATAGCAGAGAATCAGGCTTCACGTCAGCCACCACTGCAACAATCCATTGGCATATATTTAGGCCTAGCACACAGGCAGAGGAGAGAGGTCCCGTAACAGACAATCTGGCTTCATGTCAGCAGAGAATCAGTCTGCATGTCATAGCAGAGAATGAGGCTTCACGTCACCCACCACTGCAACAGTCCATTTTCATAAATTTAGGCCCAGCACCCAGGCAGAGGAGAGAGGTCCCGTAACAGAGGATCTGGCTTCATGTCACCAGAGAATCAGTCTGCATGTCATAGCAGAGAATCAGGCTTCACGTCAGCCACCACTGCAACAATCCATTGGCATATATTTAGGCCTAGCACACAGGCAGAGGAGAGAGGTCCCGTAACAGACAATCTGGCTTCATGTCACCAGAGAATCAGTCTGCATGTCATAGCAGAGAATGAGGCTTCACGTCACCCACCACTGCAACAGTCCATTTTCATAAATTTAGGCCCAGCACCCAGGCAGAGGAGAGAGGTCCCGTAACAGAGGATCTGGCTTCATGTCACCAGAGAATCAGTCTGCATGTCATAGCAGAGAATCAGGCTTCACGTCAGCCACCACTGCAACAATCCATTGGCATATATTTAGGCCTAGCACCCAGGCAGAGGAGAGAGGTCCCGTAACAGACAATCTGGCTTCATGTCAGCAGAGAATCAGTCTGCATGTCATAGCAGAGAATGAGGCTTCACGTCACCCACCACTGCAACAGTCCATTTTCATAAATTTAGGCCCAGCACCCAGGCAGAGGAGAGAGGTCCCGTAACAGAGGATCTGGCTTCATGTCACCAGAGAATCAGTCTGCATGTCATAGCAGAGAATCAGGCTTCACGTCAGCCACCACTGCAACAATCCATTGGCATATATTTAGGCCTAGCACACAGGCAGAGGAGAGAGGTCCCGTAACAGAGGATCTGGCTTCATGTCAGCAGAGAATCAGTCTTCATGTCATAGCAGAGAATCAGGCTTCACGTCACCCACCACTGTAAGAGTCCATTTTCATAAATTTAGGCCCAGCACCCAGGCAGAGGAGAGAGGTCCCGTAACAGAGGATCTGGCTTCATGTCAGCAGAGAATCAGTCTGCATGTCATAGCAGAGAATCAGGCTTCACGTCAGCCACCACTGCAACAGTCCATTGTCATAAATTTAGGCCCAGCACCCAGGCAGAGGAGAGAGGTCCCGTAACAGACAATCTGGCTTCATGTCAGCAGAGAATTAGTCTGCATGTCATAGCAGAGAATCAGGCTTCACGTCAGCCACCACTGCAACAGTCCATTGTCATAAATTCAGGCCCAGCACCCAGGCAGAGGAGAGAGGTCCCGTAACAGACAATCTGGCTTCATGTCAGCAGAGAATCAGTCTGCATGTCATAGCAGAGAATGAGGCTTCACGTCACCCACCACTGCAACAGTTCATTTTCATAAATTTAGGCCCAGCACCCAGGCAGAGGAGAGAGGTCCCGTAACAGAGGATCTGGCTTCATGTCACCAGAGAATCAGTCTGCATGTCATAGCAGAGAATCAGGCTTCACGTCACCCACCACAGCAACAGTCCATTTTCATAAATTTAGGCCCAGCACCCAGGCAGAGGAGAGAGGTCCCGTAACAGAGGATCTGGCTTCATGTCACCAGAGAATCAGTCTGCATGTCATAGCAGAGAATCAGGCTTCACGTCAGCCACCACTGCAACAATCCATTGGCATATATTTAGGCCTAGCACACAGGCAGAGGAGAGAGGTCCCGTAACAGACAATCTGGCTTCATGTCAGCAGAGAATCAGTCTGCATGTCATAGCAGAGAATGAGGCTTCACGTCAGCCACCACTGCAACAATCCATTGGCATATATTTAGGCCTAGCACACAGGCAGAGGAGAGAGGTCCCGTAACAGACAATCTGGCTTCATGTCAGCAGAGAATCAGTCTTCATATCATAGCAGAGAATCAGGCTTCACGTCAGCCACCAATGCAACAGTCCATTGTCAGATATTTAGGCCCAGCACCCAGGCAGAGGAGAGAGGTCCCGTAACAGAGGATCTGGCTTCATGTCAGCAGAGAATCAGTCTTCATGTCATAGCAGAGAATCAGGCTTCACGTCACCCACCACTGTAAGAGTCCATTTTCATAAATTTAGGCCCAGCACCCAGGCAGAGGAGAGAGGTCCCGTAACAGAGGATCTGGCTTCATGTCAGCAGAGAATCAGTCTGCATGTCATAGCAGAGAATCAGGCTTCACGTCAGCCACCACTGCAACAGTCCATTGTCATAAATTTAGGCCCAGCACCCAGGCAGAGGAGAGAGGTCCCGTAACAGACAATCTGGCTTCATGTCAGCAGAGAATTAGTCTGCATGTCATAGCAGAGAATCAGGCTTCACGTCAGCCACCACTGCAACAGTCCATTGTCATAAATTCAGGCCCAGCACCCAGGCAGAGGAGAGAGGTCCCGTAACAGACAATCTGGCTTCATGTCAGCAGAGAATCAGTCTGCATGTCATAGCAGAGAATGAGGCTTCACGTCAGCCACCACTGCAACAATCCATTGGCATATATTTAGGCCTAGCACACAGGCAGAGGAGAGAGGTCCCGTAACAGACAATCTGGCTTCATGTCAGCAGAGAATCAGTCTGCATGTCATAGCAGAGAATGAGGCTTCGCGTCAGCCACCACTGCAACAATCCATTGGCATATATTTAGGCCTAGCACACAGGCAGAGGAGAGAGGTCCCGTAACAGACAATCTGGCTTCATGTCAGCAGAGAATCAGTCTGCATGTCATAGCAGAGAATGAGGCTTCACGTCACCCACCACTGCAACAGTCCATTTTCATAAATTTAGGCCCAGCACCCAGGCAGAGGAGAGAGGTCCCGTAACAGAGGATCTGGCTTCATGTCACCAGAGAATCAGTCTGCATGTCATAGCAGAGAATCAGGCTTCACGTCAGCCACCACTGCAACAATCCATTGGCATATATTTAGGCCTAGCACACAGGCAGAGGAGAGAGGTCCCGTAACAGACAATCTGGCTTCATGTCAGCAGAGAATCAGTCTGCATGTCATAGCAGAGAATGAGGCTTCACGTCACCCACCACTGCAACAGTCCATTTTCATAAATTTAGGCCCAGCACCCAGGCAGAGGAGAGAGGTCCCGTAACAGAGGATCTGGCTTCATGTCACCAGAGAATCAGTCTGCATGTCATAGCAGAGAATCAGGCTTCACGTCAGCCACCACTGCAACAATCCATTGGCATATATTTAGGCCTAGCACACAGGCAGAGGAGAGAGGTCCCGTAACAGACAATCTGGCTTCATGTCAGCAGAGAATCAGTCTGCATGTCATAGCAGAGAATGAGGCTTCACGTCACCCACCACTGCAACAGTCCATTTTCATAAATTTAGGCCCAGCACCCAGGCAGAGGAGAGAGGTCCCGTAACAGAGGATCTGGCTTCATGTCACCAGAGAATCAGTCTGCATGTCATAGCAGAGAATCAGGCTTCACGTCAGCCACCACTGCAACAATCCATTGGCATATATTTAGGCCTAGCACCCAGGCAGAGGAGAGAGGTCCCGTAACAGACAATCTGGCTTCATGTCAGCAGAGAATCAGTCTGCATGTCATAGCAGAGAATGAGGCTTCACGTCACCCACCACTGCAACAGTCCATTTTCATAAATTTAGGCCCAGCACCCAGGCAGAGGAGAGAGGTCCCGTAACAGAGGATCTGGCTTCATGTCACCAGAGAATCAGTCTGCATGTCATAGCAGAGAATCAGGCTTCACGTCAGCCACCACTGCAACAATCCATTGGCATATATTTAGGCCTAGCACACAGGCAGAGGAGAGAGGTCCCGTAACAGACAATCTGGCTTCATGTCAGCAGAGAATCAGTCTGCATGTCATAGCAGAGAATGAGGCTTCACGTCACCCACCACTGCAACAGTCCATTTTCATAAATTTAGGCCCAGCACCCAGGCAGAGGAGAGAGGTCCCGTAACAGAGGATCTGGCTTCATGTCACCAGAGAATCAGTCTGCATGTCATAGCAGAGAATCAGGCTTCACGTCAGCCACCACTGCAACAATCCATTGGCATATATTTAGGCCTAGCACACAGGCAGAGGAGAGAGGTCCCGTAACAGACAATCTGGCTTCATGTCAGCAGGGAATCAGTCTGCATGTCATAGCAGAGAATGAGGCTTCACGTCACCCACCACTGCAACAGTCCATTTTCATAAATTTAGGCCCAGCACCCAGGCAGAGGAGAGAGGTCCCGTAACAGACAATCTGGCTTCATGTCAGCAGAGAATTAGTCTGCATGTCATAGCAGAGAATCAGGCTTCACGTCAGCCACCACTGCAACAGTCCATTGGCATATATTTAGGCCCTGGCACCCAGACAGAGGAGAGGTTCATTCAACTTTGGGTAGCCTTGCAATATAATGGTAAAATGAAAATAAAAATAGGATTGAATGAGGAAGTGCCCTGGAGTCCAATAATATATGGTTATGGGGAGGTAGTTAATGTCTAATCTGGACAAGGGACGGACAGGCCCTGTGGGATCCATGCCTGGTTCATTTTTATGAACGTCAGCTTGTCCACATTGGCTGTAGACAGGCGGCTGCGTTTGTCTGTAATGACGCCCCCTGCCGTGCTGAATACACGTTCAGACAAAACGCTGGCTGCCGGGCAGGCCAGCACCTCCAAGGCATAAAAGGCTAGCTCTGGCCACGTGGACAATTTAGAGACCAGAAGTTGAATGGGGCCGAACCATCAGTCAGTACGTGGAGGGGTGTGCACACGTACTGTTCCACCATGTTAGTGAAATGTTGCCTCCTGCTAACACGTTGCGTATCAGGTGGTGGTGCAGTTAGCTGTGGCGTGTTGACAAAAGTTTTCCACATCTCTGCCATGCTAACCCTGCCCTCAGAGGAGCTGGCCGTGACACAGCTGCCTTGGCGACCTCTTGCTCCTCCTCTGCCTTGGTCTTGGGCTTCCACTTGTTCCCCTGTGACATTTGGGAATGCTCTCAGTAGCGCGTCTACCAACGTGCGCTTGTACTCGCGCATCTTCCTATCACGCTCCAGTGCAGGAAGTAAGGTGGGCACATTGTCTTTGTAGCATGGATCCAGCAGGGTGGCAACCCAGTAGTCCGCACAGGTTAAAATGTGGGCAACTCTGCTGTCGTTGCGCAGGCACTGCAGCATGTAGTCGCTCATGTGTGCCAGGCTGCCCAAGGGTAAGGACAAGCTGTCCTCTGTGGGAGGCGTATCGTCATCGTCCTGCCTTTCCCCCCAGCCACGCACCAGTGATGGACCCGAACTGCGTTGGGTGCCACCCCGCTGTGACCATGCTTCATCCTCATCCTCCTCCACCTCCTCCTCATCCTCGTCCTCCTCGTCCTCCAGTAGTGGGCCCTGGCTGGCCACATTTGTACCTGGCCTCTGCTGTTGCAAAAAACCTCCCTCTGAGTCACTTCGAAGAGACTGGCCTGAAAGTGCTAAAAATGACCCCTCTTCCTCCTCCTCCTCCTCCTCCTGGGCCACCTCCTCTTCCATCATCGCCCTAAGTGTTTTCTCAAGGAGACATAGAAGTGGTATTGTAACGCTGATAACGGTGTCATCGCCACTGGCCATGTTGGTGGAGTACTCAAAACAGCGCAACAGGGCACACAGGTCTCGCATGGAGGCCCAGTCATTGGTGGTGAAGTGGTGCTGTTCTGTAGTGCGACTGACCCGTGCGTGCTGCAGCTGAAACTCCACTATGGCCTGCTGCTGCTCGCACAGTCTGTCCAGCATGTGCAAGGTGGAGTTCCACCTGGTGGGCACGTCGCATATGAGGCGGTGAGCGGGAAGGCCGAAGTTACGCTGTAGCGCAGACAGGCGAGCAGCAGCAGGATGTGAACGCCGGAAGCGCGAACAGACGGCCCGCACTTTATGCAGCAGCTCTGACATGTCGGGGTAGTTGTGAATGAACTTCTGCACCACCAAATTCAGCACATGCGCCAAGCAAGGGATGTGCGTCAAATTGGCTAGTCCCAGAGCTGCAACGAGATTTCGCCCATTATCACACACCACCAGGCCGGGCTTGAGGCTCACCGGCAGCAACCACTCGTCGGTCTGTTGTTCAATACCCCGCCACAACTCCTGTGCGGTGTGGGGCCTGTCCCCCAAACATATGAGTTTCAGAATGGCCTGCTGACGTTTACCCCGGGCTGTGCTGAAGTTGGTGGTGAAGGTGTGTGGCTGACTGGATGAGCAGGTGGAAGAAGAGGAGGAGGAAGCCGAGAAGGAGGAGGTGGCAACAGGAGGCAAAGAATGTTGCCCTGCGATCCTTGGCGGCGGAAGGACGTGCGCCAAACAGCTCTCCGCCTGGGGCCCAGCTGCCACTACATTTACCCAGTGTGCAGTTAGGGAGATATAGCGTCCCTGGCCGTGCTTACTGGTCCACGTATCTGTGGTTAGGTGGACCTTGCTACAGATGGCGTTGCGCAGTGCACACTTGATTTTATCGGATACTTGGTTGTGCAGGGAAGGCACGGCTCTCTTGGAGAAGTAGTGCCGGCTGGGAACAACATACTGTGGGACAGCAAGCGACATGAGCTGTTTGAAGCTGTCTGTGTCCACCAGCCTAAATGACAGCATTTCATAGGCCAGTAGTTTAGAAATGCTGGCATTCAGGGCCAGGGATCGAGGGTGGCTAGGTGGGAATTTACGCTTTCTATCAAATGTTTGTGAGATGGAGAGCTGAACGCTGGCGTGTGACATGGTTGAGACGCTTGGTGACGGAGGTGGTGGTGGTGGTGTTGGTGGTACATCCCCTGTTTGCTGGGCGGCAGGTGCCAACGTTCCTCCAGAGGCGGAGGAAGAGGCCGAGGCGGCAGCAGCAGAATAGGCCGAGGCGGCAGCAGCAGAAGAGGTAGCAGGGGGAGCCTGAGTGACTTCCTTGGTTTTAAGGTGTTTACTCCACTGCAGTTCATGCTTTGCATGCAGGTGCCTGGTCATGCAGGTTGTGCTCAGGTTCAGAACGTTAATGCCTCGCTTCAGGCTCTGATGGCACAGCGTGCAAACCACTCGGGTCTTGTCGTCAGCACATTGTTTGAAGAAGTGCCATGCCAGGGAACTCCTTGAAGCTGCCTTTGGGGTGCTCGGTCCCAGATGGCGGCGGTCAGTAGCAGGCGGAGTCTCTTGGCGGCGGGTGTTCTGCTTTTGCCCACTGCTCCCTCTTTTGCTACGCTGTTGGCTCGGTCTCACCACTGCCTCTTCCTCCGAACTGTGAAAGTCAGTGGCACGACCTTCATTCCATGTGGGGTCTAGGACCTCATCGTCCCCTGCATCGTCTTCCACCCAGTCTTGATCCCTGACCTCCTGTTCAGTCTGCACACTGCAGAAAGACGCAGCAGTTGGCACCTGTGTTTCGTCATCATCAGAGACATGCTGAGGTGGTATTCCCATGTCCTCATCATCAGGAAACATAAGTGGTTGTGCGTCAGTGCATTCTATGTCTTTCACCGCTGGGGAAGGGCTAGGTGGATGCCCTTGGGAAACCCTGCCAGCGGAGTCTTCAAACAGCATAAGAGACTGCTGCATAACTTGAGGCTGAGACAGTTTCCCTGGTATGCATGGGGGTGATGTGACAGACTGATGGGGTTGGTTTTCAGGCGCCATCTGTGCGCTTTCTGCAGAAGACTGGGTGGGAGATAATGTGAACGTGCTGGATCCACTGTCGGCCACCCAATTGACTAATGCCTGTACCTGCTCAGGCCTTACCATCCTTAGAACGGCATTGGGCCCCACCATATATCGCTGTAAATTCTGGCGGCTACTGGGACCTGAGGTAGTTGGTACACTAGGACGTGTGGATGTGGCAGAACGGCCACGTCCTCTCCCAGCACCAGAGGGTCCACTAACACCACCACGACCATGTCCACGTCCGCGTCCCTTACTAGATGTTTTTCTCATTGTTATGGTTCACCACAACAACAAATATATTATTTGGCCCAATGTATTGTATTCAAATTCAGCGGGATATAAATTTGAGGCCTAGTATTTAGGCGCTGGGTGACCGGTATGGATTTACTAACAGAATTAGACTTGGAAATGCACAGTAGCGTGTGTGTGAAGTTATTCTGAATGACCCTATGTGCACCTTGAATATTATATACCCTTTTTGGGATAGATTTCAAATAGCTCTGATATAGCAGGAACCACTAAATTATGAAATTGCTAAATTGGGAATTGTACTTCAACCCAGAACAAAAAATGTGCTTTGACGGACACTAAATAACTTTCCCAGCTACAACAGGACAGCGGTAACGAGAGATTTAGCGGGATATAAATTTGAGGCCTAGTATTTAGGCGCTGGGTGACCGGTATGGATTTAGTGACAGAATTAGACTTGGAAATGCACAGAAGCGTGTGTGTGAAGTTATTCTGAATGACCCTATGTGCACCTTGAATATTATATACCCTTTTTGGGATAGATTTCAAATAGCTCTGATATAGCAGGAACCACTAAATTATGAAATTGCTAAATTGGGAATTGTACTTCAACCCAGAACAAAAAATGTGCTTTGACGGACACTAAATAACTTTCCCAGCCACAACAGGACAGCGGTAACGAGAGATTTAGCGGGATATAAATTTGAGGCCTAGTATTTAGGCGCTGGGTGACCGGTATGGATTTAGTGACAGAATTAGACTTGGAAATGCACAGAAGCGTGTGTGTGAAGTTATTCTGAATGACCCTATGTGCACCTTGAATATTATATACCCTTTTTGGGATAGATTTCAAATAGCTCTGATATAGCAGGAACCACTAAATTATGAAATTGCTAAATTGGGAATTGTACTTCAACCCAGAACAAAAAATGTGCTTTGACGGACACTAAATAACTTTCCCAGCTACAACAGGACAGCGGTAACGAGAGATTTAGCGGGATATAAATTTGAGGCCTAGTATTTAGGCGCTGGGTGACCGGTATGGATTTAGTGACAGAATTAGACTTGGAAATGCACAGAAGCGTGTGTGTGAAGTTATTCTGAATGACCCTATGTGCACCTTGAATATTATATACCCTTTTTGGGATAGATTTCAAATAGCTCTGATATAGCAGGAACCACTAAATTATGAAATTGCTAAATTGGGAATTGTACTTCAACCCAGAACAAAAAATGTGCTTTGACGGACACTAAATAACTTTCCCAGCTACAACAGGACAGCGGTAACGAGAGATTTAGCGGGATATAAATTTGAGGCCTAGTATTTAGGCGCTGGGTGACCGGTATGGATTTAGTGACAGAATTAGACTTGGAAATGCACAGAAGCGTGTGTGTGAAGTTATTCTGAATGACCCTATGTGCACCTTGAATATTATATACCCTTTTTGGGATAGATTTCAAATAGCTCTGATATAGCAGGAACCACTAAATTATGAAATTGCTAAATTGGGAATTGTACTTCAACCCAGAACAAAAAATGTGCTTTGACGGACACTAAATAACTTTCCCAGCCACAACAGGACAGCGGTAACGAGAGATTTAGCGGGATATAAATTTGAGGCCTAGTATTTAGGCGCTGGGTGACCGGTATGGATTTAGTGACAGAATTAGACTTGGAAATGCACAGAAGCGTGTGTGTGAAGTTATTCTGAATGACCCTATGTGCACCTTGAATATTATATACCCTTTTTGGGATAGATTTCAAATAGCTCTGATATAGCAGGAACCACTAAATTATGAAATTGCTAAATTGGGAATTGTACTTCAACCCAGAACAAAAAATGTGCTTTGACGGACACTAAATAACTTTCCCAGCTACAACAGGACAGCGGTAACGAGAGATTTAGCGGGATATAAATTTGAGGCCTAGTATTTAGGCGCTGGGTGACCGGTATGGATTTAGTGACAGAATTAGACTTGGAAATGCACAGAAGCGTGTGTGTGAAGTTATTCTGAATGACCCTATGTGCACCTTGAATATTATATACCCTTTTTGGGATAGATTTCAAATAGCTCTGATATAGCAGGAACCACTAAATTATGAAATTGCTAAATTTGGAATTGTACTTCAACCCAGAACAAAAAATGTGCTTTGACGGACACTAAATAACTTTCCCAGCTACAACAGGACAGCGGTAACGAGAGATTTAGCGGGATATAAATTTGAGGCCTAGTATTTAGGCGCTGGGTGACCGGTATGGATTTAGTGACAGAATTAGACTTGGAAATGCACAGAAGCGTGTGTGTGAAGTTATTCTGAATGACCCTATGTGCACCTTGAATATTATATACCCTTTTTGGGATAGATTTCAAATAGCTCTGATATAGCAGGAACCACTAAATTATGAAATTGCTAAATTTGGAATTGTACTTCAACCCAGAACAAAAAATGTGCTTTGACGGACACTAAATAACTTTCCCAGCTACAACAGGACAGCGGTAACGAGAGATTTAGCGGGATATAAATTTGAGGCCTAGTATTTAGGCGCTGGGTGACCGGTATGGATTTAGTGACAGAATTAGACTTGGAAATGCACAGAAGCGGGTGTGTGTGAAGTTATTCTGAATGACCCTATGTGCACCTTGAATATTATATACCCTTTTTGGGATAGATTTCAAATAGCTTTGATATAGCAGGAACCACTAAATTATGAAATTGCTAAATTTGGAATTGTACTTCAACCCAGAACAAAAAATGTGCTTTGACGGACACTAAATAACTTTCCCAGCTACAACAGGACAGCGGTAACGAGAGATTTAGCGGGATATAAATTTGAGGCCTAGTATTTAGGCGCTGGGTGACCGGTATGGATTTAGTGACAGAATTAGACTTGGAAATGCACAGAAGCGGGTGTGTGTGAAGTTATTCTGAATGACCCTATGTGCACCTTGAATATTATATACCCTTTTTGGGATAGATTTCAAATAGCTCTGATATAGCAGGAACCACTAAATTATGAAATTGCTAAATTTGGAATTGTACTTCAACCCAGAACAAAAAATGTGCTTTGACGGACACTAAATAACTTTCCCAGCTACAACAGGACAGCGGTAACGAGAGATTTAGCGGGATATAAATTTGAGGCCTAGTATTTAGGCGCTGGGTGACCGGTATGGATTTAGTGACAGAATTAGACTGGGATATGGCCAAAAAATAACCACACTATTGCTGGTTAAATGCACTTGGTGACAGGCGCAGCTTGCCCCTGATTTAGTATATGGCCAAAAAATGAACAGACTATTGCTGGTTAAATGCACTTGGTGTGACAGCTTCACCCTGATGTAGGCTTTAGCCAAAAAACAACCACACCATTGAGGGTTAAATGCACTTGGTGACAGGCGCAGCTTGCCCCTGATTTAGTATATGGCCAAAAAATGAACAGACTATTGCTGGTTAAATGCACTTGGTGTGACAGCTTCACCCTGATGTAGGCTTTAGCCAAAAAACAACCACACCATTGAGGGTTAAATGCACTTGGTCGCAGCTTGGATGCACTTGGTCGCAGCACCGCACAAGACACAAAATGGCCGCCGATCACCCCATAAAAAAGTGACTGACAAACGGTCTGGGCAGCCTAAAAACAGTGAGTGAGCATTTGAGTATCAGCAGCTCAATGATGCACAGCTGCAGATCGATCGATTAATCAAGTGAAGTCCTTTGGAGGAGTTAATCTGCCTAATCTCGCCCTACTGTCGCATCCGCAACCTCTCCCTACGCTAATCAGAGCAGAGTGACGGGCGGCGCTATGTGACTCCAGCTTAAATAGAGGCTGGGTCACATGGTGCTCTGGCCAATCACAGCCATGCCAATAGTAGGCATGGCTGTGACGGCCTCTTGGGGCAAGTAGTATGACGCTTGTTGATTGGCTGCTTTGCAGCCTTTCAAAAAGCGCCAAGAAAGCGTCACAAAAGCGCCAAGAAAGCGACGAACACCGAACCCGAACCCGGACTTTTACGAAAATGTCCGGGTTCGGGTCCGTGTCACGGACACCCCAAAATTCGGTACGAACCCGAACTATACAGTTCGAGTTCGCTCATCCCTAATCATGACACATTACACTAGGGGACAACGATTTTATACATGTTTAATGGAGGGATTATATATGCAATCATGGATTTTTTTATTTTGTAAGTATTTATGTAAATGTTTTAGTACTCTATAAATATGCACTGTGACTTTGATATGTTGCTTGAGAACGGTCCCCGCAAGCGGACTGAAACGTTGCATGGGTGAATAAAGGACCCCACATTTTTCACCACTTGGATGTGCTGCGTTTTTTTTCCTAATATACGGGTGAAACTCGAAAAATTTGAATATTGTGCAAAGTTCATTTATTTCATTAATGCAACTTAAAAGGTGAAACTAACATATGAGACGATTTTGAGGTACCCTTTGCTCAGGGGGTATGGACTAATTAGCTGACTAGAGTGTGACACTTTGAGCCTACAATATTGAACCTTTTCACAAAATTCAAAATTTAAGCTGCATTAATGCAATTCCTTTTAATTTGCATTACTGAAATAAATGGACTTTTGCACGATATTCAAATTTTTCGAGTTTCACCTGTGTATATATATATATATATATATATATATATATATATTTATATACTTATGTGTTGTGTACATGTTATTCTTGCTTTGGCGCCCAGTGGGCGATGCCAAGAAGAGCTATGGTGGCATGGCCTGCAATACCAGACTATTTTTGGAAGAAAGTAGATGTTTTTCTTATTCTGGATATTTTTATATTTTTTAGTGAGGTGCACATCTAGTTTTTTTTTTTTTTTGTGCTAGTTGTGTGCCTAAGTAGAAAAAAATTATCCATGGAAAATAATTTGCTCTTAAATAAATGGGTATTTTTCCTCAAAAGAATGCTCCAGACTTTCAAGAAAAAGTACCAGTTAATTTTGTTTTTCTAGAAAATACAATCGTAATTACTGTACTTAAAGGGAACCTGTCATCAACTTTATGCTGACCTCACTGAGGATAGCGTAAATTACTGACAGAAATGCTAATCTCAGCGGTGTGTCACTCATGATCTAAATGTAAGTGGTTGCTGAGAACCAGCATCATAATCATTGCAGCCCAGGCCTTAATAAGAGTCAAATCTACCTGAGAAGAGTCATGGTTATTCCTAATCTCCTGCTCTCTCACCCATCTGCTGATGACTGGCAGTTCTCTCCTAGAAAGAAAGCGAGAAAACTAGGTAGAAGACTGTCAGCCATCAGCAGGTGGGCAGGAGAGCAGGAAGTCATGAATAACCAGGACTCTTCTCAGGTGGCCGGGACTCTTTTCCAGGCCCAGTCTGCAATGATTGTGATGTTGGTTCTCAGCAACCACTTACTTTTAACTTATAAATGATGGACCGCTGAAATCAACTCACCTGTGTCTAATTTATGCTGCCGTTAGTATGGGTAGCATAACGTTGATGACAGGTTCCCTTTAAAAAAAGGGAAGACATTTAGTCCTTCCTTTCACTTCTAGTAAAATAAATAAAAGAAAACAGTGCTAAAATGAACAGACCTTTGATAAATCTAGGTCATTGTGCTCTGCAAACAGTGTAAGGCGGTAATAACCTCAGTATATCAGAGTCAATGTAAGCTGCAGAGAACCTTCAGGTGGATAGATTTTAATGGCACTCCAGTGTTTATTATGAAGATCTTTTTGTTTCAGGCAATCACTTACTGCAGATTACATTAGTGCCAAGCTAATGATCATTTCAAGATCTCAGAAATAGTTTCAGATGTGATTACATGTCTAAAACAATGACTTGAAATATAGTAATGCACCATTGAAATGGAAAGTAAACACAGTAATTGTATTTTCCTCCTTACTCAAATAAATAAGTAAATGAAACCTATAAATAAGTAATCATTCTTTTCCTGTGAACCTAATTTAACCTTTTGCTCAGCCACAAATACAAGCAGACTGTGAAAGTCTTGTTTTACTTGCAAGACAGACAGAAAATTGTTAAAGGCCTGTAATAGTGCTATAAATGTCAGTGATGGCCTGTAATTGTCAACTTCGAAACAGAGCTCAGCTCTCATTTATATGTCAACTTAGAGCTGACAGCATTAAAGGGTTACACATGTCAACACTGTCAATGCACACATCTCTATTTGCTACAAAAGTAATGTGTATATATGTACTGTGTATGTAAATTATAAATATGTAAAAAAAAAATGCAATTCCAAAACAGCTTTATGGGTTTTCTTTTTACAGCGATGTCCATGGGGTAAATCTGACCAGTTACCTTGATTCTCTGGGTCAGTCTGATTAAAGTTATACACATTTATATAGTTTTTTTCTTTTGTTTTAATACAGATTTTTTTTTAAAACCTTTAAAAAAAAAAGTTTTTCTTTTCATCTCCATATTCTGACCCCCATAACTTTTTTTTTTTATTGTTATGTCTACAGAGCTGGTTGGAGGATAATTTTTTTGTGGGGCAATCTGTTTGTTTTTATTGATACCATTTTGGAGTGTGCATGACTTTTTTTATTACTTTTTATTCAATTTTTTGGGAGGTGAAGTGTCCAAAAATTGTGAACCTGCCATTTAGATTCCCCCCCCCCCCATCCCCGTTATGGTGTTCACAATACTTAAATATGTTTATATTTTAATAGTTTGGGCGTTTTGGGATGCTGCATTTCTTTTGATGTTTATTTTATATTGCTTATTTATTTTTATTATACAATTATTTATAATTGCAGGAAAAGGTGGTTGATTAGAATTTTTATATTTTAAATTTATCCTTTAACTTAAAAAAAAAAAAATTAAGTTACCATTCTCCAATACATTGCAATTAAAAGCTGATTTGCTGTTTATTATTGGAAAAGAAATAAAAAAAAAAAAAAAAAAGTTCTTACAAAGCCTGCACCTCCAGGGCTCCATAGGAACAACAACTATAAAAGCCCTGGTTTCTTTAGAAAGACCAGGGCTTTTACATACCACCAATGACACCCCCAATCGCTGCACGGAGTAGATGTTCAGGCCCTAGATGCACAGCATTCCAGAGGAAAGCCGATTTAGATGCTGTGGTCACAGTATCTGAGGGGTTAAATCTCTGTGATTTGCATAATTTATTTTTATATATAAATATAACGGAATTGCGCCCACCAATCAAGATAGGGCAAAGTGCTTTCGATTCAGTTTCACATCTACAGTAAGTAGGATTTATTTGCAGGTACATGGTGATAGAATCCCTTTTGTGGAGAAAATGGCGTAGAGAAAACAACCTGTAGTACTTCTGTTTCTCTGATGAGGTGTGGAAGAATGTTGTACTTGTCTAAAAAAATTTTTTTTACCATCTGCAATTTTTTGGCCCTGTTTAGCATTTGTGTGGTAATTCCACAGCTTCATTCTCTTGGGAAGATGCATATGGCTCTTAATTTTGTCACGGCGACGCTTCCTATTGTGTGAATTAGATTTCACGAAGAGCATGTAGGATGTTATTACTGGTGGTTTCCTTATAGTAAGAGCGGCTTTCCACTAGTTTGGTGTCACTCACTATCAGGGGCGGATTGGAAGCTTAAAATGGCCCTGGAATAACACCTAAAAGAGGCCTCATGTTGTAGGCAAGTCCAAACCGACAATAGAAGGCGGTCAACACAAGTAGGCAGGGCCAGAAATACGGTACCATAGTGCAGCACAAAATACCACCTCAGCAGAACCAAATACCACAGTGCAGCACAAAATACCGCCCCAGCAGAACCAAATACCACAGTGCAGCACAAAATACCACCCCAGCAGAACCAAATACCACAGTGCAGCACAAAATACCACCCCAGCAGAACCAAATACCACAGCGCAGCACAAAATACCACCCCAGCAGAACTGAATACCATAGCGCAGCACAAAATACTACCCCAGCAGAACCAAATACCACAGTGCAGCACAAAATACCACCCCAGCAGAACCAAATACCACTGTGCAGCACAAAATACCACCCCAGCAGAACCGAATACCATAGCGCAGCACAAAATACCACCCCAGCAGAACCAAATACCACAGTGCTGCGCAAAATACCACCCCAGCAGAACCAAATACCGCAGTACAGCACAAAATACCACCCCAGCAGAACCAAATACCACAGTGCAGCACAAAATACCACCCCAGCAGAACCAAATACCACAGTGCAGCACAAAATACCACCCCAGCAGAACCAAATACCACAGTGCAGCACAAAATACCACCCCAGCAGAACCAAATACCACTGTGCAGCACAAAATACCACCCCAGCAGAACCAAATACCACAGTGCAGCACAAAATACCACCCCAGCAGAACCAAAAACCACTGTGCAGCACAAAATACCACCCCAGCAGAACCGAATACCATAGCGCAGCACAAAATACCACCCCAGCAGAACCAAATACCACAGTGCAGCAAAAAATACCACCCCAGCAGAACCAAATACCACAGTGCAGCACAAAATACCACCCCAGCAGAACTGAATACCATAGCGCAGCACAAAATACCACCCCAGCAGAACCAAATACCACAGTGCAGCACAAAATACCACCCCAGCAGAACCGAATACCATAGCGCAGCACAAAATACCACCCCAGCAGAACCAAATACCACAGTGCAGCACAAAATACCACCCCAGCAGAACCAAAAACCACAGTGCTGTGCAAAATACTGCGACTCCCACTGCAGCATTCCACTGTATCGTCATACTGAGGGGGGCAATACAATTGAATTTAGGAGAGCACCTGCGGCCCATGGCTAACTGCATAAGTACCTGATGGCACAACAAGTACTAAAGCTGGAGCAATTTGTTGGTTCCATAAAGGTACTAAAGTTTACATAGAAGATGTAGGAACAACACAATAGGAAATTTTAGAAGGCTATAAAGTGTATGTACTTATACCTAAAACAATTTTTGCAATAAGGTTTTATTAAAAGTTTTGCTTAGTTTTTGTGTGTTTTTTATGCCAAAGCAGTGGATACAAAAATGAGAATAAATGCATAGTAAAGTTTGATATGGCTCCTCTCTTTTGTATCCATGCCCACATTTTGCATCAAAGCTTCCACAAAAAACTGCATATTTGATTCCAACCTAACAAAACATCACAATGGGATCATTACTGTCAAACTAATGAAATCAGCTTTTATGAATAGGTAAGTTCTAGACTTAACCTTGGTTAGGATGTGGATGCCAGCCAGGGGCGTCGTTAGGTCAAAACATTTGGGGCTGTTTTGTCCAGTGCCCCGAATGTTTATGCTGGTGGGATTTTTTTTATTAGGCTATTCCTAGCCATCTGGGCAATCCCACAGATCATCCCCCAACCCCCCTTGTACTTGTTCCGCTACTTGCAGGCTGCGCGGGCATGAGTTCAGAACTTCAGTCACTTCAATCCGCAATTCTGTTCTGCGGCGCTTGATCCCGCGAGACCCACCACGGGAGGTCGCAGGATCACGGGCCGCAGAACAGAATAGCGGTCCGAAATGACTGAAGTTCTGAACTCATGCCCGCGCAGCCTGCAAGTAGCGGAACAAGTACAAGGGGAGTTGATGGGTTCCAACTTATGTGATTAGTTTATAGTTGGGGGGTTTACTTAATTACTTAATTTTAAATTAGGCTGACCATAGGTTAGGATGATCTGTGGGGTTGCCCAGATGGCTAGTCCCTTCACTGTAGTTATTAACCCCTTTCAGCAGTCCCCCAATCACTGAAGGGAGGACTGCTGAAAGTGGTTAATAACTACTGTGAATGTGAAGGCGATGAGGGTGTGGCTTCATGGGGTGGGAGTGTGGCTTCACGTCGGCTCGTGCCCTCTCATGTCTTCAGACCCTAGCATTGCCCCTGATGCCAGCTATCAATTCTATATTTCTCAAAGACATTTATGCTATGGTACTTATATAGTGGCTATATACAATGAGAATACTTGGACTGGTATAAAATGTGTGTAATTGGGTTAGGCAGATCACAGTCCGTCACTTGTGGGATACCAGTATTCCACCCTCTGCCTTTCTATAAGCTTATTAATGACCTTGTATAATTTGCAGAAGAAACTAAGCTACGTTAGGGAAGCACAGACGAGGATAATACATTATTATTATAGAGGGATTTGGAAAGCTGAAGACCTGAGCAGAGATCTGGCAACTGCAATTTAATGTGGATTCATGTAAGGTTATGCACTTGGGCATAGAGAAAAACATGTATTAAATAGTAAAACATTGGTTGAAATTGACACTAAAAGAGACATTGGTAGACAGTAAACATAATGTTAGCAACCCATACCAGACAGCTGCTGCCAAAGCAATTATAATCATCAGATGCTTCTAAAGGAGCACAGATGCACATGACAAGAAAAATAGTTTTGCCTTTATAAAAGATCAGTACCTGCACATGGAACATTTTTACACTTTTAGGAACCTTATAAGAACATAGCTGACCTGGATGGGGTGCAGAGGAAGACGAGAAAACTAATTAAGGGAAAAGAAGGATTGCTTCAGCAAGACCGGTTATGAAGCTTGGGGTTATCCAGTTTGGAAAAAAAGACTGCTTACAGGCAATGTAATCAATCAGTTCAGCGATCTGCCTAATTATCTTTTTAGACTTAGACTTGTAACTAAGTCTATGACAAGGGGAATCCTGTACATCTAGAGGATCAGAGTTATCTTTACTGTTATAGCAGGGTCAGTATGGAAATCCCTGTCACAGGATACCCTAAGGCCCCTTTCACACGGGTGAGTTTTCTGCGCGGGTGCAATGCGTGAGGTGAATGCACTGAATCCAGACCCATTCATTTCTATGGGGCTGTGTACATGAGCGGTGATTTTCACGCATCACTTATGAGTTGCGTGAAAATTGCAGCATGCTCTATATTGTTTTTCACGCAAAGCAGACCCCATAGAAGTGAATGGGGCTGCGTGAAAATCGCAAGCATCCGCAAGCAAGTGCAGATGCGGTGCGATTTTCACGCATGGTTGCTAGGTGACGATCGGGATGGGGACCCGCTCATTATTATTTTCCCTTATGACAAACTGAATGTGGTACCCAGACTCAAACCCAGACTTCTTCACTGAAATTCGGGCCTGGGTTAGGTATTTTGTGGATTTTTATATTTTCCCTTATAACATGGTTATAAGGGAAAATAATAGCATTCTTCATACAAAATGCTAAGTAAATTAAGTATGGAGGGGTTAAAAAATAAAATTAAAATAAACTCACCTCATCCACTTGTTCGCGCTGCCAGGCTTGTCTTCCAAGTGATGGACCATGTGATGATCGCAGTGACATCACCAAAGGTCCTTTTCTCCCAGCTCATCAAAGAAAAGGAAAGAAGACGAGCTGGGCAGCGCAAACAAGTGGATGAGGTGAATTTTTTATTTTTATTTTTTAACCCCTCCATACCTAATTTACTTAGCATTCTGTATGAAGATGCTAAAATCTACAGAATGCCTAACCCAAACTTCAGTGAAGAAGTCCGGGTTTGGGTCTGCGTACCACATAAAGTTTTTTCTCACGAGCGTGCAAAATGCATTGCACTCGCGTGGAAAAAAAATTCATGGCGCAATGCAATCGCATACAATACTAACCTACTGAAAGGCAAAATCGCACGATTTTCCCGCGACGCACCCACATCCTATCCAGCCCTTACACGCGACTCCCGTGTGAAAGAGGCCTAATGGGTAATTTGTCCTCTGGATAGGTCATCAGCATCTGATTGGTGGGCACCCAACACCTTGGACCTCCGCCGATCAACTATTTAATAAGGCAGCCCTGTATATTATATAGCGGCTATGCTCGGTATCACAGCTCAGCTCCGTTCAAAGTTTTCAATCTATACTTTACCTATTAAACATCTGACAACTTCTGTCCTTGGTAAACCCGTGTTGGTTATCACTTATAATATTATTCACAGTCACATACACCTGTATATGGTCCCTAAGAGTCCTTCAAACATTTTTCCCACAACCGAAGTTAAACTAACTGGTCCATCATTACCTGTGGAGGACCTAGATCCTTTTTTGAACATGGGCACCACATTTGCCTTGCGCCAATCACTTGGCACTGTACCATTACACAGAGAATCTTTAAAAATTATAAACAGGGCCACAGCAAAATATTGTTTTCTAGGAATACTGATTTTCTTTCTAAATCCACCTTTCTGATTGAAGTGCCCTTCAACAAAGGGGATATGCAACTAGTGATGGACGAACATCGGCCAGGACGGTGCACTAACGCACGTTCGCAATCAAATGTTCGCGAACCGCAGTAAAGCAGTGGCCGGACTGAGGGGGGGGCGGAGCCCCCTTTAGGGGAGGCCCCCATGACGGGGGGTTTGGTTTAGTGAGCTGGGGGGGGAGTGGTCGGGCTAGAGGAGAGGGTGGGGGCTTTGGCAGGGAGAATAGGCTAGGATAGGTTGGGGGTATGAGGGGGTGGAGTTAAGGGGTTAAATAGGCAGGGAAGAGGAAGGCTGGGGGCCATTTTAGGTAGAAAGAGAAGCTGAGGGTAGCTTGCGTCACCTGCGAGATGGAGCGTCTGGAGGCCATGATCGGCGAGTTGCGGGCAGCGGCGGAGGTGAGAGGCCCAGCGTGGGTGCAGGAGCAGATCCAGCTGCTGCTGGGGGGGCCGAGTGAGGTGCCTGTCTCGCCTCACTCGCCGGTATCACGGCCGTGGCGGGCCAGGCCGCCGGCGCGCTTTTCCCCTTCAACTTCCCCCCCTAGGGCTCAGCGCCGTATTAGGAGCCCCTCTCGGGACCCTCCACGCCGGGTGCCGCCGATGCCAGCTTCTACTAGGCCCCGGCGTGGGAGGAATCCTCATTGTAGGCGGAGCCTTGTGGGCGGCCGGGCCCGGCCGTCCTCTCCTGCAAGCGGCGACGGCGTGGGATCGGGACCGGGTACTGCGGGCGCCCCTGTAACTCTTGGCACAGGGGCGGCCCCTCGGCGTGGGAGGTCAGGCACTCAGCGCGGGGCGGCTGCATGTGGATCCGGTGGTAGCAGCAGGCCTCAGGCGGCAGACAGGGTGAGAGGCTCCGCCCCCAGGAGCAGTTCTGGTGCCATCGTTAACCCCGGCGTCCCTGGTTTGCTTGGAGCCAGGGGACAGGAGCCGACAGAGCCCAGGAGAAGTGCGGAGGTCCGGACCGTGGAGGGATCCTGTTGCAGCGCGCGTTCCTGCCCTGCCAGGAGGCAGGGTGAGGATGAAGGTTCCGGCGGCGTGGTCTATCCGGGTGAGGACGTCCCTGGTCCCGGCGGGTCCAGGGGACAGAGAGACGGCGACGGCGTGACGCAGAGGAGGGATCTTCAGGAGTCAGGACCTGCGGCTGATGGGGACACAGCGCCCAGGCAGCCAGGTGAGATTGCATGGGGTCCACTTGTGCAGGTAGTGCAGGGTGTGGGGGCTGGGGTGGCGGGTGTTTCTCAGTTGGAGTTGAGTAAGGGCCTGGGGCAATTGTTGGGGGGTCTGGCGGGGTTGGTTGCTAGTTGGGGGTTGAGTGGGGGGACATCGTTGCAGGCCTGGGGCGTGCAAGGGGGGGCGGCGGGCGCAGGGTCGTCGGTGGAGCCGCAGCGGGGGTTGCCGGGTGTGGGGGTGTCAGTGCAGACGCAGGCGGGAACGGATGGGGAAGAGGATGCTGTGCGGGTTGATGATAAAGCGAAGGGGGAGGTTTATGTTTGCTTTGAGGGTCCGTTGGGGGCGCATTTGAAGTCGGAGGTGAGGGAGAGGATTTGGAAGGGGGAATATGTTGAAATATTTTCCTTGCTTCCTTTGGAACGCTTCAATCTGGATAGGGTGCGGCGGGAGGATGGTAAGCAGGAGGAGGAGGAGAAGCGCCGGTATAGGTTAATACCGAGGACGTTTGCTAACTGGTTGCAGGCGTTCGCGATATTGGCGAGTGTGATTGGGGAGAGGACTCCGGAGGCTTGTTCGGGGTTGTTTTGTTATTTGGACGCAATCGGGGAGGCGTATCGGGTGTATGGGGGAGTGGCGTGGTTGCGGTACGACGAACAGTTCCGGCAGAGGAAGGCGGTTCGCCCTGAGATGCGGTGGGACCATAAGGACATTGCGTTGTGGCTGAAGGTTACGGCCCCGGTGCGGACGGGGGCAGCCCTTTCGGGGGGACGGTAGTAGCGGGGGGTCGGGCAATACAACGGTTGCCTCCGCGAGGGGACTGTGTTTTGCCTTCAATGACGGCACCTGTAGGTTCGGGCCTAAATGTAAATTTAAGCACGAATGCTCAGGCTGTGGAAGGAGTCACGGGGCAGCGCGGTGTTTTAAGGGAGGCAAGCAGAGAGATGGTTTTGGAAAAGGGGGTGACGCAGGTGCGGCTGGAAAGGATGCAACCGTACTTAGATAGGTATCCCAATAGGGAGGCGGCGGGTTTGTTGGTTTTGGGTTTTGCGGAAGGTTTTCGGATTCCGTTTGTTCCGGGTGGGGCTGTGTTGCTCAAGAAGAATTTGCGGTCTGCTAGGGAGCATCCAGAGGTGGTGGGGGAGAAGTTGGGGAAGGAGGTGATGCTGGGGCGGATGGCGGGTCCGTTTTCGGAGCCACCGGTTTACAATTTGCGGGTGTCACCGCTGGGGGTTGTACCTAAGAAGGAGGCGAATAAGTTTCGCTTGATTCATCACCTGTCGTTCCCGAGGAGCTCCTCGGTCAATGATGGTATTGACCCAGCGGTTTGTTCTGTAGTTTATATGTCATTTGACGCGGTGGTCGGTTGGGTGAGGCGTTTTGGGGCGGGAGCATTGATGGCTAAGACGGACATTGAGGCGGCGTTTCGGTTGTTGCCGGTTCATCCGGATTGTCAGCATTTGTTGGGATGTTTTTGGGATGGGGGGTTCTTTGTGGATCGGTGTTTGCCCATGGGGTGTTCGTTGTCATGCGCGTACTTTGAGACTTTCAGCTCGTTTTTGGAGTGGGCGGTTGTGGACTCGTCGGGTTGTGAATCGCTGATTCATTACCTGGATGATTTTTTGTGTATAGGCCCCCCGGGGTCGCCGGTTTGCGCGTTATTGTTGGCGACGTTGACTTCGGTTTTTGAGAGGTTTGGGGTCCCGCTGGCGGAGGGTAAGACGGTGGGGCCGGTGTCGGAATTAAGTTTCCTGGGTATAGTGATTGACTCGGTGAGGATGGAGTGTCGGTTGCCGGGCGATAAGCTGGAAGATCTGAAGGGTTTGGTGGCTAGGGCACTGCGGGTTAAGAAGTTGCAGTTGAGGGAGCTTCAGTCGCTATTGGGGAAACTTAATTTCGCTTGCCGGATTATGCCCATGGGGCGAGTGTTCTGTAGGAGCTTGGCGCAGGCAACTGGGGGGGTCGTGGCTCCGCATCATTACGTTCGGTTGGGTAGGGAGCTGCGGGCGGACTTACGGGTTTGGAGTTCTTTTCTGGACCAGTACAACGGTCGCTCGCTGTTCATGGGGGACGTGGTGGAGGCATTTGATTTAGAATTATTCACGGATGCGGCGGGGGGTGCAGTTTTTTTTTTTTTTTGTGGAGGTCAATGGTGTGCTGGAGTGTGGCCGGCTGTTTGGGTGGAACGAAGTTGGGTGAAGAATCTGGCTTTGTTGGAGTTGTTCCCTATTGTGCTGGCAGTTGTGTTGTGGGGAGCGCGGTTCTGGGATAAAAAGGTTTGTTTTCAGTGCGACAACTTGGGGGTGGTTCAGGCGATAAATGGACTGTCGGCATCGTCGCCGCTGGTGGTGCGGCTGCTGCAGCGCTTAGTGTTAGAGTGCTTGTCACTGAATGCTTGGGTTGTGGCGGTGCATGTGCCGGGGGTTGACAATTGTATTGCTGATGCCCTTTCTCGTTCGCAGTGGAATCGTTTTCGGCAGTTGGCGGCGGAGGCGATTGGATTGGAGTGTCCGGGTTGCCTGTGGGAGCTGCTGGAGGAGCGTTGATGGGGCTTATTCGGGCGTCATTGGCTCCGGGTACGTGGGATGCGTATGTGCGGGCTTGGAGGGTGTGGGAGGACTGGTGTGCCGCTTTGGGGGGGAGGGATGGAGGAGCCAGAGTTGGTTTTACTAATGTTTTTGGGTCATGGTAGGGAGCAGGATTGGTCGGTTAGCAAGAAAAACGGTTACATGGCCGGGTTGGCTTTTGGTTTTAAGGCTCGGTGGATGGTGGATGTGACAAAGTCTTTTTTGGTGGTGCAGGCATTAAAGGGTTGGAGGAGGATGGGTGCTGGGGTGGACGGGAGGAGGCCAGTTTCGTTTGGGCTGTTGCTTAAGTTGGGGGGACAGTTGCGGACGGTTTGTCGGTCTGAGAGGGAAACGAGGTTGTTCCGGTTGGCTTTCTCGCTGGCCTTTTTTGGGGCTATGCGGGTGGGGGAGTTGGTTTGTCCATCGGTGGGGGACTCTTGAGGAGGGATGTTGAACTGTTTGACGATAGGGTGGAGTTTATTATTCGGCGGTCAAAGACGGATACGTTGGGAAAAGGGAAGAAGGTGGTGCTTTTCCGGGTGGAGGATTGTGACATGTGCCCTGTTCAATGTTTGCAGGATTATGGGTTGAAGGGGGGGGGGGACGGGTCCCCTTTGTTGGTTCATATGGATGGGACCTTTTTGTCTCGCTTTCAGTTTTCTGCTATTTTTTCGAGGTGTTTGAGCCGGGTGGGGGTGGATAAGGCGGGGTATTCTAGCCACTCCTTTAGAATCGGGGCGGCGACAGAAGCGGCTAGATGGGGTGTGGGTGATGACGTGATTAAAAGGATTGGCCGTTGGGAGTCGGCGAGGTTTAAATCTTATGTGCGTTTGGATCGGTTGTAATGTGTGGAGGGTTGGTTGTTGTTGGGTTTATGGTGTTTGTGCAATGCGGCGGTATTGTTCTTTTTGTTCTCTCGTTTCAGATACATCGCCCGCTCTGGTGTGGATTGTGGGGCATTCCTATTTCTTCGGGGAGCGGTTCGGCCGGACGGTCAGCAGCTGGGATTTGACAGGGAGTCTGCGGTGGTAAGGTGGATTGGGAGGCGGGGTATGGTGTGGAAAGGGGTGCTGCCAGAAATTCATAGGTTTGTGAGGATGGATAGGGCGCCGGAGGTGTTGGTGGTACACGCGGGGGGCAATGATTTGGCGGCGAAGCCTATCCGGGAGTTGATTAAGGAGATCAAGTGGGATTTCTTGCGGTTGTGGTCGTTATTTCCGGATATGGTGACCGTATGGTCGGATATTGTCCCTCGGCAGGTGTGGAGGGAGGCTAGGTCTCTGGATGCGGTGAATAGGCGAGGATAAAGGTGAACAGGGCGGTGGGGCGTTTTATGGCTAGGAACGGGGCGGTGGTAGTCAGACATAGGGATTTGAAGGCGGGAACGGGGGCTTTTTGGAGATCGGACGGAGTGCATTTGAATGCAGTGGGATTGGATATGTGGAGTTTGGCGTTGCAGGAGGGCATTGAGGTGGCCCTGAGGTTGTGGAGGAACGCCCGGAGTTGAGGTGGTCAAGTCCGGTCGTTGGTGGCGGTGGGGGGGGGTCCTTGGAGTTGGGCACGGTGGAATCTGAGGACAATTGGGGGGGCCCCACGGTGGGGGCTGGACTCCCAGGTGGACCGAGCGGTTGTGGTGAATCGAGGGGGGGTCATTCGATGGTGCCTTTGAGCTGGGCGGTACGGCTGGAGGCAAGAATGGCTCACCCTGGTTTGACAGCTCGATGTTTTTGGGGCTTCAAGGACCTCCCCCCATTTCGGTTATACTGTATTATTATGTTATGGTTGTAAATGTTATTTAATAAACGGCTGCTGTGGCCATTACATTTCCAATTGGTGGTCCGAGTTTTATTGGGATTGGGGCTCTGGGGGTGGAAATGTGTAATGGTGGTTAAAGGTGAGTAAGGGGGTATGAAAGTAATGGTTGAGGCGAACGTGGATAACCAATACCCTCGTCATGTAAATTCTAACCATTGGTGGCGCAGTGTCCACCCCCAAGTATTAGTATCATTGGTAGCAGTGGCCACAGGGTCCCCTCCCCCCTCTACATTGGTGGCAGTTCCGATTGGAGCCCCAGCAGTGTAATCCTGGGGCTCCGATCTGTTACCCTGGCAGCCAGGACGCTACTGAAGCCCTGGCTGCCATGGTACACTCCCTGCTGCTGTGTGTACTATGCACAGGGCAGCAGGGAGAGTGTGAAGCCCTATTCACCCTAATAGAGCTCTATTAGGGTGAATACGAGGATTCTAGCTCCTAAGGGGGCTAATAGTAAATACGTTTTTTTTTTTTAAGTAAAAAAAAAAATACTAAAAGTTTAAAATGCCCGAAAAAGTGTGAACTATCAAAATATTAAAAAATATTTCCTATGCGGTGAACGCCGTAACAGAAAAAAATCACAACCGCGCAATGTACAGCTTGTGGATCCTGGTAGTCATAAGTTTTTTTTCTGGCTCTTTGTGTCCGTAAGGTTGGCCCCCCCTGGTCTAGGCGTTCCCTGAGGCTGGATCCGGAGGGCGGCTGTCGATGTGTTGACTGCAAGAATAATCTCATATCCGAAGTGACCAACACATCTTCAAACTGCCCTCTTCTTGCAGGCGCGGTAGGATTGGTACCCGAAACTGTTTCGCTGTGGGTGGAAATTCCTCTGCCAGAACTCGCAACAGCAGAATGCAGCATCTCTTGCAGCAAGGCCTGGAAATGCAGCATTTTGCCAGCCCTCTGTGATGCTGGTAAAATGTCCGCCATTTTGTGTTTGTACCGGGGGTCTAAGTGTGTTGCCACCCAGTACTGGTCCATGCCCTTTATGATTTTTATAAGGGGGTTCCTCTTAAAACACTGGAGCATGAAGGCCCCCATTTGCACTAAATTGGAAGTGGTGGAGCGCACTGGCTCCTGCTCATCGCCCAGGAGAATGACGTCCTTGGTCTCCTCCCCCCTTCCACGGACAACACCAGGGATCCCTGAAAAGTTTAAATTCACCCTTAAAGCCTGCTCTTCTTTCTCCTCCTCCTCCTCCCCCAAGCCACCATCCTCCTCTGACTCCTCTTCAGACTCCTGCTGACTTCATTCGCAATTGCGACTTCCTCATCTTCCTGCTCCTCGACGGCATGATCAATGACACAACGCAATGCACACTCCAGAAAGAAGGCGTAAGGTACAATGTCACTGATGGTGCCCTGGGTGCGACTGACCAGTTTTGTGATCTCATCAAATGGCCACAGTAGTCTGCATGCGTCGCACATAAGCAGCCATTCAGCGCGTCGGGCTGTCACAAATCAGACGTTTGACGGGCAAGTGGTATCGCCGCCGAACGTCAGCAAGTGGCCGTGTAAGATCTTCCAAAATGGGCAGGAAAAATTTTCCTGGCATGCCGCAAGACGTCCTGGACCCTGGGGTATTTAGCAATGAATCGCTGCATGACTAAGTTCATTTTGCCCTGTTTCAGCAGATTGGCACCGTTGTCGCACACCACTTTACCAACTGTCAAATTGAGTGGGGTTAGCCACTGATCAGCCTGTGACCACAGAGCTGAAAGAAGTGCAGGACTGGTGTGGCTCTTGGCTTCCAGGCACAACAGCCACAGCACAGCATGGCAATGTCTCACCTGGGACGTCGAATAGGTTCTGGGGAGCTTGGGGGGCGCAGCGGAAGAGGCGGTAGCAGTGGAAAAGGAGGAGTCAGCCTAGGAAGAGACGGAGGATGGAGTAGGAGGATGAGAAGAAGAGGTAGGCCTGCATGCAATCCTTGGTGGTAACACCAAATCGACATGGGAGCCACGGGTTACATACCTAACGGCCGTCAGAAGGTTCACCCAGTGGGCAATAAAAGTTATGTACCTTCCCTGCCCGTGTTTGCTAGACCACATGTCTGTGGTCAGATGTATATTGGCACCGACACTGTGTACCAAAGATATATTCACTTGCCACTGAACATGGCCATATAGCTCTGGGATGCCCTTCTGTGAGAAATATTTCCTTCTGGGGACCTTCCATCGTGGTGTGCCAATGGCCACAAATTTTCTAAAGGCCACCAGTTTTTATGGCAGTAGTTGGTGGGCTAGCAGTTCCGACAAGCCAGCGGTCAGCCTTGGGAAGAGGGTTATCTGGCGTCATCACGGAATCCTGCCTTCTGCCAGATAAACGTGACGACGGCACGGTGGAAGGTGGAGTGGAGGACAAATGGGAGGAGAGAGGAGAAGGAGAAGAGACAGGACGTGGAGCGCCGGGAGTGTGGCTTTGTGGGTTCTGACGGCGTTGCTCCTACTGGGCTCGGTGATGGGAGGCCAGGTGCCTTCTTAATCAGTACTTTGTGGAAGCAGGTATATCGCAGCCCTCAATCAGTATTTTGTGGAAGCAGGTATATCAAACCCCTTAATTTGTATTTTGCGGAAGCAGGTATATTACAGCTCTCAATCAATATTTGGTGGAAGCAGGTATATTGAACCCCTTAATAAGTATTTTGTGGAAGCAGGTATATTACACCCCTCAATTATTTTTTTTGCCACAACAGTTATATCACACCACCCTGTTTATTTGGGGCAACAGGTATATCGCAGCCCTCAACCAGTATTTTGGGGAAGAAGGTATATCACACCCCTCAATCAGTTTTTTTTGGGGCAACAGATATATCACACCCGTTGCAAATAGTTGTTCCAATAGCGCTTGTCCCTCTATATAGCTGCGGTATCGCAGCAGAACCGCACACAACTGCTGCACAATACAAATGCACTATATACTTTCTATGTTAGAAAGTATATTATAGGTATATCACACCCTCAATCAGTTTTTTGGGGGGCAACAGGTATATCACACCCGTTGCAATTAGTTGTTCCAATTGCATTAGTCCCTTTATATAGCTACGGTATCGCAGCAGAACCGTACACAACTGCTGCACAATAGAAATGCACTATAATATACTGTACTTTCTATGTTAGAAAGTATATTATAAGTATATCACACCCCTCAGTATATCACACCTATCGATAGCACACCTATACCATTCCTTAAAAGGACTTTTGTGACCCTATGAGCTAGCGTTTGGTGTCCCTAACAGCCTGTCCCTGCTCCACAAAAAAAGCAACCTCTCTTTACACTGGCAAAACACAGAATGTAAAATGGCTGCCAGATCGGGTTCTTTGATAGGGTAACGGTGTGTCCATGTGCTGAAACGTCTCAATTGGCTGTCCTGTCCCACCTGATGGATGTGTCATGGGTCAAAGTTTGGCGCAAAGCAAAAGAATATGGCGCTGGTGGACATCGTGAAAGCGCAAAGTTCGCTGCGACATGACTGCCGGGCGGACCGCAAGGTCATCTCTATATGCAACACCAGCCCCCACAATTCTGGCAGTAAGACATACTGAACACTCATGTAAGGCCCTTTTACACAGGCAAACATTTCTGATAATTGCCTATCATTCAGCAGAGGAGAGAGCTGTACTTATCATCCCCTATGTGTGGGAATGAGCAACTGCTACTGTGATCATTCATCCCCATACAGATTCATCATTTGCCGGCAGCAGATCCCTGTTTACACAGGACGATCTGCTGCATGCAAATGATAATTTGATGTGCCATAGAAAATATGAGATCACTCAATGCATGAGTGTAGGCTAATCTAGCAAGTAATTGGCAGTGGATTTACATGGGGCATTTGTTCATACCAATACTGCTCTAATCCTCAGCCCGTGTAAGGTGGCCTTTAGTGTTTCCTCCAGTATTAGTGCATACAGCAGAAGTTCCCAGAGAGACTACAGGCTATGTCATAGGAAATATCAT
Organism: Bufo gargarizans; assembly: GCF_014858855.1. Taxonomy (NCBI): domain Eukaryota; kingdom Metazoa; phylum Chordata; class Amphibia; order Anura; family Bufonidae; genus Bufo; species Bufo gargarizans. Next base: position 184,637 of record NW_025334289.1, read on the forward strand.
GGTAAAATGTTTTAAATGTATTAAAAATCAAACTTGTAGACGCCAAGCAAGCAAAACAAAATAAACCCACTGAAACACATCTATTTTCCTTTAAAGTGGCCGTCTCACTTCATCAAATGGAATTTATCAAGTAGACAAAGTTAAATAAGGCACTTACTAATGTATTGTAATTGTCCATATTGCTGGCTTGATTAATTCTTCCATCATACTATATGCTGCTTATTTCCAGGTGTTACAACCACCCTGCAAGCCAGCAGTGGTGGACATGTTTGTACATCTAGAAAGGAACACTGACTTCTTTGGTGCCATGGACAGTGAGAGCACCCATAGGCATGCGTGCACAGCAGCTCCCGTCCCAGCTGTAACCCCTGGATACAAGCAGTGTATAATGTGATGGAATAATGAATGAAGCCAGCTACTGAGGCAATATGGACAATCACAATACATTAATAACTTTATCTACTTGATAAATATTTTCATAATTTTTTATTTTTTTTAAAGTTTAGAATCAGGTGCTAGACACATTCAGAGACACTGTTCAGCACACTCACATAAGTAAATCAAATGAAAGCCGCCATCTTGAGCCCTATGGGTGGGATCACCACTGCCATATATTCTTTATAAAGTTGATCCATGGGCAGCAGATGGCCTTGAACTAAAATGCTGGGGTATGGAATACGGGTCTTTAGATCTACCTGCGATCTGCCTCCGTCAGAAAACATCAGCTTAGACAATTTTTGAAAGCTATCTAGACAGTGTCCAAGCTCTTTCGCTCTATCACAGAAAGATGGTGCAGAACATGCTGAACATATGCACTGCCTCTTTGGCACTGTATTCACAAGCCTGCAATCCTGGCATTTTGCGGCATTGCATTTAAATTTACCAGGAGGCTAATAAATATTTTCTGTTTTAGCCATTTATGTTAAATGTGGCAAAATAGCCTTTATATGGTGTTGCATAATTGCAGTAATATCGGTCAACAGTTCTGCTTCCATCATGACATTTGCGAATTCATTGGGCTCCTAAAATGAAAGCCTATCCATGATGTTACTACTGTGATACATTAGAGACATCTGAAGGTTATTATATTGCACCCTTTACAACACGCTGTATATAAACAATGATTATGCTTGCAGCTTCCAGCCATAAAATCACTACTGCTGAGAATAATGTAAATACCGGAGGCCCCTGCGACACATACTTCACTGAAGTTAATAAGTGCATGTCATAGTCTGAATTACTGTTCCCTGTAGAGTACTCAGAACAAAGCACAGTAAAAATGACTTTAACAAAACCACAGGGATAAATTTCATTCATTTTTGATAGACGTGTGCGCTGTTAATAAAACAGGTTATTATATTACAGCGCTTGCTCTTTTAAGCTGTTTGTTTACTGAATTAACATTCCTTATTTTAATAAGCTCTCAAAATGTAAATGAAACTGGAAGCGCTGATTAATCTGGTAGAATGTAGATTACTTCCACGGAGTTCTGCCGTTCAGATGCTGATTGTAAATATTTATGAATAAACAATAAAAGCATAATAATGCGGCCACGCTACTCTCATCACAGTTGACTTCAGCTTGCATTTAAATGTAAGTTGATCCACAAGGACACATTAGGTGACTCTCTTTACAGAAAGGTCAACAACCATTTATGGCCACAATGAAGCCATATTTGAGAATGGCAGATAGTGGTGAGCCACATTTAGTACTAATAGGAAAGCTATGTTAAAGGGGTAGTCCCATCTTAAAGACTAGAACTGTTAAGCTGGTCTTGGAGCAGGGCATAGTTCCACATCCAACATTGAGACCTCCCACAGGATAGGGGATAACTATCAGATTAGAGGGGTCCCACTGCTGGGACCCCCACTGATCACGAGAATGTGGGCCCGTACTCTGTGGAGTCATCCTGAAATGAATGGAGCAGGTGGTCAGAAATGCACGTGCCCGCTCCATTCATCTCTATGAGAGTTCCAGAGATAGGCGTGTACAGAGCTTGGCTATCTCCAGAAATCCCATAAAAATGAATAGAGCTGCAACGCACATGTGTGACCGGCCGCTTAGTTCGTTTCAAGGGGGGTACGGGGCCCTCGTTCTTGTGATCAGTGGAGGTAGAATCCCAGCAGTAGAATCCCCACTGATTTAACAGTAAATGGGTATACCGGGGTCCAACTGGTTTCTAAAAGTTCTGAACTGATCACACTGCTGGACATGTTCCGATTTTGAAGGGAAGTATGCATGATGTCTCTTTCATTTCTGCACTAGGTTTTCCACAAATGGACTTGCGGATTAGGTCAGGATAAATGGTGTCCTCAATGCTGAGAAATACAGGCAGATACGTATCCATCATGCGATACCATCAGGGAGTTTTATGGTTACTTCTACAAGATGTTTGGAACAACCCCTTATGAGCTTTGGCACACCTTATGGGCAGAAACGGTATACCTGTACAGTGCAAGGAACAGATATGTGATTCCGGCAGTTGGACTCGCTGCTGGTGGGCAGAGGAGGGCCCCTGGACAGGAAACAGCAGCACAATGTGGTGCCTGTCTTGGATAGCTTGAGGTGGCGGGCACAGAGCACTGTCATGACTCTCACAGCATTTCTTTCATATGTATAAAACTTTATTATATATATATATATATATATACAGTGGGATGCGAAAGTTTGGGCAACCTTGTTAATCGTCATGATTTTCCTGTACAAATCGTTGGTTGTTACAATAAAAAATGTCAGTTAAATATATCATATAGGAGACACACACAGTGATATTTGAGAAATGAAATGAAGTTTATTGGATTTACAGAAAGTGTGCTATAATTGTTTAAAACAAAATTAGGCAGGTGCATACATTTGGGCACTGTTGTCATTTTATTGATTCCAAAACCTTTAGAACTAATTAGTGACCCCTGACCTACATACACAGGTGAATCCAATTATGAGAAAGAGTATTTAAGGGGGTCAATTGTAAGTTTCCCTTCTCTTTTAATTTTCTCTGAAGAGTAGCAACATGGGGGTCTCAAAACAACTCTCAAATGACCTGAAGACAAGGATTGTTCATCATCATGGTTTAGGGGAAGGATACAGAAAGCGGTCTCAGAGAGTTCAGCTTTCTGTTTCCACAGTTAGGAACATATTGAGGAAGTGGAAGACCACAGGCTCAGTTCAAGTTAAGGCTCGAAGTGGCAGACCAAGAAAACTCTCGGATAGACAGAAGCGACGAATGGTGAGAACAGTCAGAGTCAACCCACAGACCAGCACCAAAGACCTACAACATCATCTTGCTGCAGATGGAGTCACTGTGCATCGTTCAACCATTCGGCGCACTTTACACAAGGAGATGCTGTATGGAGAGTGATGCAGAGGAAGCCTTTTCTCCGCCCACAGCACAAAAATTGCCACTTGAGGTGGGCTAAAGCACATTTGGACAAGCCAGCTTCATTTTGGAATAAGGTGCTGTGGACTGATGAAACTAAAATTGAGTTATTTGGCCATAACAAGGGGGTGTTATGCATGGAGGAAGAAGAACACAGCATTCCAAGAAAAACACCTGCTACCTACAGTAAAATATGGTGGTGGTTCCATCATGCTGTGGGGCTGTGTGGCCAGTGCAGGGACTGGGAATCTAGTCAAAGTTTAGGAACGCATGGATTCCACTTAGTATCAGCAGATTCTGGAGACCAATGTCCAGGAATCAGTGACAAAGCTGAAGCTGCGCCGGGGCTGGATCTTTCAACAAGACAACGACCCTAAACACTGCTCAAAATCCACTAAGGTATTTATGCACAGGAACAAGTACAACGTTCTGGACTGGCCATCTCAGTCCCCAGACCTGAATATAATTGAAAATCTGTGGTGTGACTTAAAGAGAGCTGTCCATGCTCGGAAGCCATCAAACCTGAATGAACTAAAGATGTTTTGTAATGAGGAATGGTCCAAAATACCTTCAACCAGAATCCAGACTCTCATTGGAACCTACAGGAGGCTGTAATTTCTGCAAAAGGAGGATCTACTAAATATTGATTTCATTTCTTTTTTGTGGTGCCCAAATTTATGCACCTGCCTAATTGTGTTTAAACAATTATAGCACACTTTCTGTAAATCCAATAAACTTAATTTCACTTCTCAAATATCACTGTGTGTGTCTCCTATATGAAATATTTAACTGACATTTTTTATCGTAACAACCAATGATTTATACAGGAAAATCATGACGATTAACAAGGTTGCCCAAACTTTTGCATCCCACTGTATATATATGTTGTGGGGATTCGCTCTGGTAGTCAGGACAAGCGGGTGCAGTATAGAGGCAAAGACACGTTTGTAACTAAAAAAGTGCAGTGTTTATTCACACTAGTTGCAGGTTCACAGTATGACAGCCCATTTTCAGTACTAGTGTTAGTTCACAGCCAAAACAGTTCATACAGAAAAACATTCACCTTTGATCCTGGGTGTTTAATCCACTCCCGGCTGAATGCTCAGCCTCAGAAAGTCCACCTGCAGGCTTTTGGCGGCCTGCTCGCCCGACACACTGTCTTTAGCTTACAGCCCACACACAGGACTCAGATCTCAGCAGAGTTTCACACAGCTCCAGTGTCAGAGAGGAGTAATCCACCCACCTGACACTGCTGGCTGTTTTTTATAGGCCTGTCAAAACCCGACCATGGGGAGTAGTCATCCACCCCGCTCTTTGACTACTCCCAGTAAGAGCCATCCTAGATCAGCTATTTACAGCCATACTAGATAGCAAGGTGTCACACAGCAACTGCTGCTGACACATGAAAACTGGCTTTTACTCCACCGAGGCCAGGAACCTCGGTGACACATACCTATCATCCACGATGATTCCTTGTACCTTCTTACAATATATATTTATTCCATATATATAACTCAGGATCCACCATTCACAATAAGTGATATCACAGCTTACTTACTCCCTCCTGACCTCTGCACAGGTCCCACAGCATGCCTATAAAACTGGAGTCTACTCCAGTCTACTATGTCTATGGCTCATAGTGGCTGCTTCAAATCTTATTTCATATTTAGGATAGATGTTCAGAAAAAATAATAAAAAAGATAGAAAATAAATACAGATTTGAATAGCAGAAAAAATTATACACTTACATATCAACATTTCCTTTTAAGCACTCTCGCTCGCTGACCACTATATTCACTTTGGGTAGCCTTGCATTAGAACTGCTATTAAAATCAGTAATGCAGATTACGGGGTAACATTCCAGTTATACTTTACTGACCCTTTAGCCAGCATCCAGTGATACTACTCTAACCATAGAGACAAGTACCCGTGATAATATTTTATGCTGCTTCACAATAAATACATGTGACTAATGTCAGTGATGTTAGTTACTTGATACTGGTGCAGTTTTCCAATATATTAAGAAACTAAAGACCAATATAAAAATTTCTCATGCATTTGAACTTGGTCTTCTTCTTGTGCACATAATGACTGGTACTTCTGATTTTATGGTATTGTGGGATAGCATCTCCGAATGTGTAAAAAGATGAATTGCAGGAAATAGGATATCGATGTCCTCTCAAATTACTGCAAATGGCAAAACAAAATGCTGAAAGACTCCATATTGTGGAGTTACAGTATATGGCAGTGAAGTGCCTTATGTATGAGCGCCCGCAGTTAGATCTTGACATTAAAACACCAACATTAGCATCTGCAACACTTAGCCCAGAAGCCACATACAAAATGGCTCAGAGTGACTCGTGGCTCATAAGCTGCAGATTGTGTAACATTACTGGAAATGCTGATATACATATTTTTATCATACTGCAGAGTTTTTGCTATTCAACTTTAAAGAGACTCTGTCAACATTATCAGGGTTGCCTGATAGGGTTGGTCATGCTGATTAAAACTATATATTTGCATAAAAATAAAAAGAACCAGATTTTCACAAGAAAGGTATAGTTATGTTTGGCGAAAGAATGGAGGTATGCTTACTTCGAAACCTATTTTGGAGGTTACAGACTTCCTTTGACTAGAGTTAAAGAGTCTCTGTATGTATTATTAAACCATATATTGCTGATCAAATTCATATATGTTTGCAGCATTATTTGTACTTTTACTAGTATGCAAATGAGCCATTTGGAGCACCTAGGGGAGGGCTGTAGGGCTTCGAGCACTAATACAGCTACGTCCCTAGTGCTCACTACACCATTCCTCCCCTTTGACTGAATATTATCACACATGCACTCCATCTGCTGCTGCTTGCCATTCAGACTGTGCAGACCCCGACCATTTCATTCCACCTGGAAGTGTTCCTCCTCTATCTCTGAAGCTGCAAGCTCTTAGTTCATGCACAACAGCTCAGGTGCAAGAAGACAGTGGTAGATGTGATGGCTAGTGCTGGCGATCAAAAGGTAGGGAGTGTAGTGAGCACCAAGTCCAGAAAATAAACCTCTGCATTCAGGGGTCTTCAAATGGAGCCCATGATTCCATCAGTAACTGTAGCTGAACATCACGTTCTCCCTGGGTCATGGTAAAAGACAAGTATAGACACACTTGCTTACATGGCTATATTTGCAATTTGTGTTCTGTCTATATATTTAATGAAAACAATATTGCATCCAAGCAGAGGAAAGATGTTTTTGTAATTCCCTTTATGGAAAACCCAGATATATATGTGAATGTTTTCCTTCTCTTTCATCCTCACTTTGAAGTTGTAGACACATTACTCCTTGAGAGACAACAACAGAGCTCTTATCAAAGTGAGAGCCTTAGTCATTCCATAACAGACAATAACAATTTTTGCCAATGACACTGCATAACAATGCCATCACAGGAGTTACAGACTCCTTAAAGAGGACCTGTCACCTCTCTTGACATGCCTGTTTTAGTAACTTAAAGTTTGCAATAAAGGTCCAACTGGATGTTTTTAGCTGGGGGGGGGGGGGGGGTCCCTGCACAGTCAGCCAGTTGGACCTATTGCAGACTGCTGAGAATTCATAGGGTATGCAAGTAATCACTAAAATGGACATGTCATAAGAGGTAACAGGTCCTTTAAACCAAGAACAGCTACAGTCACAGTACAGCATAAGAAACAGCAACATAGCCCCTATAATAGCCACAACAACCTCCATAACAGAGACAACTCCAGTGCCCCCTATAAGACTGGCAAGCAGCAACAGTATCTCCATAAAATGTCTTGAGGGTGTCCCTATAGAAACCAGAGCCAGAGCACTTTTTTAAAAGCCAACTGGGGTGCACTACATATAAGCAATTCAAATTATGTCTTAAATTGTTTACCCATCAAAGAAAGTGAAGACATATTGCTATGATATGCCATCACTTTCTGATCTACAGTCCCTTGAAAAAGTATTCATACCCCTTGAACTTTTCTACATTTGTTCATGCTACACCCACAAACATAAATGTATTTTATTTGGGTTGTATATCATAGACCATTACAAAGTAGTAAGTATGTGTGAAGTGAAAAGAAAATGATACTTGGTTTTCAAAATAAAAAAATTAACAAATCTGGAAAGTGTGGCGTACATTCGTATTCAACTCCCTGTACTCTGATACTCCTAAATAAAATCCAGTGTGACAAATTGCCTTAAAAAGTTAACAAATTAATAAATAGAGTCCTCTGTGTGTAATTTATTCTCTGTATAACTACAGTGGTTCTATGAAGGCCTCAGAGAGCATCATGAACACCAAGGAACACATCAGACAGCTTGGGGATAAAGATGTGGAGAAGTGTAAACCAGGGTTAGGTTATAAAAAAATATTCCAAGCTCTGAAGATCTCACGGAGAACTGTTAAATCCATTATCTGAAAATAGAAGAAGTGTGGCACGACTATCAACCTACCAAGGCATGGCCGTCCACCTAAACTCTTAGCCCAGTCAAGGAGGGCACTAACCAGAGAAGCAGCCAAGAGGCCCATGGTCACTCTGAAAAAGCTACAAAGATCCACGGCTCAGATGGGAGAATCTGTCTACAGGAAAACTATTAGTTGTGTACTCCCCAAATCTGGCCTTTATGGAGTGGACAAAAGAAAGGCCATTTTAGAAGGAAGCTATAAGAAGTACTGTTTGCAGTTTGCTACAAGCCATGTAAGGGACACAGCAAACACATGGAAGAAGGTGCTCTGGTCAGATGAGACCAAAGTTGAACTTGTTGGCCTCAATGCAAAATGCTATGTGTGGAGGACAACTAACACTGCACATCATCCTGAGCACACCATCCCCACTGTGAAACATGATGGTGGCAGCATCTTGCTGTGGGGATAATTTTCTTCAGCAGGGACAGGGAAGCTGGTCAGAGTTGGATGGATGGATGGAGCTAAATACAGGGCAATCCTGGAGGAAAACCTGGAAGAGGCTGCAAAAGACTTGAGACTGTGGCAGAGGTTCACCTTCCAGCAGGACAACGACCCTAAACATACAGCCAGAGCTATAATGGAATGGTTTAGATCAAAGTATATTCATGTGTTAGAATGGCCCAGTCAAAGTCCAGACCTAAATCTTGAAAATTGCTGTTCACAGTCGGTCTCCATCCTATCTGACTAAGCTTGAGCTACTTTTCAAAGAAGAATGGGCAAACATTTCAGCCTCAACATGTGTAAAGCTGGTAAAGACACACCCCAAAAGACTTGCAGCTGTAATTGTAGCGAAAGGTGGTTCTACAAAGTATATACTAAGAGGGCTAAATACAAATGCACGCCACACTTTCTAGATTTTTATTTATTAAAACCATATATAAATTTCTTTTCAATTCACGTATACATGCTACTTTGTGTTGATCTATCACAGGGGTCAGCATAGAGAATATGCTCTTGATGTAAGTAACTACATGAGCCTAGGTCTTAAAAAACATATTAATCCCAGAAAACCCTTTTAAACCTTTGTTCTCATTCTCTCAACTACAAGGATCCCCACTGATCAGATAATGATGGCTTATCAGAATTTCTGTGATGGGGAAACCTATTTAAGAGTCAGCCAGAGTGCCCTATCATAGCAGCCAGCCACAGTGCTCCAAAAAGAAAAAACAGTCAGAGCAAAAAATAAGATATAAGAAATACGATATTAATACTTTTGTCGAATTTCTGTGCATCTATATTCCCAAGGTTTTACTAAACCTCACAGTCAGATGAATATTTTACTCTTTTCATTTATCTGCAGCAATATGTCACAACTGCATCTACCTCTGAGCATAAAGCTCTGCGCCAATGCTGTCCAATGAAAATCAATCCTTAAGCACATCTATCAGTATAAGGGTTTGATTTAGAGGTTCTATAAAAATAATGGTATTACTCAAAGATCTGACATGTTATTCAAAAATAGTATCTGTGTGTGACTTATTACATTTGTGTTGGATGTACCCTTAAACTGTAGTTTTCTAAACCAAAGGTCATTAGGTTTACCACAGATAAACAGAAATCCACAGGCAGACTTGGTGCAATCGATAGAGGTAGTGAAAATCTAAGCTGATAATGAATTCTTGTTCAGCTTGCACAAAGCGCAGGGTTGTTAGTATTTACTAGAAGCCACAGAGGAATCAGATATTTCAGGAGGATATTGATTTTGCCACTGAAGTGTGACTAAAGGGATAAATAAACTGCTCTAAGGGTCAATTGATCCATTCATCTTCTCTGACATTTTTTTTAAGACAAAATAGAATAAACTTTGCTCAGCTAAAGGTACCAGTTGAAATGTATAATCATTGCTTACAAAGAAAAAGTAAATGTGCTAAGCCTAATTTGATTACATCAATATTGAAGATATGGTAAGGATTTATATTCTTAGAATGGTATTAACGGGTATGCTGAGTGTGCATTTCTGTCATTCTAAACTAATTCAAATCATCTAGGTACACTCTAGGCAATACATTGTATCACTTATATTACTTTTCTGAATTATATAAAGGTATTGTCCATCTGCTGGGTTCTCTTAGCTTCTGTAATCCTGGTAGAAACTTCTTTGAATGTACGTGATACATGACACTGTCTTACTTGCATTAGCTTGTTGTTTTCATGTTAGTTTTTCTACATTTAGTGTTCCATTGGGTAACTGACATAGCAATAAAGAATAAACGTATAAGAAATCTATGAATTATACCTCAATATAAATTATGCAGGTAACAGAAGCACGAGCATATCTTACATTTGTCATTGGAATATGATGCATACTAATTTGTTTTGTAAAAAATAAAAAAATTAAAATACTGGACAAAGTCAGACCTCACAGAAATACACCATCTTATGTTATAATTTACAAGCATGGTTGTAGTGTTACCTTCTATAACTACCTGACATTGTGACATCCTAAGTTTCATCAGAAATTCCTATTTTAAATTACTGCTGAATATGACTGAATATTTATTAGGGTTTTTGCCCCTGAACTGCCCTCTTAGAATATGCCATTTAGGAGTTTCCTTTACATGTGGACAGCGGACTGGCCTACTATGTATCCTGACGTTCAAGGCTAAGCAAAAATAAAAGTGATTGGTCAAAGTCTTCAAAGAACATATCCACAAGCTTGAACCATAACCTGTTTGTGTCATAGTCTTACCTTCTGGCTGTTCTCCTTCGTTTGACATGTGCTGGCGGCCATCTTGGTTTCTGGGTTTCTTGTAGCCTCCCACCCTGCGGCTTCTCCTTCCCACTGGGAGGAGCTGGATGCCCAGCTCATATATATAGGAGGTCTGTGGCTTCAGTTCCTTGCTTGGTCCTCCTGTGTTCACATGCTTCTAAGACTGCTGCTGCTTCTGGTTCCTGATCCTGGCTTCGTCTGACTACCCTGCTGGTTCCTGATCCTGGCTTCGTCTGACTACCCTGCTGGTTCCTGATCCTGGCTTCGTCTGACTACCCTGCTGGTTCCTGATCCAGGCTTCGTCTGACTACCCTTCTGGTTCCTGACCTCTGGCTTCGCAAGACCCTGCTTCGGTTTAGCCATCCATTTGGACTTTTGCCTTACAGCTTTATTTTCAATAAAGCCTTCTTATTTCCACTTATCTCTTGTTGTACGTCTGGTTCATGGTTCCCTGACATTAGGACCAAGCAACGAATTCTGACGGTACAGGGCCATCCTCGCTACCTACGCTGGTTGCCAGACTTGATCAGCAGGATCACCTGTTGGGTCGGTTCGCTGTGGCGTTGCAAACCCTGCTTGAACGCACGGCTCATTTAGCTTCCGTTGCCGATGGGTCGGTTGTCGCTCCTGGGCCCGCTCCTACTGCCGCTCCGGTTGTTGCGCCAGAGTCTACCCCGACACCTGTTGCTGCGCCTGCGGTGTTTCGGGGTATGACCGGTTCTGCCCCCCTTCCACAGCGCTTTGGGGGAGAGCCAACTCAGTGCCAAGGTTTCCTTAACCAGGTGGGCATTTATTTCGAGTTGCTGCCACATGCCTTTCCTACTGAGAGATCAAAGGTGGGCTTCTTGATCTCGCTGCTCTCGGACAAGGCCTTGGCCTGGGCCAGCCCTTTATGGGAGAACAACAATCCGGTGGTTGCCGAGTTTTCCGGTTTTGTTGCTTCTCTTCGGAAGGTATTCGATGTGCCGGCTCGTGCTGCCTCTGCTGCGAAGCTCCTTATGTCCATCAGACAGGGTTCACGATCCGTAGCTGAATACGCCATTGAGTTTCGTACCCTGGCAGCAGAGGTGGGCTGGAATAATGAGGCTCTGGTCGCTGCTTTCTCTCATGGTCTCTCGGATGCCTTGAAAGATGAGGTTGCAGCTAAGGACCTACCAGTGGAGCTCGAGTCCCTTATTTCTTTCCTGATTTTGATTGACACCAGACTCAGGGAGAGACCTTCCTTTAAGGAGAGCCTGCGGAGGTCTTCTAACAGATTGGCGCCTACGTTTGCTGTCCCACCCGTGCCTCCCTCTCCTCCCACGCCTCCTGGGGGTGACTCGTCTGGGGGTGAACCCATGCAGCTGGGGTTTGCTCGCCTGTCCGAGGGGGAGAGGGTACTCCGGAGACGCGAGGGCCGATGCATGTACTGTGGTCTCGGTGGGCATTTTCGGTTGGCATGCCCGAACCGTCTGGGAAACGCTCGCACCTGAGATCCTGTCGGGGGCAGATCTTGGGTGGAGTCTCCTCGTCCCCGGTTTCCCGTGTTGACAAACCACTGATTACTGTTGTCCTCTCCTGGGTCGGGGGTTCGGTGACGACCCAGGCGTTGGTGGACTCTGGTGCTGGTGGTTTGTTCATTGATAGTGTGTTCGCTGCCGCCAATTCCATTCCTCTGCAGCCTCGAGGTTCCCCACTGGCTCTTGAGGCGATAGACGGCAGACCCCTTCTGCCGCCACACGTGACTCACGAGACCCTTCCAGTGGGGATGGCCATTGGTGCCGTTCACAGAGAGTCGGTCTGTCTCCAGGTTATTTCGTCTCCACACTACTCGGTGGTCTTGGGGTACCCCTGGCTCCAGAAGCATAATCCGACTTTCGATTGGAAATCGGCCGAGATCCTCTCGTGGTCACCGCAGTGTGGGGCTAGTTGCATCCATGGGCCTGTCAAGTTGCTGTGTACTTCCTCGGACTCTCTGTTGCCTCCTGAATACGAGGAGTACCGGGATGTATTCGATAAGGTACGTGCGGTTGCCCTACCTCCGCATCGCCCATACGATTGTGCCATAGAGTTACAATCTGGTGCCGTTCCTCCTCGTGGCAAAGTCTATCCACTGTCGGTAGCGGAGAATGAGGCCATGGAGGAGTACGTGAGGGAGGCGCTTTCACGCGGACACATTCGCAAATCCTCGTCCCCGGCAGGGGCTGGATTTTTCTTTGTGAAAAAGAAGGCCGGTGAGTTGAGGCCTTGCATCGATTACAGGGGTCTCAATCGCATCACGATCAAGAACGCTTACCTGATACCCTTGATTTCCGAGCTGTTCGATCGCCTCAAAGGGGCCACGGTCTTTACCAAACTCGACCTGAGGGCGGCATATAACCTGGTAAGGATCAAGGCGGGCGATGAGTGGAAGACCGCGTTTAACACCAGGACCGGTCATTATGAATCCTTGGTTATGCCCTTTGGGTTGTGCAATGCGCCCGCAGTCTTCCAGGAATTCATCAACGATGTTTTCCGTGACCTGTTGCAGCAGTGTGTGGTGGTCTATTTGGATGACATCTTGGTATATTCTGAATCCATGGAGGCCCACATTCTGGATGTCAGACGAGTGTTGCAACGGTTACGAGAGAACAAGCTGTTCGGTAAGCTTGAGAAATGCGAATTTCACCGATGCCAGGTAACCTTCTTAGGTTACATCATTTCCGCTGAGGGGTTCTCCATGGATCCTGAGAAGGTTTCGGCTGTCTTACAGTGGCCCCAGCCCAGTGGTCTTCGTGCCCTGCAGCGCTTTTTGGGCTTCGCCAATTATTATCGGAAATTCATCAGGGACTTTTCCATGCTAGCCAAGCCTCTCACGGATCTGACCAGGAAGGGCAGTAATCCCCAGGTCTGGCCGCTCGAGGCCATCCGAGCTTTTGAGGCTCTAAAGTCCGCCTTTGTGTCGGCTCCGATTCTGTCGCATCCCAACCCTGGGTTGCCGTTTGTCCTCGAGGTGGACGCGTCTGAGACGGGAGTAGGCGCCCTTCTGTCTCAGCGTAGAACACCAGAGGGTCCTCTGCTTCCCTGTGGGTTTTACTCCCGGAAACTGTCTTCCGTGGAGTGCAACTATCAGATTGGTGACAGGGAGTTATTGGCCATCGTGCAGGCCCTTAAAGAATGGAGGCACTTGCTCGAGGGCTCGGTGGTTCCGGTTCTCATCCTGACGGACCACAAGAATCTGACCTACCTCTCTGAGGCCAAGAGATTGACACCACGTCAGGCCAGATGGGCTCTGTTCTTGTCACGTTTTAATTACGTGGTCTCCTACCTACCCGGTTCCAAGAACATTAGAGCGGATGCCTTATCACGGCAGTACTCCGAGCTGTCCGGGGAGGAGTCGATTCCGACCTCGGTCATACCTCCGAATCAGATCCTGGCCGCTATTCGCACCAGCCTGACCTCTCCCCTGGGTGAGCAGATTTTGGCGGCTCAATCTGGTGCTCCCTCTGGGTGACCCAACGGCAGATGTTTTGTGCCTGAGGAGTTGCGCACTCGGTTGTTGCGAACCTACCATAACTCCAAGGCCGCGGGGCATCCTGGAAAGAATCAGCTGTTCTGGGCTGTTTCACGTCTGTTCTGGTGGCCTTCTCTACGCTCCGACATCGCCGCATATGTAGCGGCATGCTCCGTTTGTGCCCAGAGTAAGTCCCCTCGGCACCTTCCATTGGGCCTTTTGCAACCCATAGCCACCGGGGAGCGTCCATGGTCACACCTGGGGATGGATTTCATTGTGGACCTCCCTGCATCCCGAGGCCATACGGTCATTCTCATGATTGTGGATCGGTTTTCCAAAATGTGCCACTGTGTTCCTCTCAAGAAGTTACCCTCTGCACAAGAGTTGGCCTCGATTTTTGCCAGGAAAGTCTTCCGGTTGCACGGTTTGCCCAAGGAGATTGTGTCGGATCGGGGGAGTCAGTTTGTGTCCAGGTTCTGGCGCGCCTTTTGCTCCCAGTTGGGGATTCATCTCTCTTTCTCCTCGGCCTACCACCCTCAGTCCAATGGGGCCGCAGAGCGATCCAATCAGGCCTTGGAGCAATTCCTTCGTTGCTATGTCTCCGATCACCAAGACAATTGGGTTGACCTCCTGCCTTGGGCTGAGTTTGCCAGGAACACGGCGGTGAACTCTTCCTCTGGGACGTCTCCCTTCATGGCCAATTATGGGTTCCAACCTGCCGTGTTACCGGAGGTATTCTCTCCCCAGGATATTCCGGCTGTGGAGGATCACCTTTCCGTCCTACGTGCTTCTTGGGTACAGATCCAGAGGTCTAGTGAGGTCTCTGCGCAGCGCCAGAGACTCCAGGCGGATCGCAGATGAGCGCCCGCTCCTTCCTACCAGGTCGGAGACCGCGTATGGTTGTCCACCCGCAACCTCAACCTTCGAGTGCCCACTCCCAAGCTGGCGCCTCGCTTTGTTGGTCCCTTCCGAGTGCTTCGCAGGGTAAACCCGGTAGCCTATGCCCTTGCGCTTCCTCCTGGCATGCGGATCTCCAACGTGTTTCATGTCTCCCTGTTGAAGCCACTGGTGTGTAATCGTTTCACTTCCTCGGTTCCTCGGCCTCGTCCGGTCCAAGTGGGCAATCGTGAGGAGTATGAGGTGAGCAATATCCTGGACTCACGCCTGGTCCGCGGTCGGGTGCAGTTTTTGGTCCATTGGCGTGGTTATGGTCCAGAGGAGCGTTCCTGGGTTCCCTCCGCAGATGTCCATGCTCCTGCCTTGCTCCGAGCCTTCCACGCACGCTTCCCTCAGAAACCGTTCTTTACTCCGCGGAGGAGGGGCCCTTGAGGGGGAGGTACTGTCATGGTCTTACCTTCTGGCTGTTCTCCTTCGTTTGACATGTGCTGGCGGCCATCTTGGTTTCTGGGTTTCTTGTAGCCTCCCACCCTGCGGCTTCTCCTTCCCACTGGGAGGAGCTGGATGCCCAGCTCATATATATAGGAGGTCTGTGGCTTCAGTTCCTTGCTTGGTCCTCCTGTGTTCACATGCTTCTAAGACTGCTTCTGGTTCCTGATCCTGGCTTCGTCTGACTACCCTGCTGGTTCCTGATCCTGGCTTCGTCTGACTACCCTGCTGGTTCCTGATCCTGGCTTCGTCTGACTACCCTGCTGGTTCCTGATCCAGGCTTCGTCTGACTACCCTTCTGGTTCCTGACCTCTGGCTTCGCAAGACCCTGCTTCGGTTTAGCCATCCGTTTGGACTTTTGCCTTACAGCTTTATTTTCAATAAAGCCTTCTTATTTCCACTTATCTCTTGTTGTACGTCTGGTTCATGGTTCCCTGACAGTTTGATAGCCATTAGAACCATTAGGCTCTTGTCCACCTTTATAGCGGATTAATGCCCGGTCCACTGATTATTCCAAGGTGCGTTTGTTCAAAGAGAGCAGGACAGTAGTGGTTTGCACGAGTCTGATTTTAACAAAAACATAAGATTGTTACTCTAGTCATGATCTAACCTGAATTAGAGCAGGTTGAAAAGAAAGCTGCATATACTGTACATGCAGCTCTCACTTTAGCCTGCATGAAGGAAGCAAAGGGGGCTGGAGGAGGATGAGCAGGCAGCAGGCAGAGAGCACGAGGCTCTTAGATTTTCATGTCCCTGTATGGGTTTACACATGAAAGCATACCTAACCTTTCAACCAACTTTGCATTAACCAATATTATAGTATGTCTACTATTTCTGGCCATCATATGACTTGTATCTGCCATTTTTAGCAG
Source organism: Bufo gargarizans (assembly GCF_014858855.1). Taxonomy (NCBI): domain Eukaryota; kingdom Metazoa; phylum Chordata; class Amphibia; order Anura; family Bufonidae; genus Bufo; species Bufo gargarizans. Next base: position 200,932 of record NW_025334289.1, read on the forward strand.
CTTTCCTCTTTATATGCTAGAGCGTTTGTTTGCAGTTCTCCCAGAAAGTAGAAGATAATCTGCTTCCTAACTTTCTCACACTCACTCAAAAGCAGCCCTAGGATCATGGAGGACATTACAGAAAACTACTGAACTGTATGGATGTAAATAAAGCACATTTTGTTATACATTATCTCTGTATAAGCTTGAATCCTGATTTGGGCTAATAATAACTAATCCAAATCACTGACCAAACAAGGACATAATGGTGTTGCCTAGGAGTCCCAACAGTTTGCAGTGTTAGACAATCTTTATTATGGACCAAAATAAATGCGCTTTCAATACATTTCATTTGGCAAAAATTATGTTTCATGGTGCAAAAGGAAAATAAATGGTAGGATTTGCTCGCAAAGTATAAAACATTTACACATACTTAACAATATACAATAATTTCCAGTATATTAAAATGTCTGTTTGTGGTAAATATCGTATATTACTGTAAGTCTGGTAAGCTGGCACAGAAAGATTATTATCTCACATTTTAGAAGGAACCTGCAAAGTTTAATAAAGGGAATTTGAATTTAAATAAATCAGAGGGCAGACATTCATAACACGAGAATAAAAAGGCTGAGCCTGTAGGCTGCTACAGTCAATGTGTTATATGCTGATAATTCTAGAAAAGTAATGAGAGACCTGTACAAAAGCACTCTTGAACAAAAAGACTAATCCCTATGTTTTCATACACATTACACTGTATGAAAGGACATTTTAAATAGGAAGAAAATGGACACAATTAGTAAACCAGATTTATGCTCCATTTTGTAAAGGCTTTTCTGATCTGATTGGTTTGCTATAGAAAGAAACCGGCAAAATACCACAATCATTAGGAGAAAATATACAATTTTATAAGGCTTTAAATAGGACAGTTCACAAAATACAGGGAATGGAATCAAGCACTGTACTGGAGATACAATTACAACATTTCAAGCCCAATTCATAGCATATTACAACAAATAATCTGTAAAGAGAAGTCTAACAATGTATAATCCACAAAGTAACCAAATAAGTAATTCAAGGTCCAGACTGGTACTAGGTAGAGCTTCAAGATGTTCTGTATGTGGGCCAATGGGTGATGTGTTGCTGACTTATTGCCCTGATTCCTTGAGTTGGTATCACTATGTGACCTATAGTACAACCCAATTAAAAAGCTCCTCTCTGACCCCTGGAGCAGAATGAAACCCTCCCTAATGGCCTTGTTGTCCCCTCTGTGATGTGGGATATGTAGGAGTATGTATGTGAATGTTTTATGAGGTTTTTTTTCTTATATCTTTGGTGTTATGTTTGAGGATAGCAAGCTCTGATGGATAACATGATAGCACATCTTTCGGTGCTCTCTTGCATTGGCCTGATTGCAGAGGCCGATGCAAACTGAATGAGGGGGAAATTCTTGCTACTGCAGTTGTTCCTCCCTCATTCAGTTCTGCTGATTACACAGGCAGATGCAAACTGAATGTGGGAGGAAAGATTGCTCTCCCATTCAGTTTTAATGATTTTTAGCATTGCATCCATGATTACACAGGGAGATGTGCTCCCGATAATCTGGCATCTTTTACCCTGATGAAAGATGCCAATCAGCCAACAAATGAGCTGATTCATCGACTTGCTTGATTATACAGGCCAATTATCAGGAGCGAGTGTTCCTATGAATGCTTGCTCCCGATATTTGGCCCAAAAATTGTATGGGTCAATAGGACCCCCAGAACATAAAAGGATGCTATTGTTCAGTCACCGTGTATGGCATTAAATCATCACTATATGATGGGTTTAATTGGTCTTATTTTTGCCAAACAAAAAACTATGCAAATAATGGGAGATCAAACACTTAGAAGATATTAATCTTCTGTGGATTTAAACCCAGTACCCCAGTTCCATAGCAGCAACAAAGCTAGCCACTGAGCAGAATTGCTGGTCTGGGTAGTATTAACTAAATAATGATTAATCATTAACTTAATGATGCCCATTAATGAGCCATCATTAAGGGGCATGTCCATCAGAATAGTAAGTGGTAGATGAAATCTCTATTGTTCTCTTGATAGGCCTTCAAAGAGAGGAGCAGAGAAGAAGACCTGTAAGAAGACCTCACCAGCCACACTGCTAGGTTACCACAGGGAAGGGGTAGTGCTCTAATTTAAAGGGGTTATGCAATAGTTGATGTATAAAATATGAAAATCAGACATCATATAATACATGACAGTCTCTTTCTAAAAAAGCTAGAACTAGCATTTTACCTCACAAGGATCCAAAGATTTCACAATGTATTGCCCCAGTTTTTCTGCTAGATTTATTTAAGTCTGCAAGCTCAAGGGATCCTTTCTCGAGGGTGTGGCAATTCTAAAGCAGCTTTCTCCTTATAACTGCTATGGCTTTTAACCGATGATATGTCTGGTGGCAATTGAAGATTTAAACTGAGTGTGTGTGACCACCTCAAACAGTAGGTATTACCATACAGATACATTTTATTGATTACAAAAATATTCAGATCCAGGTGCTGGTTTGAAAAATGTAGAATATTCTTCATAGCAAAAGCCTTTTAAATCACCACCCTGACTCCTCCCTGGACTGGCTGATGGTCTGACAAAGATTGTTAAGCAAGGCTCTCTGCTATTATAAGGCCCCTTGCAGACAAGCGAGTATTTCGCGTGGGTGCAATGCATGATGCGAACGCATTGTTCCCGCACTGAATCCGAACCCATTCATTTCAGTGGGTCTATGTACATATTCTGGGTTTTTCACGCAACACTGGCCCCATAGAAGTGAATGGGGCTGAGTGAAAATCGCATCACATCCGCAAGCAAGTGCGGATGCAATGCATTTTTCACGGATGGTTGCTAAGAGATGTTGTTTAGTAACCTTCAGTTTTTTATCATGCATGGGCAAAACGCATGAAATCGCATTGCACCCGCGCAATAAAAACTGAACGCAATCGAATACAAAACGGAATGAACTTTCTTGCGAAATCGCGCATTTTTCACTGAACGCATCCGCACGCATCCAGACCTAATCTGCTCACGCTCGTCAGCAAGGGGCCTAAAAGTCCAAACAGAGGGGAAGTTAACAACTCAAAACAGATACTAGTATACATGAAGTGACTTCTAAAAATGATATCCATATTAAAGGAACACTGTTTTGCAGTACTATCTGAGCAGTGAATTTCAATATTAACCCCTTAGTGACCAGCCTGTTTTAGGCCTTACTGACCAAGCGTTTTTCTTCCTTTTTTCATCGTCGCATTCCAAGAGCTATAACTATTATTTTTCCGTCTATATAGCCTTATGAGGGCTTGTTTTTTGGGGGACAAGTTGTAGTTTTTAATAGTGCCATTTTGGGGTACACATAACTTTCTGATTAACTTTTATTAACTTTTGCTGGGAGGGAGATGGAAAAACAGCAATACTGCCACTGCGCTTTTACATTATAAGTTTTACGGCATTCATTTTTCAGTATAAATAACATAATATCTTTATTCTCTGGGTCAGTACGATTACAGTGATACCAAATACATACAGTGGGATGCGAAAGTTTGGGCAACCTTGTTAATCGTCATGATTTTCCTGTATAAATCATTGGTTGTTACGATAAAAAAATGTCAGTTAAATATATCATATAGGAGACACACACAGTGATATTTGAGAAGTGAAATGAAGTTTATTGGATTTACAGAAAGTGTGCTATAATTGTTTAAACAAAATTAGGCAGGTGCATAAATTTGGGCACCACAAAAAAGAAATGAAAACAACATTTAGTAGATCCTCCTTTTGCAGAAATTACAGCCTCTAAATGCTTCCTGTAGGTTCCAATGAGAGTCTGGATTCTGGTTGAAGGTATTCTGGACCATTCCTCTTTACAAAACATCTTTAGTTCATTTAGGTTGGATGGCTTCCGAGCATGGACAGCTCTCTTTAAGTCACACCACAGATTTTCAATTATATTCAGGTCTGGGGACTAAGATGGCCATTCCAGAACGTTGTACTTGTTCCTCTGCATAAACGCCTTAGTGGATTTTGAGCAGTGTTTAGGGTCGTTGTCTTGTTGAAAGATCCAGCCCTGGCGCAGCTTCAGCTTTGTCACTGATTCCTGGACATTGGTCTCCAGAATCTGCTGATACTGAGTGGAATCCATGCGTCCCTCAACTTTGACAAGATTCCCAGTCCCTGCACTGGCCACACAGCCCCACAGCATGATGGAACCACCACCATATTTTACAGTAGGTAGCAGGTGTTTTTCTTGGAATGCTGTGTTCTTTTTCCTCCATGCATAACGCCCTTTGTTATGGCCAAATAACTCAATTTTAGTTTCATCAGTCCACAGCACCTTATTCCAAAATTAAGCTGGCTTGTCCAAATGTGCTTTAGGCAACCTCAAGTGTGACTTTTTGTGCTGTGGGCGGAGAAAAGGCTTCCTCTGCATCACTCTCGCATACAGCATCTCCTTGTGTAAAGTGCGCCAAATGGTTGAACGATGCACAGTGACTCCATCTGCAGCAAGATGATGTTATAGGTCTTTGGTGCTGGTCTGTGGGTTGACTCTGACTGTTCTCACCATTCGTCGCTTCTGTCTATTCGAGATTTTTCTTGGTCTGCGAGTTCGAGCCTTAACTTGAACTGAGCCTGTGGTCTTCCATTTCATCAATATGTTCCTAACTGTGGAAACGGACATCTGAAATCTGACAGCTTTCTGTATCCTTCCCCTAAACCATGATGGTGAACAATCTTTGTCTTCAGGTCATTTGAGAGTTGTTTTGAGACCCCCATGCTGCTACTCTTCAAAGAAAATTAAAAGAGGAGGTAAACTTACAATTGACCCCCTTAAATACTCTTTCTCATAATTGGATTCACCTGTGTATGTAGGTCAGGGGTCACTGAGCTTACCAAGCCAATTTGAGTTCCAATAATTAGTTCTAAAGCTTTTGGAATCAATAAAATGACAACAGTTCCCAAATGTATGCACCTGCCTAATTTTGTTTAGACAATTATAGCACACTTTCTGTAAATCCAATAAACTTAATTTCACTTCTCAGATATCACTGTGTGTGTCTCCTATATGATATATTTAACTTACATTTTTTATCGTAACAACCAACGATATATACAGGAAAATTCTGTCTTTTTTTTTCTTCGTTCACCGTAGGGGATAATTTACATAATATTTATGTAGTCTAGGTTGTTACGGACACGGCAATACCAAACATACGGGGAAGATTATTTATTTTATATTTTTTTTCATTGAAAAGAGCATTTTCAATGGAAAAAAGCATAATTTTATTTTTATGTTTTTTTTTTTTACTTTTTTCACCACTTAATAGTCCCACAAGGGGACTATAACAGACAGTTTTTTGATTGCTTTTAAAATGCAATGCACTCTGGTGCTGCCTGCTGCAAATTACTCAAAGCTGGTCTGGGGACTACATCAGACCCCAGGCAGCCTTCAGACACATCGGCACCCTGCGATCGCATTTGCGGGGTGCCGATGGGAAAGAGAGGGAGTCCGCTCCCTCTGTCAGCACTTTACATGCGGTGGGCACCATTGACCATGGCATGTAAAGTGTTAAACAGCCCGGATCATTACTCCTGCCATAAAAAGGCATGTGGGTGGTTACTAATAGGTTAAGTAAGCACTCCATTGGAACATTAATTGATCATATGTGGTGGTATTCACTATAACACTATACTACTGTATTAATTGACCATGATAATACAGTATTAACATAACACTGTATGTGGTATAAAGGCACCAGAGGATCAAATATTGGAATCAATATTAACCTAGGATACCCAGGTACCAAGCATATTCAGAAAATGTCAGGACAAATTAACCTGTACTTAGGGCTAAAATTGTCTTAGGGTATGGCCATATGTTCAGGTTTCCTGAAACAGTTTTTAAATCCAAAACCAGGAGTGAATTCAAAAAGAGAAGTAATCTGTCCTTTATACTTTTATGACTCATTCCTGATTTTGGCTTCCAAAACAGTATCAGGAAAATTGATAATGTAGCCATAGCATAAAATAGAGAAGAAAAAGTACCAGCTAAGGTCGTATAGAGTTTCACTTTAAAATGATTATGTAAGTTATAAGAAAGCATCCCTAGTGACCCCGAATGTGATAAAATAATAAAAGAAAATATACTTACCACTTAATCAACCATTTCAAGCTATGCCACTGTGGTCCTCAACTCTGGTTTGTGTTTACAGAATGCAGTGATGACACAGCTGTATATGGCAATGGCTGCTGTAGTCAACTACTGGCCTCTGTTGTATAGGGCACAAGATCACTGAGGTCATAGACTGGCTGCATGTTTTGTGTGTCGTATATATAACTATGTTACGACTGCTGCTTTACATACAGTAAACACCACAGATAAATACCGACAGCCTAAACAATAATAGACGTATGGGTAGACCAAAACTACAAACATCTATAATAATTACCATACAATACGTATTAGTAAGATACAAAAATGTCACTGAAACCTTTTTGTATATTATACATTGTTACTATTGTAAGAGGCAGCCCTGATCATCCAGCAACATTTCCAACACATATATATATAGCAGACTGTCATGTTTCCCTCCAGCCACCAGAGGCCACTGTGGCTGAGTAGGACAGTGAGAGGAGTTGTTTCCAGAGGACAAGGAGTTAAGTGTTTTTCCCGGGCTGAGCAGAGAGCCTGGGCTGAAGGTGGCTGAGTACACAGGAAGAAGGACGCTGTGCACTGAGAGGGAGATCCACAGGGAAGATTAGAGCGATTTCTCCCTGCCTGCTGTGACACAGTATCTGTGTGCTGTCTGCTGTAGTGTGAGGCACTTACCAGAGGAACTGTGAGTGAATTCCAGGCCCTGCCTGATTACACGTCCAGAGCTGCTGATTATCTCTAACCAGAGTTACAGAGACTACAAAGAGAGGCCAGAGCTGAGCCACGCTGAAGCAAGCAAGCAAGCAAGCAAGCAACCAGATCGGGACCCAGACTGTATCTGCCTGCATGTGCCGGACACCGAACTGTGAGTGCACTGATGCTAACCTGAGCTAGGACATAGTGGAATAGGATTTAGTTTAGTGCACCGTAGAGGTGCACCTCGGGTAGCGGGGACAGATAGGACTACCTAGAAGAGAGTAGCCTGCTATTGTCTGTACTTGTGTTTGTGATTCATTTGTGTTCTTTATGCAAATTTCCATTATCTTTATTGTGAATTCTCAGGCTGTTCATATTGTAAATCTGCTTCTCCGGCAGTTAGAGTTCTCTTTTAATAAAGCCGGTTTCTACTTCAGCCTCCTTGTCTGCTGCACTGTACTTGAGTCCTGCTCTACGGTCTCTTCCTCTGCTGACCGTTACAAGTGGCGCTGCGAGCAGGGTACAGTTACAGAGATGGAGGCGGCTGAAGGCAATGTGCATGATGTTAATGTGAGTACCTCAGGCAATGGTGGAACCCTTGCAAGGGCCCTTCCTATTGGCACGTTGTTCAACTTGCTACCCAAATTTGATGGCCAGAACATGACACTGTCAGACTGGGTGACAAGGTTACAGAGTGCTGTTAGGATTTACAATGTCAGCCCAGAACTACAAGTAGAAATTGCTTTGGCTGCTCTCGAGGGTGAGCCCCGAAGAAATGTTCTCCTACAACCAGAAGCCACGCGCAATACATTGCAAGAGATGGTGAGATTCCTGGAAGAAATATATGGGGAAACAGCCAGTGCAGGGCACCTCCGGGCGAAGTTTTTTTACCGGATTCAACGGGAAGACGAAGGTGTCTCTCAGTACGCTACAGCCCTACAGGAAGTGTTGGCCGAGGTACAAAAAAAAGAGGCAGATGGGGTTACTGGCATGGGACCCATAGACCGGATACTGCGGGAACAATTTATTCTGGGGCTCTACAGCAATCCCCTGAAACAGGCTCTGTGGGAACGAGTCAGAGTAGACCCTACCCTAACCTTTCGACAAATTTTGGCAGAGGCCGTGACGCGAAACAAAGAAGACGGCTATGCTTCTGGAGTAATACGGACCCAGACCGTTACACCCCCCGGGGTTACAAGAAATGAGGAAGCCCTGGTCAGAGTGGTACAAGACTTGCAGAGCTCCCTGAGTGCCATGCACGAAAAGTTGACACACCTGGAGAAACGGATAGAGTCGCGCCATACTACTGAGGCTGCCTATCCAGCCCGACAACAAACCTATCAGGCGACTCCGTGGGTTCCTACACCCGAATTCCCTTATGCTAGTTTACCATGCCATCAAGCCCCTCATTACCCTTCAGTGGGGCCATCCAGCCAAGCTCTGAGGGCACCTCCCACTCGCAGGCTAAAAGTGGGCCGTCAAGGGGCACAGTGTTGGCGGTGTGGAGATCTAGGACATTTCGCCAGAGAGTGTCGGAATAATCCAGCTGGACGCCAAGAGCCGCCGTTAAACTACCGACCCCTGCAGTAGTGGGGCGTACTGCAGGGGAGGTGGAGAGCCAAGTTACCCAGCAAAGCTCCGAACACCTGGTCGCAGGGTGCCCCACTATACGAGCTGAGTTCGAAGGTGTTCCTGTCGACTGCTTAGTGGATACTGGGTCTCAGGTGACAACTATGCCCGAGTCATTCTTCTACCGTTACTTTCAAGCGCTGGCCAAGCCAGAACGAGAGACACTGGTCCGGATTACAGCGGCTAACCAACAACAGATTCCTGTCACAGGAGTCGTGTGGATGAATGTACGGCTGTGTGGACAGGAAGTGGGGCGGAAAGGTATCTTGTTGGTCCCCGAAACGTTCAAAGAAGATGTGCCGGTGATAATGGGCATGAATATCCTGCGAGAATTGGATCAGATCATGTTCACCAAACGGGGGCCGGGTTACTGGAAACAAGCCACCCGCACAAACCTACCCAGAAAGCATTTCAACGGCTAATCCGTTTTTGTGGAACACAGAAAAGTGTACCAGCACACCAGGCGGTGGGAACGATCCGAGCGCCAGGAAAGGCTACTTTCACCCTTCCCCCTGGTCGGGAGACCGTGCTGACGTTACCCGTGGGAACTTTCCGTAATCTTGAAGGCATGGAGGTGTTCGTTGAACCAACAGGCCTAGGAGAGCTGGGTCAGGACGTCCTGGTGGCCCGGACACTGGGAGTGGTCCAGAATGGACGAGTACCCATAAGAGCTGTGAATGTGGGATATCTAGAAGTTCCCTTGATGCCAGGGGTGGAACTGGCTCGTGTGTACCTACATCAGGGAGAAATCCTGAGTCAGAGAGAAGTGACTCTAGCTCCGGTAGGGGATGCTGGTTGGACCCTGGCAGTTACTGCCAGTGCAGAAGAGGCGCCGACCCCAGAATGGAATGGGGGAACCATCTTGGATCAAATGGAGATAGATGTTAAGGCTCTCAGTTTAGACCAACAGCGAGCAGTTGAAACCATGCTGTGGGAGAATCAGGCTGCGTTTGCCCGCCACGCCGATGACTTTGGCTGCACGAATGCTATCACACATGAGATACCGACGGGGGACACTCCACCAATTCGGGAGAGATATCGACAGATTCCGCCCAAGTTGTACCAGGAAGTGAAGACGCTATTGAAACAGATGATAGATTCCGGAGTGGTGCGGGGAAGCCAGAGCCCTTGGGCAGCCCCAGTGGTGCTTGTCAAGAAGAAGGACGGCACTATTCGATTTTGTGTGGATTACCGGCGGTTGAATGCTTGCACTGCGCGAGACTCATATCCTCTGCCACGCATCGAGGAGTCTCTGACGGCTCTAGGACGAGCCAAATACTTCTCCACCCTGGATCTAGCAAGTGGGTACTGGCAAGTACCAGTGGCTGAGCAGGACAAGGCAAAGACAGCATTCATACTCCCCATGGGGTTATTTGAATTCAACAGGATGCCATTCGGACTGACTAATGCCCCTGGAACCTTCCAGCGGCTGATGGAGAGATGCCTGGGAGACCTGAATTTTGAAGCCACTCTGATATACCTAGACGATATCATCGTATACTCTGCTACTTTTCAAGAACACTTGAATCGGCTAGGGCAGGTACTCGAGCGACTGCGATCCCATGGCCTGAAGGTAAAGCCAAAGAAGTGTCATCTCTTCAAGAGGGAGATCGAGTACCTGGGCCATAGGGTGTCCCAAGACGGAGTGCTACCGTCCCAAGACAAAGTGGCTGCAATACGACAATGGCTAGTGCCGAGAACACTGCGTGAGTTGAAGGCCTTCCTGGGACTGACTGGGTACTACCGGCGGTTCATCAAAGACTACGCAAAAATAGCGGGCCCTCTGAATGAGTTGTTGAGAGGAACGGCTGGGCAACCCAAGGGCCAAAGTATCCCCTGGGGACAGAAACAGGAAGAGGCCTTCCAGGCCCTGAAAGAAGCCCTGACATCGGCCCCCATCTTGGCTTATGCCGATTTTGATAAACCATTCATCTTAGCTACTGATGGCAGCCTCTACTGACTTGGGGCAGTCCTGTCGCAGGTACAGGATGGACATGAGAGAGTGATCGCTTATGCCAGTAGATCCTTGCGAGATACGGAGCGAAACCCCCATAACTACAGTTCCTTCCGGCTGGAACTCCTTGCCCTGGTGTGGGCTATGACGGAGAAATTTGCAGGATATCTGACAGGAGCTAAGATCTTCGTACGGACGGATAACAATCCCCTGGCCCATCTGGGTACGGCCAAGTTGGGATCCCTGGAGCAACGCTGGGCGGCTCGCCTCGCAAAGTATGACTTCTCAATTCGCTACCGCTCCGCTACAGAGAACACTAATGCTGATGGTCTCTCGAGGGTTACTTTTGAAACTCCAGTAGGGGATATGGATGAAAAAAAGGAAGAAGATGAAACTCCTGACTTCCGCAAGTTCGCTCCCCCAACAGTCGCGGCCCAGACAAGTGGGGAGGCCCGTAAGCTACCCAAAGCATTGGGGAGAACTAATGAAGAATGGGGCAGATTGCAAGATGAAGACATTGGACTGCAGCAAATGAAAAGCTGGGTAACCCAGTGCAGGAAACCCAACAAAGAAGAAAGGACTGATCTGGATGCCGAGATGAAGTCCGTTCTACATCAATGGGACAGACTGGAAGTGCATGGAGCTGTTTTGTTCCGCAAGTGGCAACAGCCTGCCGACCTAGAGGCGAGGTGGCAGGTAGTGATACCCAGAAGAATGGCACGGGAGATAGCCAAAGAGGCTCATGAGTTTGGAGCTCACTTCGGGCCAGTCAAGACATACCAGTGGCTGCAGCGTTATGTGTATTGTCCGCGACTGGAGGCCACAGTTGAAGAAGTTTGCCGACAGTGTCGAGTGTGTGAACTCACGAAGAGTACAGAACAGAGAGCACCCCTACAGTCCATCCAGACCACAGAACCGCTGGAAGTGTTGATGATAGACTATCTTCTTGTGGGACAATCGTCAAGAGGTCCACAGTATTGCCTGGTCATGATCGACCACTTCTCCAAGTTTGCAGTAGTCACCCCAACTCGGGACCAGACGGCCGAGTCCGCTGCACGAGCCATTTGTCAAGACTTCATTCGGGTCTATGGGTGTCCAAAGCGGATCCATTCAGATCAAGGGGCGTGCTTTCAAGGAAAAGTGATGGAAGAGCTACATCGACTGTACGGCATTGAAAAATCCAGGACAACTCCTTATCATCCCCAAGGAAACGGAGCCTGTGAGCGCTTTAACCGCACATTGCTGCAAATGCTGAGGACGCTAGAGGAAGACAAGAGGGCACACTGGCCTGACTACCTGCCAGAATTAGTCTGGGCTTACAATAATCGTGTCCACACCACCACCGGTTACACCCCATACATGTTACTGTTCGGTAGGGCTGGTCGAGAGATCGTGGAATTAAACCTAGAACAGCCAGAAGACCTAATAGAGCGATCAACCACCTCATGGGTGAAAGAACACCGTCGGCGTCTCCAGACCATTCGCCGGTTGGCAGGTCAGCGGTTACAGGAGAGAGCTCATACAGACCGTCCTCCAGTTCAGGAGGTTCCATTGCAGCCTGGGGATCGGGTACTGGTACGAGAGAAACGTCCCAGAGGCAAGTTGAGTGAGCGTTGGGAAGTACAGCCGTATAAAGTGATCAAGAGAGTGTACCCTAATGGTCCGGTCTACGAAGTGCAGGTTGAGAATGAGGAATTTGCTTCACGGACTCTACATAGGAATATGTTACGGCCATGCCGGTCCAAAGATCCCGCACCTGTTCAGAGGACACCTCCTCCTGCCCCATACTCAGAACTTGTTATCTCTGATGGAGATTATGGTGAAGACTGGTGGACTGCTCCCAACACTGAAGAAGCCTCCCAGGTTACAGGTGATGAAGGCACTGTCACAGAACCATTGCCAGCCCGTAATGGAGAGGGGCCCTCGGACACACCCGAACCTCCTATTGTGGTGGATGAATCCAGACTGGCAGTTCCTAGTGGAGAGAGTCAGGTCGTAACAGATAGCCAGGACCTCCGGAGATCCAGTAGGCTTACTGCAGGGGTTCCACCAAACAGGTACGCTGCTGATGAGTTCATTTGGTCCCCATGTAAAAAGTTACATTAACCATTATTTCTATGGACTATATAGCAAGGCCGAGGACGGCCACCTTTAAGTGGGGAGGCATGTAAGAGGCAGCCCTGATCATCCAGCAACATTTCCAACACATATATATATAGCAGACTGTCATGTTTCCCTCCAGCCACCAGAGGCCACTGTGGCTGAGTAGGACAGTGAGAGGAGTTGTTTCCAGAGGACAAGGAGTTAAGTGTTTTTCCCGGGCTGAGCAGAGAGCCTGGGCTGAAGGTGGCTGAGTACACAGGAAGAAGGACGCTGTGCACTGAGAGGGAGATCCACAGGGAAGATTAGAGCGATTTCTCCCTGCCTGCTGTGACACAGTATCTGTGTGCTGTCTGCTGTAGTGTGAGGCACTTACCAGAGGAACTGTGAGTGAATTCTAGGCCCTGCCTGATTACACGTCCAGAGCTGCTGATTATCTCTAACCAGAGTTACAGAGACTACAAAGAGAGGCCAGAGCTGAGCCACGCTGAAGCAAGCAAGCAAGCAAGCAAGCAACCAGATCGGGACCCAGACTGTATCTGCCTGCATGTGCCGGACACCGAACTGTGAGTGCACTGATGCTAACCTGAGCTAGGACATAGTGGAATAGGATTTAGTTTAGTGCACCGTAGAGGTGCACCTCGGGTAGCGGGGACAGATAGGACTACCTAGAAGAGAGTAGCCTGCTATTGTCTGTACTTGTGTTTGTGATTCATTTGTGTTCTTTATGCAAATTTCCATTATCTTTATTGTGAATTCTCAGGCTGTTCATATTGTAAATCTGCTTCTCCGGCAGTTAGAGTTCTCTTTTAATAAAGCCGGTTTCTACTTCAGCCTCCTTGTCTGCTGCACTGTACTTGAGTCCTGCTCTACGGTCTCTTCCTCTGCTGACCGTTACACTATCACCACCAGGGAGGTTTTTTTTAATGTTTTTATCATCACCTATGTATGCATTTTGGAGTTTGCAGAAGGGCACTCAGCATAAGGAGCCCTTCTACAAACTCTAATCCTGTAACTTTCTTAATCCATGGATTTGGGTGCATCAATCTCAGTTGGAGCACCGTAGCAATCCAAAATCAGGGTGAGCCGCCCCATACACCCAATACTTTATGTATGCATTTTGCCACTTTTTTATTGTTACTATGACATTAATTGTACTAATAAATATTTAGATTTTATTAATATGTAACATATGGTAATTAATATAGGTGTTTGTAGCTTTAAATACAGACTGGAGGCAAGGACTGTAACTGCAGCACTGGAAACAGCTAGTAATTAGGATATATTATTTTATTAAATTCAGGGTACTGGGGGATTATTATAAGACAACCACTGAGCCACCATGCTGCACCTTAAAGGTGTTAGCACTGGTGCCTTGCAGGACTAGAGTCCTAGGTTCAAATCTGACCAAGGAATACATCTGCATGGAGTTTGTATGTTCTCCCCATGTTTGTGTGGGTTTCCTCCGGGTACTCCAAGTTTCTTCCCTAACCCCAAAGACTTAATGATAGAGAATTTAAATTGTAAGCTCGATTGGAAACAGCTAGTGATGGTTTCTATAATGTGCTGCAGAATATGTTGGCACTCTATAAGTAAAATAGATAGAAATCAAAGGTGACAAGTCCCTGAGTTTCATGGATACTATCACCATTTTACCTTCAGCTATTAAACTGGAATGTCGTACAAAAATCAATAGTTGTGTTTAATCTGAAAAGCAATGATTATATTTTTTCAGGGATGTGTGGGTTTTGATGATAGCAGTGGATTTCCTTTCCCCCAACACCTTTTTGAAAGAAACAACAAATGCTTATAAACAGAATAAGAGTTGTAATTCTGCTATCATCTAGTGCCAGTGCACAATCAATTCTCATAAATGAATTTTCTAATTAAGTAGAATACTTACATCTAGAGGGAATAAACAATGTACTGCTTGCAGCAGCACAAACTATATATTCCGGCATCTGTTCTGGCAGAAACCTCAATAAGAGCAGAGTTCTCAGACTTCTGATTTCCACTTGTTTTCCTTAGGCCCCTTTCACACGGGCGAGTTTTCCGTGCGGGTGCAATCCGTGCGGCGAACGTATGGCACCCGCACTAAATCCTGACCCATTCATTTCTATGGGGCTGTGCACATGAGCGATGTTTTTAACGCATCACTTGTGCGTTTAGTTGAAATCGCAGCATGCTCTATATTGTCCGATTTTGACGTGACACAGGCCCCATAGAAGTGAATGGGGTGTGTGAAAATCGGATGGCATCCGCAAGCAAGTACGGATGCCGTGCGATTTGCACGCATGGTTGCTAGGAGACCATCGGGATGGAGACCCGATTATTATTATTTTCCTTTATAACATGGTTATAAGGGAAAAGAATACAGTCTTCAGAACATCAATCCCAAGCCCGAACTTCTATGAAGAAGTTCGGGTTTGGGTACCAAACATGCGCGATTTTTTTCACGCGAGTGCAACGCATGACAATGTTTTGCACTCGCGCGGGAAAATCGCGCATTTTCCCGCAACGCACCCGGCTCTTATCCGGGCAAAAAAACTGACGCCCGTGTGAAAGAGGCCTTAGGCCCCTTTCACACGGGCGAGTTTTCAGTGCGGGTGCGATGCGTGCGGTGAACGCATTGCACCCGCACTGAATCCTGACCAATTCATTTCTATGGGACTGTGCACACGAGCGGTGATTTTCACGCATCACTTGTGCGTTGCGTAAAAAACGCAGCATGCTCCTCTTTGTGCGTTTTTCACGTAATGCAGGCCCTATAGAAATGAATGGGGTTGCGTGAAAATCGCATGCATCCGCAAGCAAGTGCGGATGCGGTGCGATTTTCACGCATGGGTTCTAGGTGACAGTCTATTCACTGTATTATTTTCCCTTATAACATGGTTATAAGGGAAAATAATAGCATTCTGAATACAGAATGCTTAGTATAATAGTGCTGGAAGGGTTAAAAATAATAAAAAAATTTAACTCACCTTCTCCTCTTGTTCGCGTAGAGGCCGGTCTGTTCTTTAGCTGTGGGCTAAAGGACCTGTGGTGATGTCAGATCACATGCTCCATCACCATGGTGATGGACCATGTGATTGGAGCATGTGATCTGACATCACCTCAGGTCATTCAGCCCACAGCTAAAGAACAGACCGGGATCTACGCGAACAAGAGGAGAAGGTGAGTTAACTTTTTTATTATTTTTAACCCTTCCAGCACTATTATACTAAGCATTCTGTATTCAGAATGCTATTATTTTCCCTTATAACCATGTTATAAGGGAAAATAATACAATCTTCAGAACATCAATCCCAAGCCCGAACTTCTGTGAAGTGCAAAACGCATGACAATGTTTTGCACTCGCGCGGAAAAATTGCGCATTTTCCCGCAACGCACCCGCCTCTTATCCGGGCAAAAAACATGACGCCCGTGTGAAAGAGGCCTTAGGGTGGGTTCACACTAGCTTTAGGCTGGTTTCACACGGGCGTTGCAGATTGGGGCCGGATGCGTTCAGGGTGCGTTCAGTGAAACTCGCACTATTTTGCAAGCAAGTTCAGTCAGTTTTGTCTGCGATTGCGTTTAGTTGTTCAGTTTTGATGCGTTTTTTGTCTGCGATTGCGTTTAGTTGCAATGCGTTTTGATGCGTTTTTCACGCGCGTGAAAAAAAACTGAATGTTTACAAACAACATCTCTTAGCAACCATTCACTTCTATAGAGCCAGGGCTGCGTGAAAAACGCAGAATATAGAACATGCTGCGATTTTCATGCAACGCAGAAGTGATGCGTGAAAAAAAGTTCATGTACACAGACCCATTGAAATGAATGGGTCAGGATTCAGTGCGGGTGCTATGCGTTCACGTCACGCATGGCACCCGCGCGGAAATCACGCTCGTGTGAAAGGGACCTTAGGGTTTCCGTTATAGCTTTCCGTTATAACATGGTTATAATGGAAAATAACGGAATCTATAAGACGGAAGGACGGATCCGTTCTTCTGCCCATAGACTTGCATTATGACGGAATGCAAAAGAGATGTCTTTAAAAGGCATTCAGTTTGCTCTCTGCCCTAATAGAAATCTATGGGAATCAAAACGGATCCGTCTGGGTCCCGTTATGCAAGACGGAAAACAAAGTCCTGTCGACAGGACTTTGTTTTCCGTCTTGCATAACGGGACCCAGACGGATCCGTTATGCTTTCCCAAAGACTTATTTTAGGACTAAAAGCAAACAGAATGCCTTCGGCGCTGGCGCAGTGAGGAAAATGCTAAGAGCTCCAGCATGCTGTCGTTTTAAAAGCAGTCAAAAAGACAAAACGCCACCTAATCAAGGGCCCGTTCATAGTTGCATTTGCAATCTGGAAGTCTGATCTGGCATTGTTGGAGATGACCATGAACAGCTGGATCCCCATTGACTATTATGAGACTCGATGGAGATCCGGCCACTCCAAGACAAATATGCCGGGATTCGGACAGACAAAAAACACTGCACGCAGAATTTATTTCCTGCTGATTCCTAGCATATATGCTGGTAAGTGGCCGGATCCCAATATAGTCAATGGTGATCCTGCAGCACACCAGATGCCAGATACAGTGAGCTCCTTTAGCCTGATTCTCAGCTGGATCACAATACCAGTTTCCAAACCTAACTGTTAACAGGGCATAACAATAATGCAATAGCACAAAAAATGCTTCTGTGGCTTGCATTTCAGATTTCCCATAGACCTTCAGCTAACATCTGAAGCAAGAGGTCCCAGCCCTAAATCCTTCCCAAAACCTTTTTAAAAGAACACAAATATTGCTAATAAAACACAACTATTTCAGGGTCATCAATGTGTGACTTAAACTACATTGTCAAATATTTTTTTTTAAATATCTTGCTAGGCAAAGTGAACGTAGGCAGTTTCAAGTAAACCCGTATTTAGTTTGCAATAAATGTAGCTGAATAATTCTGATATTTATAAGAATTACACCAGACAATCTACAAATCCCTCCTGCCTTTCTTTTATTCTTACTTCCCTTTTTTCAGTTCCTATGTCTGCTGTCATTTTTCCTTTATCAATATAGTCAAACTCAGTACCCCAGAAAAGTGCTTTTACCTCTGGAGATTGCTCTAAAAGAAAAATATCAGTGTTATTTGAATTCAACAAACCCACATTAAGAAGACTATACAATATTTTAGCAGTGTCTCCTGGGACATTCCTATATAATTTAAACTCATGCCCATGTTTCCCATTTAGAACTGGAGCTGGATGCGCCGACATTATGGAGAGACCTGTGCCTCTTCATAACATCGGCGGATCCAGACAGCTATGGGCCTTTATTAAGACCGGCATCTAAAGCGCAGGTCTTAATAGAGGTGCCCCATAATTCCTAACCCTTTTTCAATATCAATTTAAATACCGTAATTCCCAGGAGAATATGGCACTGCATATATACGTGTCTAGAGATCCTCCCAATCTCTTGCAATGTCTACACATAAAATACTTCCATGCTCTCATAAAGCAGTGTACATAATTACAGAAGAAAATTGAGAATTGACGTGCTTAATTAAAGAAACTTGATACCTTTATTAATGAATGGGTATGAGCAAGAGTGATCAATACACTCAGATGCTCTTGATATAAAAATGCAAACAGCGAACCTCCTATTAGAGATAGGTGGTACAAGTAAATCACTATAGTGACGGGGATGATAAAGGGTAGGTCTGTGGGAAAGTTTCTCTCCCTAGACAACCCTACGGAACTATGTCCTGAAGCACAGGGATGTCCCCTAATGGTGGAGACACCCTGCCCCCGTACCTAAGCCTAGATATGGCCCTAGTGATGCCCTACTTAGCAAAGCTGGATCGAGAAATATTAATCCAGAGAAGCAAAACGAAAAAATAATAAGTCAAATGTAAATGATAGAAAGACAACCCCAACGCGTTTCGGCTGCATACAGCAGCTCATCAGGAGGTGATGGCAGTGTAGTCAACGTAGGGAATGAAGTAAGCAAAAGAATTTCTATTATAAGAAACTGTAGTGCTTAGAAAAATAAGATGGTACTTAGCTCCTTGGCATACTTGATGGTGCTGTGTATACAGATATGTATCTCTTGTCCGTATATATGATGGATTCTGAGGGTAAAAAACGTGCTATATGTCAGACATTTATATAGGCCTGCAAAAAAACAAAGTACTCTGTGTCTGACATTCATATATGATTCTGAGCAAGTAAAGTACTTAGTCACAAGTGTTCATATAGCCATAGTGTACTGATCAATATAACAAAGTATACTGTATACCACTCAGACATTAACATCAGGGGACAAGTCCGTGGTGTAAGCGATGTAATGTACTCACCAGACAGAGGGAGACCCTGTAACAGGCACAGCTGGTATGCTGGGAGGCCGGAGGGCTCATAGCAGTGTGTCAGCGCTTGCTATTTAAGCGCTGGTGCCGGCATGTGTTTCCGGACGCCGACGGCGTCCGGAAACACATGCCGGCACCAGCGCTTAAATAGCAAGCGCTGACACACTGCTATGAGCCCTCCAGCCTCCCAGCATACCAGCTGTGCCTGTTACAGGGTCTCCCTCTGTCTGGTGAGTACATTACATCGCTTACACCACGGACTTGTCCCCTGATGTTAATGTCTGAGTGGTATACAGTATACTTTGTTATATTGATCAGTACACTATGGCTATATGAACACTTGTGACTAAGTACTTTACTTGCTCAGAATCATATATGAATGTCAGACACAGAGTACTTTGTTTTTGCAGGCCTATATAAATGTCTGACATATAGCACGTTTTTTACCCTCAGAATCCATCATATATACGGACAAGAGATACATATCTGTATACACAGCACCATCAAGTATGCCAAGGAGCTAAGTACCATCTTATTTTTCTAAGCACTACAGTTTCTTATAATAGAAATTATTTTGCTTACTTCATTCCCTACGTTGACTACACTGCCATCACCTCCTGATGAGCTGCTGTATGCAGCCGAAACGCGTTGGGGTTGTCTTTCTATCATTTACATTTGACTTATTATTTTTTCATTTTGCTTCTCTGGATTAATATTTCTCGATCCAGCTTTGCTAAGTAGGGCATCACTAGGGCCATATCTAGGCTTAGGTACGGGGGCAGGGTGTCTCCACCATTAGGGGACATCCCTGTGCTTCAGGACATAGTTCCGTAGGGTTGTCTAGGGAGAGAAACTTTCCCACAGACCTTACCCATTATCATCCCCGTCACTATAGTGATTTACTTGTACCACCTATCTCTAATAGGAGGTTCGCTGTTTGCATTTTTATATCAAGAGCATCTGAGTATATTGATCACTCTTGCTCATACCCATTCATTAATAAAGGTATCAAGTTTCTTTAATTAAGCACGTCAATTCTCTAATTTTCTTTTGACCTATTTCCTACGTGTAACCTATCAATAGATATCTCGTTAAGTGTCTTTAAATACATAATTACAGATAAGATAATTTTTCAAAAATTCTATTCGGACGGTTCCCCGAATTTTAAAAAAAATCGGTTCATTCCAAATTTAATCGTGGCGAATCGCGTTAAAAAATGGCTATTTCCTGGCTGCAGAGAGCCTTTATAGTGGTTCTACACCACTATAAAGGCTCTCTGCAGCCAGGAAATATACATTTTTTTACGCGATTCGCCACAAATAAATTTGGATCGAGACGTTTTTTTTTTTGTGCCTTCAGTTACACGCATAGGGAGTCTGCTGTGGTATTGAAATAATAATGTGAGTCAGTATAACATGCAGATGACAGGCGTCACTCTTAGAATCACTGCACACTTCACTTATTTGGGCAGTCACGGGGCCAAAACTGACTAAATAACTCAAGTATGAACTCAGCCTTACAGGTCGATGTTAGCGCCAATAAGAAGCGCACTCCTTTTACACGGTCATCAGCTGATCTCACATAGATGTCTACAGAACCTGTTCTATTAGGCTACTTTCACACTTGCGGCAGAGTGATCCGGAACTGCCTGCGGCATCCGGCAAAACGTATGCCAACTGATAGCATTTGTAAGACTGATCAGGATCCTGATCAGTGTGAAAAATGCCTGATCCGTCTTCCAAATACATTGAAATGCTGGATCCAACTTTCCGGTGTCATCCGGAAAACTGATCCGGCATTTATTTTTTTCGAATTTTTTTCGGTCTGCGCAAGGAAGGACGGATACGGCATTTGAATGCGCTAATACATTCCTATGGAAAAAAAAGCCAAATCCGGCATTTAGGCAAGTGTTCCGTTTTTTGGGCCGGAGATAAAACCGTAGCATGCTGCGGTTTTATCTTTGTCCTGATCAGTCAAAAAGACTGAACCGAAGACATCCTGATGCATCCTAAACGGATTGCTCTCCATTCAGAATGCATGGGGATAAAACTGATCACTTATTTTCCGGTATAGAGCCCCTAGGACGGAACTCAGTGCCAGAAAAGAAAAACGCAAGTGTGAAAGTACCCTTAAACGCTTATACAAATAGAGCCCCCCGACAGAGTAGAGAAGGTGTCAGCAGTAAGTTTGTGTTGACGTCACTGATTATTTTGCCCTTCCTCTGATTCATCAGAACAATAACCCCCAAAATCCTGTCTGTTGAGCATCCACCTTCACTTGGTCAGCATTTGGTCAGTAATCCATCAGTTTTGCTAATGCCCCAAAAAACAGGAATGGATCCAAAACAGAGATGACACGTGAATGGAATATTGTTTTGTACCCACTCCTGCTTTTGGCTACCAAATCATCAGCCAATTCTGATGGGACCATACAGCTGCTATACAGACAGGATCTGTTGTGCGACAAATTTTTTTTTCCTTCTGACAGATCAGAAGAAGGGTCAAATAAATGATGATGTCAGTCAGGCGTAAAGGAAAAATAGTGGCCAACCCACAGACCAGCACCAAACACCTACAACATCCTCTTGCTGCAGATGGAGTCACTGTGCATCGTTCAACCATTCAGCGCACTTTACACATGGAGATGCTGTATGCGAGAGTGATGCAGAGGAAGCCTTTTCCCCGCCCACAGCACAAAAAGTGCCGCTTGAGGTGGGCTAAAGCACATTTGGACAAGCCAGCTTCATTTTGGAATAAGGTGCTGTGGACTGATGAAACTAAAATTTAGTTATTTGGCCATAACAAGGGGTGTTATGCATGGAGGAAAAAGAACACAGCATTCCAAGAAAAACACCTGCTACCTACAGTAAAATATGGTGGTGGTTCCATCATGCTGTGGGGCTGTGTGGCCAGTGCAGGGACTGGGAATCTTGTCAAAGTTGAGGGACGCATGGATTCCACTCAGTATCAGCAGATTCTGGAGACCAATGTCCAGGAATCAGTGACAAAGCTGAAGCTGCGCCGGGGCAGGATCTTTCAACAAGACAACGACCCTAAGCACTGCTCAAAATCCACTAAGGCACTTATGCAGAGGAACAAGTACAACGTTCTGGAATGGCCATCTCAGTCCCCAGACCTGAATATAATTGAAGATCTGTGGTGTGACTTAAAGAGAGCTGTCCATGCTCGGAAGCCATCAAACCTGAATGAACTAAAGATGTTTTGTAAAGCGGAATGGTCCAAAATACCTTCAACCAGAATCCAGACTCTCATTGGAACCTACATTAAGCGTTTAGAGCATGGATGTCAAACTCATGGCCCTCCAGATGTTTCAAAACTACAACTCCCAGCATTCCCTGATAGCTGCAGTATGCCCAGGCATGATGGGAGTTGTAGTTTTGCAGCAGCTGGAGGGCCACGAGTTTGACATCCCTGGTTTAGAGGCTGTAATTTCTGCAAAAGGAGGATCTACTAAATATTGATTTCATTTCTTTTTTGTGGTGCCCAAATTTATGCACCTGCCTAATTTTGTTTAAACAATTATAGCACACTTTCTGTAAATCCGATAAACTTCATTTCACTTCTCAAATATCACTGTGTGTGTCTCCTATATGATATATTTAACTGACATTTTTATCGTAACAACCAACGATTTATACAGGAAAATCATGATGATTAACAAGGTTGCCCAAACTTTAGCATCCCACTGTATAACTGCACTGCACCAGAGCAAATGAGATGTAGAAATGTTTCCTTGTAATAAACCCTGTTAATGCCTGTATCAAACAGCACTTGAACCCTAATAAGAATGGTTTGCTGGAATTACAGAGCTGTATAATGGCAATTTGGATCCCCAGTCAGTGCAGCAAAGTGTAATAGTTCCTACTACCCAGGCTGTAACATCCCCTACTGAACCCTGTTCAACACAAATGCTGTGGAATGATTCCTCCCTATCCTTTCTCTAGACCTTGAATAATCTTTCCCTGCACTTGTAAATCGTCTTTTTAGCACAATGAAGTCTCTCCTAGCACTGTCCCTAGCACCTGCTGACGTGTCTCCCTGCACTGGAAAATAGCAAAATCCAAGATGGCTGAGGCTATTTATAAGGCTGTAACATCACAGGGCTGGCTGCTGATTAGCTGCATGCACAGCATTATGGGTGATCCTGCGTTCCCAGAGTTCCTTGCTCCATGTCCTCACACGTGCAGCAGCCATATAGATTTTGTTTTTTAAATATACTTTATTTTTTTTAATTTTTTTTCATGCAATATTGAAGTGTGAAGTTCAGGTGACTATATTGCTTTTCAATCCGTACTCCCCTGCACTGATGTGTATGGGAGTACGGATTCCCTTGTGGCTGCACTGAGCTCTGTACAGCCAGGAGCTGTATCGCACATTGCTGCTCCTATCTGTACCAGGGCTGCTCTCTGAAAGCTTGGCATAGATGTGCGATGCCATGGTTCAGTAGAGAAAGGCACAGGCAGAGGTGCAATGTGCAATGCTGAGTTGCTGCCCTGAGCCTGCTCGTTCTGCTGTGCTAAAGTCTTAAATGGTGCAGAGTCTAGCAAAGTGGAGTGAGCGGGCAGGCCCAGGGCAGGAACACAGCATAGCACTTCACTCCTCTCCTACTCTATAGCGCTTATCTGTCTGTTCTCCTGTACACTGCTGTGGAGTACGGATTCCCCTGGAGCCGCACTGAACGCTGTATAGGCAGGAGCTCCATAGCATATCACTGCTATTGTCTGTACCAGTGATACTTTCCTAAAGCCTGGCATAGATGTGCTATGCTGTACTTTAGCAGAGCAGGCACAGGGAGTGGAGCAATGTGCTATGATGAGTTCCTGCCCTGTGTCTGCTCACTCCACTCTGCTAGACCCTGCACCATGCAAGGCTTTAGAACAGCGGACTGAGCAAGAGCGGGGCAGAAGCTCAGCATTGCACCTTGCTCCTGCTCTGCTAGACCCTGCACCATGCAAGGCTTTAGAACAGTGGACCGAGCGAGTGCGGGGCAGAAGCTCAGAATTGCACCTTGCTCCTGCTCTGCTAGACCCTGCACCATGCAAGGCTTTAAAACAGCGGACTGAGCGAGAGCGGGGCAGAAGCTCAGCATTGCACCTTGCTCCTGTGCCTGCTCTGATGAAGCATAGCATAGCACATCTATGCTAGGCTTTCAGAGAGCAGCACTGGTACAGTTATGTGCTATACAGCAAATGCCTGTACAGAGCTCAGTGCAGCGATAGGGGAATATGTAATCCAGAGCAGTGTACGGGAGTACGGATTGCAAAGCGCTAGTCACCTGAAATTCAGGTGCCTATATTGCATGGAAAGCAGAAAAATAAATAAAGTATATTAGAAAAAAAAAACATTTTAGGGGATTTAGAGTAGGTTTTACTGAACTTTATTTATACGCTTAGGTACAGATGCTCCAAATTTAACAAACATGTGTCATTTGATAGAAATTAGCACAAAGTATGCAAAGGCAGACTCAAGGAAAAACTGACTTCAAATATTACCCTGATAATAAATTCCCCCCCAAAGAATTTTCTTTGAAACATTGGAATAGTCTATATTTAATTTGCCAGGAACGCTACCCATTTTTCAAATCATACGTAGTTTCTGCAGTACTATGGTTTTTAATTTATTATTCTTCTCCAAAACGGTGCTCTGATAAAATACCAGCAAACTAGTAGTTTCATGTTTAATAAATCACAATGCTTATTCTTTATCTTTCCCTTGCATTTTGCTGCTAAAAGACCACAAGGGATTTCTTACCTGCTGTGAGTCATACACATTTAACATGTAGTAATTTAATGAAAATGATGCATCATCAGTGGGAGAAAAGATAAAATAAATCTAAACCGCAGAACACATATACACAATTTTTTCCTACTATTTCAAACTGTTCTTTCTGATGA
Organism: Bufo gargarizans; assembly: GCF_014858855.1. Classification (NCBI taxonomy): domain Eukaryota; kingdom Metazoa; phylum Chordata; class Amphibia; order Anura; family Bufonidae; genus Bufo; species Bufo gargarizans. The sequence continues at coordinate 225,733 of NW_025334289.1, forward strand.
TACATTTGTCTCATGTGAAAAGATTAAACTCACTTCTACAAAGCACTGTAGTATAGTAACTGATATGAGCTCCTCATATCAGCAATGATGATTACCGTATTTTTCGCCCCCATAAGATGCACTTTTTTTGGGGGTGGGGGGGGGGGGGTGCAAATACTAATGAGCGCTTCCATTATGGAAGTGGTGAAGGCTCTGTACTTACTGCTTCCTGGTCCTCTGCTGTCGGGTGTGCTGTGGCTGCGCACAGCGTGAGGGCGCTCTGTGACCTAACGCTGTGCGCATCGGGCCACAGCAGAGCCGACGGAGGAGGAGGCAGAAGAGCCCTGGAGAAGAGGAGCGGCAGTCTCCGGAGCAGGAGAGGTAAGTGGATTTTTTATTTTGTCATCTGAGGCTGAAGCTGCTGAAATGAGGTTGGGGCTGCTGCAATGAGGCTGGGGGCTGATTAATTCATGGCTAGGGGCTGATATGAGGCTGGGGGCTGATATATGGTTCGGTGCTGGTATGAGGTATGAGGGTCTCATTCACATTGTGGTCTAAGCTGAGGTCTGATCTGAGGTCTTATTAACATTGGGGGTCTGATCTGAGGTCTGATTAAGGGTCTTATTAACATTGGGGGTCTAATTGGGGCTGTGAGCTTAGGTCTGATTTAACTTTGGAGGTCTGATGGCTGGTCTGATATGAGATCTAATGAAAATATTTTTTTCGTATTGTCCTCCTCTAAAACCTAGGTGTGTCTTATGGGACGGTGCGTCTTATAGGGCAAAACATAGGGTAGTTGTCAAAGTATTTCCCCTCGCCATAACTTTTTGGGTAATTATACGGTAAAAGTATATTTCTCATCTACATATGAAGGAAACAAATCAATCATTCATATCATTTAAAACTTGAAAACTCTCACTATGTAATTTCTACTGTATTTAAGGGTACTCTAAGACCAGGAACCCCTTTTCATATTTACAGTCAGGATGCAGGAATTTAAAAGAAAAATGTGTCGCCTGTCATCAGTGCTCCAGTTCCAGCACCAAGCTCCCTTCTCCTTTAGTTTCAGTCCCCGCTGGACTGAAAGTGTGACATGCCATCTACACGCACATCACTGCTGCCTGCAAGGCTGCATAACCACTGCTGAGGCCACTGATTGTATGTAGACCAACAGTCATCAGAAGCAGGGGAGAAAAGAGCTCCGCACTGGAACCAGAGCACCAGTGACAGCTCTTTTTTCTTAAATCCCTGCACCCTGCCTGGCAATATCAAAATGGCTTAGCAGTCTTGGAGAACCCCTTTAAAGTGCACTTTTTTGCACCTTAATAATTAAATACGGTATACTGATAAATGCTTCCCATAGGACAATATTTCCCTGACTACAAGCAGCTGGTTGTGCTCCACAGTTGCTGTTCACACAATTCTCTATAGATTATCATCAGTCTTATGTAGGATACTGATAAATTCAGGCTTGCCCTGAGGTATGAATGGCCACATGCCCTAGGATCACACAATATACAACTTCCAATTAGGCCCATGGTTAATTTTGTTTAGGGACACAACATACTGTAGGTCAAATCTAAAACAGCTGGTAAATGATATTAAATGGGGTTTTCCACAATAATCATTTTCCACCTATCCATAGGATGGGTGATAAATGATAGGTGGCAGTGGGCCCTAACTATAAGGTCACACAGTCGGGCTTCCTGATGCAGTTTTTGAAGCCAAAACCTGTAGTAAAGAAAAAAAGGAGAAGTAGCATCAGTCCTTTATAGGTTCTCTATTTATTTATTTTTATAATCCATTTTCAGTTCTAAAACCTAACTGTGCGGCCATACCTTACAACTGTGACCACTGTTTGGTATAAACCCAACAGTTTGGAAACTGAAGAGTACAGCGGTGGTTTCCCGTTTAATACACAATCAGAGCAACAGCAAAGGAAGCAAAGGTAATAGTACACAGTGTTCCAAGTCCATTCATAGAATCTGCAATCATTGAGTATATACTAAGTAGAATTGCCCCTTAGGGTGCAGGAATACCCCTTAGGGTGCAGTTTTCATTTTAACAATTAGCTCAATTGAATTTATCTAGTATGCTAGGACCAGGCTCTCTTTATCATAGGAGCTGTACATTCACAGTCTTGTACAGAACGCAGGAGCTTAGTATAATGAGAGCATGCTTTGTCTGATTTTTTTGGACATTATACATGACTTGCATTCCTGACAATAAGTGGTCCATACTGCAATATCTCTGGACAGCTACAAAAGACAATAAAGGGAACCAATCAATTTGAAAATGCACTCTAATCTGCCAGCAGCATGTCATAGAGCAATATGAGCTAAGGAGACAGACATCGTTTTGTTGGAAGATATTCAGGATAACTTGTAAATTGATTAGATTGAAATCCCTGCTCTTTCTATGCTTAATCACTAGCTGTATTCTGCTAATCACTGAGTGAGACCACCCACTGGACTTATAAGCATAGAAAGCACAGTGATTTCAATCAGTGATGCCTGCAGATTGAATACAATTTTCATGGTGACAGCTTCCCTTTAAATATGTACACTGAGAAAGTGATGATGCAGAATATTTCTTAGGCACTTTCCTTTATACTTTTCAAAAGAAAGAAAATCACAGTATCTTTGTGGAACAACCTTACTAGACAGATTATAGTTTTCATACAGAATAATAAAAAAGTAATGCCCTGGAGCAAGGGTACTATGGACATTTGTGAACATTTTCCCTTATTTATCTGTAAAGAATAAATCAAGGCAACTGAACTTACTGTAAATGTCTTGAAAGCGTTTACAGTATGTCCAGTTGCCTTGATTTACTCTTTACAGATATAGCATGACCTGGATAAATGAGAACCTTCACAGACATTTTCCCTTATTGCTACTATGCAAAACCATCAACTCCCTATTTTAGTGCACTTTAAAGGGTTAACTTGCACCATGCTTTATGCTATTGTGTGCACTTATACTGTTTCAAATTTTTTAACTGCTTTTATATGTTTATTGTTATATTTTCGGGTTATTTGCACTATTAATGCACATTTATCTGCACTGCATTGGGGAAAGGATTAATGCACAGAGGGCTAATACTAAGAGACTTTGGGACATTCTACCTAAGCATAGATTTGGAGGACAAAATAGACCCACAGACCTTCTGACTGTCTGGTTAAGCTCTGTTGTTTATGGCTGAAGACTTGTTTATGTCTGGAAAAGCTGCTTAGTCATTCCCATATACTTGTATGCATACTCTAAACAAGTCTATGGGGGACTAAAATTGTTACATTGTTTCTGTTTAGGCTGTGCTTCTCCACTGCACCTCTCTCACTAGAAGGTTCTAGTTCAGCTAAATACTGTATATAAAGAGAGCAGTCAGTCTCTAGTGGTTTGCAGACAGGGACAAGTACTTAGTAGGAGAGACGTTTCCAGACTGCATGAATGACCAGAAGAAAATGCTAAGATGGGGATTCTGACACCACAGACCCATGTGACCAGGTAGTCAGCCTAATGACTGGCTAGCTCAAGCCTTTCCTCGGGATAAAACTTCTTCTGCCTTCCTCTGACCAGGATGAGATTGGAGAAGCCAGCTCAGTGCCTTGCCTGCATTGTTTTGCACTTGAGTTCCTCCAGTAAAGTAGCAGACTGGTTAACCGTAACTCTCTGGACTTATTTTTCATTGACACCATGCCTTTCCATTACTTCTAGAGAGCAGCAACATTTGGTGATACCTCAATGGGGTCCAGGCAACCCAGGATAGCATTGGGACCACCCCAAACCTGACAACTGCAATTGAAAATTGGAGAAAATGGCAAATGATTGAGTAAGCAATATGTGACTGATTATTTTTTGGGATGTAAATTTATCATAACTATATGGCTGGAAAAGGAAAGTCACTTTCTGATACCAATAGAGACATATCAACAAGGAACAATGGATTGAATCTTTGCTAATGGCATATTAACACTGGGTAATGATTTTAAATTGAACATTATTACTTTCTTAACGCAATTTATACTCGTCTTTTATTGTCTGCATTATGAATATATAATTTAGCTTCTGATGACATTATTTTAACAAGGTAGTTTACCTTAATTTCCTATTTCAATGGATGTGACTTAAGCCCTGTGCTCTGATGTGCTGCAGGGAGGAGAAAACACTTGCTGTGGATTCATCCCGGGCCTTGAAGCAGTGCATTAATGAGGCACTCTGCTAATATGAGAGCACATCAGGCTTATAATCAGAGAACTGAGACATACAAAGAGACAGATACATTCATTAATTTCATGAACTGCCAGCTCTAATCTTCATCCTCAAATCCCATGGGATCCTAGTTCTAGAACTGATTATGGAAAGAAGTACAATGCCTAGGCAAAAGTGTAAATATACTTTACAATTTGTGTTAATAGTTTATCTTTCTACATATTTTGTCAGAAGAGTTTAGAATTAACAAGATTAGTTCATAGTCGCCTTTATTCACTGTTAGGATTACTGGATCAATGATGTATGACTCCATAACCTTTCATGCATACCATGCAATCATAACGTTATTAGACTACTGTAAAATTAACAAATAGTGAAATGAGGATAGGAGGAAATCATAAGACCCCAAAAAGGCCAAGTCCAAGGTGCATTAGGGTACCTTCAAACATGTCAGATTTTGTTGCAGAAAATTTCTGTGACTAAAAATCAGTTCCATTAACCTGAATGTGGTTTGTAGAAACCCATGAACTTCCTGCAGATTCAACCAATTCAAATGAATGGAGCTGATTTTCGGTCGCAGAACTTTTCTACATCAAAATCTGCCATGTGTGGAGGCACCCTTAGGCTACATACACACGACCGTAGGTATTCTTCTGTCTGCAAAACATGGATGCAGGCGGTGTGCATGACGTATTTTTCATGGGTCCAAAAGTAGAAATGCCTATTCTTGTCTGCAAAACGGACCCAAATACGATATGTTCTACGATTTGCAGGATGGGCACATGGATGCGGACAGCACTTGGATGACATTTTAGCGAAATGAATCGGTCTGCAAAAAATGAGGATCGGACGCGGAAGAAAAATACGGTCATATAAATGAGGCCTTAGTCTGCATTTGGACCTTTGCCATATTTGGCTTTTGTGTAGTGGTCCACATTTAAAGTGGTTAACTGAGAAATAATATTGATGATTTATCCAAAAGATACGTCATCAATATCACATTGACAGGGGTCCGAGTCCTGGCATCCACGCTGATCAGCTGTTTCGGGAAGCTGCAGTGCTCACCCAAGTTCTGGTGAGCGCAGTGGCATCCTGGGTGCTTACAAAGTACAGCACTGCACATCATATAGCAGCTGTGTTTGGAGCTTAGCACAATTTACTTGAATGGGGCTGACCAGGAATTAGGCCATGTGACCAATGTATGGTGACGTCACATGGCCTAGAAAGAGTCTCTTCTAACAGCTGATCAGCGGGGGGTCCGGACCGCAGACGATCTGATATTGATGACCTATCCTGAGGCTAGGTCATCGATATTAATTCCCAGATAACCCCTTTAACTCTGCAAGTACAGTAATACAGTATATGTCTTACACCGTGGCTAAATGATTTATCATAATGCAGGTAGACAGAGACAGTTGTCACTGAAAACCGGGCTCTTCTTTAAGAAGGCAAAGCAGCTTCTTCACAGAGTTGTATACAGAATAGGGTGATTGCTAAAACTATTACTTTCTAAAACTGCCTGCATACCGTAACCCATACTGTAACCCAAAGATACAAGTAGTCATACCACATACAATGTTTAAAACAAATTTGAATAGCAAGATTTTGGAATTTCTATAAATACTATATTAAAATCTGAGGAGGCTGTATTAAAGGCAAATATAAAAAAGAAAGTTAAGGACCATTACCATAAATGTGCGCTTATGGTACTTGGCTTTAAAGTTGCGCCATTGTAAAGTATATCATGTAATTAAAGTTCCTGATAGGATGCCTGATAGACAAGAAGTGGCAGACAGATGTAATTTGTAACCACTTCTGTCTTCTCTTTTCCAGTCTTTTGATGAATCTATTAGATCCAATGATCATGAGAATGCCATTTTCCCCTGGCCAGATCTGAGCCAGATCACCTCTGCCAGTAACTAATGTAAGAGGTTGTTTTTTCCCGTCTATGGACTGTCAGTTACAGCGTTCAGTTGTTCAGTTTTTTCCACGCGGGTGCATTGCGTTTTGATGTGTTTTTCACGCGCGTGATAAAAAACTGAAGGTTTACAAACACCATCTCTTAGCAACCATCAGTGAAAAACGCATCGCACCCGCACTTGCTTGCGGATGCAATGCGTTTTTCACGCAGCCCCATTCACTTCTATGGGGCCAGGGCTGCGTGAAAAACGCAGAATATAGAACATGCTGCGATTTTCACGCAACGCAGTACTGATGCGTGAAAAACAACGCTCATGTACACAGACCCATTGAAATGAATGGGTCAGGATTCAGTGCGGGTGCTATGCGTTCACGTCACGCATTGCACCAGCGCAGAAAACTCACTTGTGTGAAAGGGGCCTAAGGGAGCATTCTTTTGGTTTGATGGGTTCTAAAGAGGCATCCTTACTATGTGAGTGCTCTAAGTGAGCATGACTGCTCTGAGGGTGTCACTAAGGGGCATCATTACTAGGACACTAAAGGGTCATTGTCACTGTCTGGCGACAATATTACTATGCGCGCACACACACAAAGGGCACTGTAAAAATGTGTGGGACACAAAATGGCACCATTTCTATGTGGGGGCATTGTGTGTTACACAAAGGAGGACATCATTACTGTGTGCGGTCTGCCAATGGCCACGTTGGTTGCTCAAAAACTGCTCTGCTATTACCAAACTGAAATGAGTTACCACTTTTTTTTAATAGAACTCTGCAGGGATCTGCAGCTCCTGGCAGCTTCATGGCAGCCACAGGTATGGCCTGGTAATTAGCTGAAAAGTCTTCCCTGTATGATTGTGCATACAGAGATATGATAGCTGACAATAACTGAATAGGACCGCCCACTGGACTCTTAAGAATAGAAAGCACAGGGATTTTAATAAATAAAATACAAGCTATACTGAATCTTTTCCCAAAACTCCATATCAGTCTTCTTAGCTTCTTCTATTCTGTGACATGCTGCCTGTAGCTCACCTTATTTATTGGGGCAGGTTCCCTTTAAGAATACATTCATGAAGCACCATCTATTTAAGAAAACATTATATTGCTTTAGCCTAGCAGAAAGTTCTAACCACCACTATAATAGCTACTTAAATGTCACTTCACTATAATATAAATTACATTATACGTGTTGTAATATCAAGAACACATTCCATAAGTGTCCCCTTTGTGCATTAGATAAAGTAGAGTGTGGTCGGTGTACTATTAATTTAATCTTTGGTGTGCACATCCTTAACATAAGTGCACTATATCATCTATTTGAAAGTAACGGCTATGGAGCAGTAACAACCTGCACATTACTAACACAACCACAACAGAGCGTGAAGAAAATGCAAGTGATAGACAACCAGAAGCCACCAACAAAATAATCTATTTAATAAGTCCTAGTATTTAACCATGAGATGAAAATCCCCTGAAAAAAAATCCATGAACACTGTAATTAAAGGGGTTATACCATGACTAATGTAAAAAATGAAAATCAAACACCACACAGTGCATGGCGATCTGTTTCTAACAAAGCTAGAACCAGTCCTGTACCTCACATGGATCCAGAGGTATTCCTATTCATTGCTCTGCTAGATTTATATCAAGCTGGCAGCTCTAGGGGAGTGTCTGTTCTGCTGCAGCTAAGGGAGTGTGTCCGTTCTCTCCCTATCACAGCTCAGGAGGTGTGTCCATGCCCTCCCTATCACAGCTCAGGAGGTGTGTCCATGCCCTCCCTAACACAGCTCAGGAGGTGTGTCCATGCCCTCCCTATCACAGCTCAGGAGGTGTGTCCATGCCCTCCCTATCACAGCTCAGGAGGTGTCCATGCTCTCCCTATCACAGCTCAGGAGGTGTGTCCATGCTCTCCCTATCACAGCACAGGAGGCAGTTGAAGGATGAATCTGAGCATTTGCGGCCGTCTCAGTGCGGTGGACAGAGAAATAAGAAAAAAAATAACTGCAGGTAGCGCTATACAGATACATTTTATTGAGTAACTCGGTGGCCATGCTAAATTACATGCAATTACAAAAGTTTTCAGATACAGGTAGTGGTTTGAAAACTGTAGAATATTTTTCATGGGACAACTCCTTTAATAGAGGCAGTCTGTATGTACATTATAAGGCCTCCTGCACACAACCGTATCTGTTTTGCAGTCCACAAATCGTGGATCCACAAAATACGGATGCGGTCTGTGAGCATCCTGCAATTTTCGCGTGACCTGCTGTAAAGAAGCCTATTCTTGTCTGTAAAGCAGACAAGAATAGGACAGGTTCTATTATTTGCAGCCCAGGCGCACGGATACGGACAGCATGCGGATGACATCCGTGTGCTATCCATTTTTTATGTGGCCCCAGAAAAATGAATGGGTCTGTGTGCAAAAAAAATTATATCGGACATGAGCCACAAATACAGTCGTGTGCATGAGACCGTATTAATAGGGCACTCTGAACAGGCAACATAATTATTGATTGCACTCTTAATGGGCACTATTATAAGCAAGGGGCAATGTGCATGGGAACTCTGGACTCCATTATTACAAATGTAGGTGATCTGGATATAATGTTATACATGTTGACCAACTTTTGACAGTGTTGTAGGGCCTGAGGAAAAAGAACCACAATTAAATTAAAGGTGATAAGTTATAAAGACACAAGTTTGGCTTGCTCCAAACACAATAAGGCCCCTTTCACACGAGCGAGTATTCCGCGCGGGTGCAATGCGTGAAGTGAACGCATTGCACCCGCACTGAATCCTGACCCATTAATTTCTATGGGGCTGTTCACATGAGCGGTGATTTTCACGCAACACTTGTGCGTTGCGTGAAAATCGCAGCATGCTCCTCTTTGTGCGTTTTTCACGCAACGCAGGCCCCATAGAAGTGAATGGGGTTGCGTCAAAATCGCAAGCATCTGCAAGCAAGTGCGAATGCGGTGCAATTTTCACGCACGGTTGCTAGGAGACGATCGGGATGGAGACCCGGGAATATAATAGCATTCTGAATACAGAATGCATAGTAAAATAGCGCTGGAAGGGTTAAAAAAAAAATAAAAAAAAATTAACTCACCTTAGTCCACTTGCTCGCGTAGCCCAGCATCTCTTCTGTCTTGATCTTAGCTTTGTGTAGCAACAGTGACCTTTGGTGACGTCACAGTCATCACATGATCCATCACATGATCTTTTACCATGGTGATGGATCATGTGATGACTGTGACGTCACCAAAGGTCCTTGTTGCTACAAAAAGCTAAGATGAAGACAGAAGGAGATGCCGGGCTACGCGAGCAAGTGGACTAAGGTGAGTTAAATACTTTTTAAAAAATTTTTAACCCCTCCAGCGCTATTTTACTATGCATTCTGTATTCAGAATGCTATTATTTTCCCTTATAACCATGTTATAAGGGAAAATAATACAATCTACAGAACACCAATCCCAAGGCCGAACTTCTGTGAAGAAGTTTGGGTTTGGGTACCAAACACGCACGATTTTTCTCACGCGCGTGCAAAACGCATTACAATGTTTTGCACTCGCGCGGAAAAATCGCTGGTGTTCCCGCAACGCCCGTGTGAAAGGGGCCTAAGGCCTCTTTCACACAAACGTGACGGATTAGGTCCGGATGAGTTCAGGGTGCGTTCAGTGAAACTCGCACTTTTTTGCAAGCAAGTTCAGTCAGTTTTGTCTGCGATTGCGTGCAGTTGTTCAGTTTTTTCCCGCGCGGGTGCAATGCGTTTTGATGCATTTTTCACGCGCGTGATAACAAACTGAAGGTTTACAAACAACATCTCTTATCAACCATCAGTGAAAAACGCATTGCACTTGCAATGTATAGAACATGCTGCGATTTTCAAGCAACGCAGAACTGATGCGTGAAAAACAACGCACATGTACACAGACCCACTGAAATAAATGGGTCAGGATTCAGTGCGGGTGCTATGCGTTCAAGCATGGAGGAGTTTAAGCATGCATGGGATAGGCATAAGGCTATCCTTCATATAAGATAGGGCCAGGGACTATTCATAGGATTCAGATATATTGGGCAGACTAGATGGGCCAAATGGTTCTTATCTGCCGACACATTCTATGTTTCTATGTTTCTATGCACCCGTGCGGAAAACTCGCTCGTGTGAAAGGGGCCTAAGGGTTTGACCACACAGTGAAGTTGTGTCGCAGTTGCGACACGGCAACGTTGCAGTCAAATACAGCAAGGTCACCCTTAGAATACTGGACGGTATTTTGTTTTTGCGTTTCTATTTTTCTTCCCTGTCTTCCTGAAGCCATAACTTTTTTATTTTTCCATTCATATATCCATATGAGGGCAAATTTTTTGCAGGACAAGTTGTACTTTCTAGTGCCACCAATTTATAAGGAATACAATTTAGCTGTAAGTGGAAATAAATTCCAAATGGGGTAGAATTAGAAAAAGAATGCAATTCCTCCACAGTTTTATGGGTTTTGTCCCTATGATGTTCCCTATGCGGCAAAACTGACCTGTGCCCTTCATTTTCTAGGCCAGTATAATTACAACAATATCACATATGTACTGAAAAAATAAATGAAAACTTTGAAAAAATTTTTTTTTTTACATCACCATATTCTGACCCCCATAACTTTTTATAGTTATGTCTAAAGAGCTGTGTGGAGGCTCAATTTTGTGGGATGATCTGTAGTTTTTATTGATTTTAAAGTGTGTGCGTCTTTTTGATCACATTTTATAAAAAAAAATTGGCTAAGAGAAGTGAATGGTGAATCAGCCATTTTGATACTTCTTTCCATTATGCCATTCGCTGCATTGGAAAAATATTTTTATTGTACGGATGTTTTGAGACGCGGTGATGCCCATGATGTTTATATTTTTATTATATTTTTTATTATTTATTTTTGCATTCTAAGGAAAGGAGGGGGTGATTACAATTTTTATATATATATATATATATTTTTTTGTAGCCCCTCTAGGAGGCTACAATGTCCACTAGTTTAGTAAAATCTCTAATTGCTGGTCTCCTATATTGGCCTGCCACCTGCAGGCCAACATAGGAATCAGTCTATTAGAATTAACAACCAGAATCCCTGATCGTCGCATAGGGATGCTGGTTTAAACCCAGGTTTTTTGGTTATTTTAATTGGCTTGTAGGGCTACGTGGTACTAGACCACAGCATGGCCATATTGCAACTGAGACACGACCTTGCCATGTGGTCATACCCCAAGATAGCTAATAAGTTAAAATCCAATTAAACTATTTGAGCCATTCTTCTTTAACCGAGGGTGCTCCATGCACAGTCACTAGTGGATGTGATGACGAAAATGATTGTATGTGGGAAATTGAAGATAACATACTAAATAAATGTTTAATTCAACAAGAAAGTACAAATACCTAACGTTAAAGGGGTTGCCTAACAAAACTGCAGAATTAAAGACCAGCAGGATAAAAAAACAACCACCCGCTCAAAGTCCTGCCTTTCCTGACAGGTTGCTGTGTTTGCACGTATATACAGCAGTCTGTTACTTACCACTATGAGGGGTGGGGACTGGCCAGGGAGCTTCATGAATACAGCGCTAAGGGGGCATAACTACTGTGTGGGGGAACTAATGAGGCATAACTATTGTGTGTGAACATTATGGGGGCATTCTACTGTGTGAGGGAACTAAGGGGGCATAATTACTTTGTGGGGGCACTAAAGAGGCATACTAATATGAAAGAGGCACTAAAGGAGCATAACTACTATGTGGGAGCACTAAGGAGCATGACTACTGTGTGGGGGTACTAAGGAGGCATAACTACTGTGTGGGGGCTAAGGGGGCATAACTACTGAGTGGATGGGGGATCATATGGCAGGAGTAGACCGTCTTGACTAACCATGTGGGGAAATGGGTTGTGAGGAAGTTGCTTGGGGTGGGGCCCCACTTTTTCTAGTTACACCCCTGGAAGGTGTGGGAAAAGATTAAGTAAAACATGCAATTTATTAATTTAAATATGCTATTTCGAAGTTTAGGAGTCATGTGGGCGGTTCTTTCAGTGATTGACAGCTCTCCCTGTATACTTAGTCATGTTGCCAGTCACTGAGTGGCACCACCCACATGACACATAAGCATAAAATGAGCAGAGATTTAAATGCTTATCTCTTCCTGCTCGCTAACATGGAACCTGTAGATTGCACTGCATTTTCGAGATGATGGGTTCATGCCAAACATAAAATGTGCACTGGCCATCCAGGCTCTGAATCTTCCATTTTCTTATGTTTAACTAATTCAATATCCTAAATAATCAATAAAAGGATATCATGCAAAAAACAAACAAATATACTTGAATGATCATATTACATACGATAAATAAAAGCCTCTGTTATACCAGCTTTGTAAGTGCTTATGGTAAGAGATGAATTAGCTGTTAACCTTAGTTCAGAGTCTGACTAATGCTAATTGATTAAGTAATTTAAGTACTTGTCATAGTGAACTAAATAAAAGAATGGAGTGGACCATCTCTAATTTAATTTAAAGCACTGGACCACATGAAAATGTAATGCATTACACAAAACACGAGATGGATATATTTCCTCCAGACTGGCTGGTGCCGGCTTTAATTTGAAAGTTATCCGTTTTCATAGTAAGGTAACCAAGAGTGGCAGGGAATCAAATCTCCCTTGTTTTTTTCTCCTTGTAGATAAATTAGTTTTCTGAGGTACTACAGAGACAGGAGTCCAATATTGCCAGTAAAGTTAAGAGCATGCCAGTGTCAAAACGGCTCCATGATTTTGCTTAGCCACATTAATTATATGTATACAAATTATGTTCATACATTATATAGCGATAACGAATGGCTGCAGTGCCAGGCATTTTCCAGGATTTTAATATTGATGACCTATCCTCAGGATCAGCTGGATGAAGAGAAGGCCGCGCTCAGTGAGAGCGCTGCCTTCCCTTCGTTGTTTACCTACTTGCCGGTGAGCAGGTGTAATTACAAGCTGTCCCATTCAAGTGTATAGGAAGTGAATGGGACGGCTTGTAATTACACCTGCTCACCGCTGCGATGTTGACGGCGGGCAGGTAAACAATGAAGGGAAGGCAGCGCTCTCGCTGAGCGCTGCCATCTCTTCAACCAGCTGATTGCCGCATGTCGGACCCCTGACGATCTGATACTGATGACCTATATGAACGTATTATGTTTCCGTGTCTGTTCTGTTTGCAGATTGGATGAGGACCCATTTATTTCAATGCATCCGTATGTCCGTTCCGAGGTCCCGCAAAAAATATAGAGCATGTCCTATTCTTGTCCGTTTTGCGGACAAGGATAGGCGTTGTTACAATGGATCAGCAAAAAACAAAACAGATGCCAAAAGAACGTCATCCGTATTTTTTGCGGAGCAGTGTTTTGCAGACCTCAAAACACATATGGTCGTGTGAATATAGCCTAAGTCAGGCATGTCCAAACTGCGGCCCTCCAGCTGTTGCAAAACTACAACTCCCAGCATACCATAATAGCTGTAAGCTATCCAGGCATGCTGGGTGTTGTAGTTTTGCAACAGCTGGAGGGCCCCAGTTTGGACATGCCTGGCCTAAGTCATCAATATTAAAACCCCAGAAAACCCCAGAGTGGTTGCTCCATCTGGAAATTCATGGCATATTAATAGTTTGCCATAAATGTCTGACAGGTGTGGATCCAAACTCTGGGAAGCATAGAGCGGTCTTAATTTGTCCTGCACTGGTGTAAGGCACATCCCTGATAAACCCATAACACCATATGACCCACCTGCATGTCGAATGCGTTAAGGGAACAGGTGTGAGCTGTACAATACAATACTGCAGACACCCACAGTGATAGATTTGATAATGTTGAGATCAGGACTTTGTGGAAGTCTTTTCTTTAAAGATGGCACCTGCTCACGAGTGCAGCATGCGCCATAACCACCTGGTTTCTACTGTTTTAAACAACAGAGACCTGGGGCTAATGTCTGTGATTGACAATAATGCAAATGCAGCAAATGTGACCATAGCATCTGAGAACGGTAGAACCGGAAGCCACAAGCTTCCTAACTCGGGACGCTGTCCTCTGTCTGAAATTGGGGAAAAAGTTCCATAGTAGTAAGCCTGAGGCCTCTTGCACATGACTGTAAGGCTTTCTCAGTATTTTGCGGTCCATTTTTAACAGATCCGTTGTTCCATTTTTTGTGTTTCTGTTTCATTTCTGTTCCGTAGTTCCACAAGAAATCTCCGTATGGTTTCCGTATGCGATCCGTTGTTTTCGGATCACAAACAGAAACATTACATTTTGAATCATTAATGTAATGTACAGTAATGTGTTTTAATATACACATGAGCAAAGTGGGCACGGATCCGCAAAAAACTGATGACATACAGATGTGTTCCGTATGCAGTCCGTATTTTTTGCAGACCCATTGACTTGACTAGAGCCACGGATCGTTATTTGCGGGCAATAATAGGACAAGTTCTATCTTTCAGCGGAACGGATATACGGAAATACGGAATGCATACGGAGTACATTCCGTTTTTTTTTGCGAAACCATTAAAATGAATGGTTCCACATACGGACAGCAAACGGAATCCGCAAAAACGGAGTGGAAGCGGGGAAAAAAAAAACGTTCGCGTGCAAGAGGCCTGAGGCTGTACAATGCTTCCAGGCTGATTATTAATATATTCAAATGTTGGCCTGCAGGTGGCAGGACTGTATTGGAATATACTGAATTTTGTATTCTGTAATGGATAGAAATCCATTACAGAATACAAGTGGCAATCTAATGATTGCAAGTTACAGTCACTTAAGGTGACCTAAAAAAGTAAAAAAAAAAGAAAATTTAAATCACCCCCTTTCCCTAGAATTTAAAATAAATAAACAATAAAAAATAAACATAATGGGCATTGCTATGCCTGAAAACCCTTTCAGGACTGGGTGATTTTCTGCTTTTTCATTTTCTTACTCCCCTAAAGCCATAACTTTTTTATTTTTCATTCACATAGCAGTATGAGGGCTTGTTTTTTGTGGGATAAAATGTACTTTCTAATGGCACCATTTATGGTTGCATACAATGTGATGGGAAGTGGGGAAAAAAATTCCAAATTGGGTGGCATTATAAAATAAACACCATTCCGCCACAGTTTTATGGGATCTTTTTTTTACACTGTTTAATATGCGGTAAAACTGACCTGTTACTTTTATTCTCTGTTACTTTGGGGAAAAAAAATCATTTTTCCTTTACATTGCCATATTCTGACCCCTAACTTTTTTTATGTGTACGGAGGTATGTGAGGGCACATTTTTCTTGCAGGACGATCTGTACTTTTCATTGATACCATTCGGAGGTGTTTATGACTTTTTGATCACTTTTTATTAAAAAGAATTTGTGGGAGGTGAAGCGACTACAAAGTGACAAATTGGCCAGTTTGAGTTTTTTTTCTGTCTCGCCATTTGTCATATGGGATAAATATTTTTATATGTTAATAGTATGGGCATTTTCGCACATGGCGATGCCCATGATCTTAATTTATACAATTATTTATGTATTTTTATTTTATTTTTGGTGAAAAGGGGGTGATTCAAAGAGTTTTCTTTATTTTCATGACTATGAAGATTGTAGATTCACACTAAAGGCATCAAAACTATGAATTAACACATGTGGAATTATATACATAACAAAAAAGTGTGAAACAACTGAAAATATGTCATATTCTAGGTTCTTCAAAGTAGCCACTTTTTGCTTTGATTACTGCTTTGCACACTCTTGGCATTCTCTTGATGAGCTTCAAGACGTAGTCACCTGAAATGGTCTTCCAACAGTCTTGAAGGAGTTCCCAGAGATGCTTAGCACTTGTTGGCCCTTTTGCCTTCACTTTGCGGTCCAGCTCACCCCAAACCATCTTGATTGGGTTCAGGTACGGTGACTGTGGAGGCCAGGTCATCTGGCGCAGCACCCCATCACTCTCCTTCATGGTCAAATAGCCCTTACACAGCCTGGAGGTGTGTTTAGGGTCATTGTCCCGTTGAAAAATAAATGATGGACCAACTAATTGCAAACCGGATGGAATAGCATGCCGCTGCAAGATGCTGTGGTAGCCATGCTGGTTCAGTATGCCTTCAATTTTGAATAAATCCCCAACAGTGTCACCAGCAAAGCACCCCCACACCATCACACCTCCTCCTCCATGCTTCACAGTGAATACCAGGCATGTAGAGTCCATCCATTCACCTTTTCTGCTTCACACAAAGACACGGTGGTTGGAACCAAAGATCTCAAATTTGGACTCAGACCAAAGTACAGATTTCCACTGGTCTAATGTCCATTCCTTGTGTTCTTTAGCCCAAACAAGTATCTTCTGCTTGTTGCCTGTCCTTAGCAGTGGTTTCCTAGCAGATATTCTACCATGAAGGCCTGATTCACACAGTCTCCTCTTAACAGTTGTTCTAGAGATGTGTCTGCTGCTAGAACTCTGTGTGGCATTGACCTGGTCTCTAATCTGAGCTGCTGTTAACCTGCGATTTCTGAGGCTGGTGAATCGGATGAACTTATCCTCCGCAGCAGAGGTGACTCTTGGTCTTCCTTTCCTGGGGCGGTCCGCATGTGAGCCAGTTTCTTTGTAGCGCTTGATGGTTTATGTGACTGCACTTGGGGACACTTTCAAAGTTTTCCCAATTTTTCGGACTGACTGACCTTAATTTCTTAAAGTAATGATGGCCACTCGTTTTTCTTTACTTAGATGCTTTTTTCTTGCCATAATACAAATTCTAACAGTCTATTCAGTAGGACTATCAGCTGTGTATCCACCTGACTTCTCTACAACGCAACTGATGGTCCCAACCCCATTTATAAGGCAAGAAATCCCTTATTAAACCTGACAGGGCACACCTATGAAGTGAAAACCATTTCAGGTGACTACCTCTTGAAGCTCATCAAGAGAATGCCAAGAGTGTGCAAAGCAGTAATCAAAGCAAAAGGTGGCTACTTTGAAGAACCTGGAATATGACATATTTTCAGTTGTTTCACACTTTTTTGTTATGTATATAATTCCACATGTGTTAATTCATAGTTTTGATGCCTTCAGTGTGAATCTACCATTTTCATAGTCATGAAAATAAAGAAAACTCTTTGAATGAGAAGGTGTGTCCAAACTTTTGGTCTGTACTGTATATATATACACATATATATATATAGCTTGAAAAAAGCTCTTCGTATGAGCTGAAACGTTGCCTTCCACATGGGTGAATAAACACCATTTGTTTTTTACTTAGAGTGCTGTCCAGCTTTCTTCATTATCTATGCGGGGTAAGCAGCTATATCCCTGGACCTAGCACCCGCCAACTCTATTTTTGTCCAGTGCCGCCATCTTGTTCCTTCTTTTATATATATATATATATATATATATTTATTTATATTTTAAAAACTTTTTTTTTACACTTTTGAATAGTTCCCCTAGTTAACTATAGCAAGCAATCATTAGATTGTTTTTCTCATAGTCCCCAATGCATTAGCAGGCACAGGCAGGCTCTCCAAAGAAACTAGTGTGTGGTGGCCACATACCACTCCTGAATACAGGGGCTTCCACATGCTGCGTCTGGCTCCCCCGATCTTTGACAGGGGAGCCATAGTACAGACAGTAGCGCGCAATCCCACTGGTCTTTAATTTCCTGGATGTCGTGGTCACATTTGACCACCGCATCTGAGGGCTTAAATGTATGCGATCGGCGTTATCAGGGCAGTCGGGAAGGGGTTAAAATATAAAAATATACAAAACCTCATTCATACTCTAAATTTGTATCAATCAAAAGTACCAATTGCTCTGCAAAAAAAAAAAAAAGAGCCTTCACACAGCTCCGTAGACCTAACTATAAAAAAGTTATGGGGGTCCAAAATCTGGCGATGCCAAGAATTTATTTTTTCCCAAGTTTTGTTTCTCAGTACGAAAACACAAGAAAAACGATACAAATGTGGTATTGTTGTAATCGTACTGACCCATAGAATGTTTTATCGCATAGGGAACACCGTAAAAAATAAAACCATTTTTTTTTCCAATTCCACCCTATTTGGACTTTTTTTTCCACCTCCCTACTACATTGTATGCAGTAAATGGTGACATTAGAAAGTATAACCTGTCCCGCATACAACAAGCCCTCAAACGGCTATATGAACAGAAAAATAAAAAGTTATGGCTCCAGGAAGGCTGGGAGTAAATAATTAAAATGCAAAAACTGAAAATTGCAAGCTGAAAGGGATAAGCCTCCTACACAGCTGTTTATGTTTCTGTTAATTAGCGAGTTTCATCCTACATATGAAAATGATGATCATTATCACCTGTTTGGTATAATTAGTTAATCATACACCTGACTATAATCCTACAATATCCTTGATTGTGCAAGTGATTATAGAAGAACTGATGCTGTTTTAAAGCCATAGGGCAGTCGCACCAAATATTGACTTCATTTAATTCTCTTTTGTTCATTCTCTTTGCATATTCTTAATTGATAAAAATAAAACTATTAACAGTTCTATTTTTGAACCAAGGCTCTGGACAGGAAGTCAGTAACTTCTATATTCATTCCTATGAGACTGACATTGAGGCTCCCCTAGGAATACATAGAGAAACTGACTTCCTGTCCATACATAAGATGATGTGTTATTTGGAAAGTCAGAGTGCTGGTCACAGCTGAGGATCAGAAGGGAAATTATAACTCACAAATACAGTCACTGGTAAGACGGTTATATTCACTACAGCATCATGTATCTTTTTAACAGGTCAGAGAATAAAAAAAAAATTGTGGGAATGTTCTTTAATAAGTACATCAAACCATGCACACCATTTTAGCACATAAAATATATACATGTAAAATATGATTACACCTACCTCTCCCTCTTCAATCTCTGGAAATGTTTCTGTTTTATCATTTGCTACCTTGTCAGAGTTAGCTTTGCTAGAAAGTCCTCTCAATAATGGGCAGAGCATGTTAAAGTCACTTGATAATTTTAGCTTTGGTGATTCATAGGGTGTTTGATCTTGACCATCCATTGGTCGAACATATGCAGTTGGCTTTTGCTGGATTGGATTTGGTTTAGAGACAATGGAAGCTGGAAAGTTCTGCAAGCAATGTGAGCTATTGCTGTTTTTGTTGCAAGTCTTTTCTTTGTTGGGGAAGTCCACTTCTAGATTGCAATTTACTTGTGATGTTGGTATCTGTCTATTGAGGGCCTTATCCATTGTACAAGTTAAAATGTGATGCTCATTAGAATTTCCAGATGACACTGGGCTTAATAAGCAGCTTTTATTTTTTTCTGTTTTGTGGTTTTGTTGTCCATATTTAAAATCGGTATTGGGAGAACCAGTTGTTCTTTGGTTAGCTTTTCCTAATGATTTCTGTCCATCAGAGGAATTTTCAGCTTTTTGCCAGTCCATGGTGGCTCTGGGAGAAGTTCTAGGTGTGATACCAATCTGTACAGTGCGACAAACTGAGTAATGACGTTCTGCTGTGTTCTGTTGGTAATGTTCCTCTTTGTTCCCCTCAGAGATTCCAACTGCTTCAATTTTTGGAATGCCTACTAGATGACTTTGGTTGGATTTTTCAGTCAATAGGTCTTTCAT
This sequence comes from Bufo gargarizans, assembly GCF_014858855.1. Taxonomy (NCBI): domain Eukaryota; kingdom Metazoa; phylum Chordata; class Amphibia; order Anura; family Bufonidae; genus Bufo; species Bufo gargarizans. Next base: position 245,465 of record NW_025334289.1, read on the forward strand.
CTCATCATAGTTTCCAAGTGTACTTTGTATACGGGTTGAAAGCTCATCTCCTTTACTGGTCTAAGAAAGAAGGAAACAATGTAAGATTAATAGAGTTTCCTCTGCATAAACATTTTGCACTTTATATACCGAAAAAGTTATAAATGAGTAAAGTTGGAGTTAGAGCTATTTGTGTTAATTAAGTCAGTACTGGAGTTGTTCTTGTATGATATTGGTGCAAGAGGTTAAAGAACAATCCTAGTCATAATATAATGAACAATATTAGCTACATATCTAACTTCTGAATCATGACTGCACATACACTATAGAAATAAAGACAGATCATGTACTTTACCTCCTAGGCTCCTATATTCCATAAAGCATGCTTTGTGCTGTATATGCTATGAAAATAGCATTAAAATGGTTTTCTGAAATTTAAATACTGATGACCTATCCTCAGAATAGGTCATCAGTATCTGATCAGCGGGGGCACACATCTGGGACCCCCAAAGATCAGCTAATTGAGAAGGCAGTGGCACTCCTCTGAGCGTCGTAGCCTTGTCCATGGTCAGCAAGCACAGGTCTGTATATTGTATAGCAGCTGTACTTGGTATCGCAGCTCAGCCATATTCACTTCTATGGGGCTGACCTGTGCCTAGGCCATGTGACTAATGAACATGTTGTCACTGGCCTAGGGAAAGCTGAGAGAAGGCTGTGGCACTATTGCAAGCACCGCTACCTTCTCAAATAGCTGATTGGCAGGGTTCCCTACTGTTGGACCCCCACCAATCAGATACTATACAGAGGATAGGTCATCAGAAGTTATGTCTCGGAAAATCCCTTTAAACACTATCCTTCTCCAGAATTGATATTGTTTTGTACTTGTTTTGGCCGTAAAAAATTTTTTTTCCATTAAGTCTTTATTTCAAATTTTTAACCGTTTGTCTTCTATAACCGACATTGTTAACATGTTTCAGGCTGCTGTCTCTTTCACAATCAAATCCATCAGAGGAACTAATAAGAAGTTCAGCAATTCTTACATGCACCACAACGTAAATTGTGCACTGTTGGCAAGTGTAAGTGTAAGTGTATGGAGCAGGCTCACACGCTAAGCTTGCTCCATACATGGCGAGTGCAGGCTGTGTAATAGAGTCAGAACCCAGCCGCAATTACTGGCATCAGAGATAACACTGATCACATTTAACCCCTCAGATGCTGTGGTCAATAGCGACTAAGGCATCTGAGGGGTTAGATAGAGAGAGAGGGGCTCCTTCTGTCATCCGATCAAAATCGTGCCTCTGATAAAAATCGTGGGGCTTTTTCAGTTGCTACAACAGCCTGGGAAGGCTCCCAGTGCTGCCATAATGAGCTGCCTAAAAGGAAATCTCTCAGAATCCTAAACATTGCAATTATATTCTATTGCAGTCTATGGGACAATTGATCAGGGGATCACATGTAAAAGTCCCCTAAGAGGACTAAAGGTTACAGTAAAAAAAGTTTTGTAAAAAATAAAAATAAAAAATTACATAATTGCCACATCCGAAAATGTCAGAACTATTCAAATATCAAAAATATTTTCCTAGACAGTGAATGCCATAATAGGAAAAAAATCTGATTAGTTTTTTCTGGTCAGCTCGCCCTGTAAAAAAAAAAAATCTTGAAAAATGATCTAGTCAGATGTACCCCTGAAAGGTACCAATAAAAACTACAGCTCACCCTGCACAAAAAAAAGCTCTGTAGCGAGAAATATAAAGAAGTTATAGGTGTCAGAAAATGGTGATACGAAGAAAAAAATGTTTTAAATTTTGTTTTTTTAAAAATTAAAACTGTATAAACTTGTGCCAGGGATCGTGCTCTCTCTCAGGGGGTCGTACTCGCAGACTTCTTCACGGACACCAGGTTTAAGGTCCATTTATTTGGCAGTCTTCACACACCAGCACAAACAAAGTAAAAGAAACACCTGCCCGTCTAGGCACTAACTAAACAAATATGACGTGTCTCTCTGACTCACCTATATATCACAGTTCACACATTGTTTCAGGTGCGGTCCAGCAGCCTCCAGGCTGTAGCAAATACGAGTCCCCCAAATTCCAGGCTATCTCCCAGCCTCGTGGCCCCTCAGCCTAGCCCGGCTGAGACCACACTCACACAAAGCCTCTGCAGGTCTCTGTTCCAAATCACTCTCTCTCTCTTCCCAGACTGACACACTGGGAGGTGCTTTACCCCAGCCTGATTAGAACAGGCCTCACCTGGGGATCCCTTACTGCTAGGGAAAACCTGCCCCGGACTGGTGGTGGTGGGGGGTGGATTGGGAGGTCCCACTGCCAAAACCTACCATCCCAATCCAAGTAAAATCCTGCCCCGAATAAATAAAGAAAATAGCTTCAGCAACTATATTTACTGAAGCCAGCATCATTTTGGATTTTACCCACCTCAGCCAGTTGAGGAACCTGGGAAAGATATAACCCCCTTCCGGGACTTTCCCATGCATTTTAAAGTTCACATCGCCACACTTGGTATTGCAGTCATTATACTGACCAATAGAACAAGGTTGTCATGTGATTTTTTTTTTGTGACTGCCATAAATGCAAAGCCCCAAAAAACCTAGGTGAAATTGTAATTTTCTCCAATTTCACCCCACAAAGAATTTTTATATTTCATAAGGTATGCCTCCTTGTTTGCCAAGTATTTTGTGCTGCTCATAAGATGGCGGCTGATGGGAGGTCATGAGACCAAGCAAAACACCTCCATGTGATGTCTTCTTCATTCAAATACACTGCCCCTGTAATCTGTACTTTACTGTTGGTACTTTATAGTCAAGTAGTTGATGTCAATAGTTTTAACTCTACAATTTTCACTTTCAATGCATCTCCAGACTCTTGCTTTCAGCTTCACAGTGGCTCTGATGGATCTGTCTGTAGCCTTTATCTCTGGACTCCTGAGAGCTCATAAACACTCATTTAAACTAAATTCTTATAAAACTGATCAGAATTGAGCTATAATGAGTGTTTATGAGCTGTTAGGAAAGTACAGATAGGCTACAGACAGAGCCGTCAGAGCACTCTCTGCAGGAGTCTGCAGATGCATCGAATATATTTTATCCCAAAATTAGTAGAATGCAATTATTAAAAAATCCCCCCAAAGATGTCAATAGCCTTTAAATACAGGTCTATGCTCGGTATCAGAAAAGCCCAATCTCAGACCAGTATTAAGAAGAAAGTAATCAGCACTGAATGTTGGACATAAGACTAGAGGGAAACAAATTGGTACTCCAGGGTAGAAATATTCTGCCTCCTTGGTTCATTCATTCATTAAAGATGAACTGTCCACTCTTCTGACATGTTTTTTTTAGTAAATACTTGTATACCCCATGAAATAATTGGAGCATCTTTACTTAACATTCTATGTTTTTTTTTTTTTTTTTTAGGTGTGGATGTGCCCAGGGCTCAATAGAGCGCACAATAGGGTAGTATGTCCTAAGCGGTCTAAAGGACAGAAACACTCAAAAGTTAAGGCTCACCTTTTGGGGGACATCCTTTGTAGTAGGATGTCCAGTCCCTCCAGAAAGGTAGTTGCATGAAGAATTGAAGATCCTGCTTCAGCGCTTTAAGACCTGATCAAGACCATCTCTAGTTTTATGATCTTCTTTATTCCATTTAAAAATGCATTCGGTATAAAATCCTCTATAAAATCCTTTAATTGTTAACCTGATGGATTAAGGGGATAATAATTTCCCGAAATGTGTTGTTTTTATACTGAATGCATTTTTAAATGGAATAAAGAAGATCTTAAAATTAGAGATCGTCTTGATCAGGTCTTGAAGCGCCGAAGCAGGATCTTTAATTTTTCATAACATTCTATTTTTGACATTCCTCCTAAAAATTATGAAAAAAATTGTCAACTGGGTGTTACCAGTTTGGTGTGTCCCTACAGGCGGATAGTTTTTAATCAATGCAGACTGTATCAGACTTCGGAGGGTCATGACCCTTTGACAAGGGCAATGTTAACACCCAGTTGTCAATTTTTTCAAAAATATTCAGGAACAATAACAGGCGAATGGCACAGACATGTGAGAAAAGATGCTCCAGGATTTTATTTTATGGGGAATACAAGCCTATACTAAAACAGACATTTCAGGAGATCAGATAGATCTTCTTTTAACTAAAAAGTCAGAGGCAGAATGTTTGCTAGGGAGGTGCTGGACAACCCTACTGAAATGGCTAGGCTTATTAGACAAGGCACCCCATGACACCAAACTATGTGACATGTCTCAAATGATAAGCTCACACTGCATTGGGTAAACACAGATCGGCTGCTGTCAATCCATGTAATTCATGTACATTTAGATGGAGACATTCTTTAATAATTATAACATTTTAAAAGCACATAAATAAGGCAATCTACAAGATTCTGCATTTGGTACCTTCTGCTCACGGTCTAAAAAAAATTAGCTTTAGTCATTTCTTATCAGACCTGGCAACAGACACCTGGATTCTCAAATGCTTACAGTGTAATCTGAGCTACTGTACTTCTAACAGATTGAAAATACTTTAAATTAGGTCAACACGACCTTCACTGTGGAGCACGTTTCTGTTCTGTGTGGGTTTTAATTATGCAAATTGCATTTTAAAGTACTCGTGTCATAGAAAGGAGTAGGGTGAGATTATTCAGCAGCATTACTACAGATGTTATGTTACTATATATTCTATTTTCACTGTAAAATAAATGATCAATTATGTGTTATTTTAATTGTTTTAATGTTTATTGTTCCGCACACCATTACAATATCACTATAATGAAAAGGGTCTGTCGCTATTAAACAACCTTCCTAAGCGATGATCATGAGCTTGAAGTGAAATTTCTAGGAAAAAATTATCAAGCAGGATAAGTCACCCATCGGTGCTTCCATTTTCCAAACTGTAATTATAAAACAACAGCTTGAATCTGATTATATGATTCAGACCTCTTTTCAAATACATAGGAAAGAGACAGAATACAGATATAAAACTGCTTAGCTATATCTACTCTTCACATGGCAGTATAATCAAAACTGGTCTTGTAGTGCCCTGGAGCAATGTTTTTTTCGAGTCTTGATGTGTCACGGTCGTATTGTTGTTGGACCGTGATGCGGTTGCCGTGCAGACTAGTTGCCTGGGGCAATGTGTAGTTTGCGGTTTGCACGTCCACTTCCCCTTTAAGGTGTGCCTCCCTGCTGTTTGGTAAGCAAGGGGTTTTAGGTGTGTCCTGGGTGTGGCCATAATGTGGATATTGAATCAAGTATTGGTTAAGGCTGAGCACTCATCACCTGGGCCATAGATGACAAAGGAGGATAAAAATCGCCTGAGTAGTAGGTAAACACCTAAGTGATTTATTATTAAAAAATTTGAATATATGACATAAAATGGTATTAAAAAACATGGTACATATAGCACAAATAAAATGAATAAAGTGCAATATAGAATCACGAATATGGCTGAGGTAGTTGCATATAGCAGCAATATAAAGTGACAGTATAGAATTGATGCGCTTAAATTGAGTCACTGCCTCAATATGGAGCAGTGTATGTCATCCAATGTTAGTGTTGGATTGTCCGATTCTGGATCATAGATGCTGAATGGTGATTAAAATCGTGACTTATAGTATCACATATAACAATCCCAATTTTCTCCCATCAATTTGAAAGCAATATTATTGCAAAAGAGGGTTAGGCAAAAGATAGCTGACTTGTATATTGTAGTTACACTTCACAATGGATATGTGACATTGTTGCAAAGTTGAAAGTAATTGAAGTGCCTTACGACTTGCGCACACAGTGGCGTTCCACGTGGCTGCAATGTCGGAAACAATGGTACCTCGTTACAAGTTGTCAGCTGGAATGGCTTGGACGATTTAGCGGTCACTTGTCTGTACAATCTCCAGTTGCCTTATAGACAGTCTGCGACCGTAGGAGTTATTCAGGTGATGTCTCCAGATGGTTGTCAGGATTCAAATCGTGACTGTCATATTGAGACAGTCACGATTTTAATCACCATTCAGCATCTATGATCAGAATCGGACAATCCAACACTAAACATTGGACGACATACACTGCTCCATATTGAGGCAGTGACTCAGTTTAGGCACATCAATTCTATACTGTCACTTTATATTGCTGCTATATGTAACTACCTCAGCCATATTAGTGATTCTATATTGCATTTTATTTGCGCTATATGTACCATATGTTTTTTTAATACCATTTTATGTCATATATTATTATTTTTTTATAATAAATCACTTAGGTGTTTACCTACTACTCAGGCGATTTTTATCCTCCTTTGTCATCTATGGCCCAGGTGGTGAGTACTCAGCCTTAACCAATACTTGATTCTATACTCTTTTCTGACTGGGTGAGTCATCAGGCTTTGAAGCACCCATTCCAGAGTTACCGACAGAGTGAGCCACCATACCTCCTTTCCTGGGTGATTCTGCCCTATCCTTGAGGGCCACCTTGTTGGACATAAATTATCTCCCCTTGTATCCTCCATGTACCCTACATCTCTTGTTGTATGGCTGGTGTGGGTTTATGTTCTGGGTGTGGTGTATGTCTAGTGCGTTGTTACATGTCTGGTCTGTTGGTGTTGTGTCCAGCATGTCTGCTAGACATTTCCCTTGTCTGTTAATTTCTCAGAAAGGGGGCCCCATTGGTTTCCCGGAGGGGTGAACCTGAAGTCTAGGATGTGCAGTTGCTGGTGTGCTGGTTCCTGGGTGTCTGTACGTACTGCATCAGTATGGTGTTGGATTGCAGTGCGTTTGTATAGGTTCCAGTTTTCTACGGTGTGTTCTTCTTTGGTGCCTTCCAGCAGATGCGGCAGGTAAGTGACCAGGTTTACTGTTACTCTTGGTTCAGTTGTCTCTAGCCACTGGTTACTTACCTGTCATTCTACTTGGTGTACTTTTCCTTTGTTTCTAGGCCTGCAGAGACTCCTGCTCTTCTGTGCAGGCCATCTCTCCCCTGCTTCTATGTGAGGAATTATCAGGGTGACTCAGGGTCCTAGGTATCCTGGGTATGAGCCGTCCTACCATCCAGGTCTGCTCATACGGTGAGGAGTTAGGGCGAGGATTAGGGATGCTTTAGGAGGTGACCTGCTCCCTTATCCCGGCATCCTGGCCTAGCTGCTTCCCTGCTTATCCATTATCATACTGTGGGGAGTTTACCCCACTCCCCATCGTGACATGATGTTTCTAGATATTTGTCCCTATTGGTGCTATGCAAAGCCATCAACTCACTACTTTAGTGCACTGTGAAGGGTTGTAACGCTGCGGCCCATACTGACCAAGAGGAGAGGGGAGAGGGATTCTCCTACCTCTTCTCTGCACTGCTGCACTGTGTTAGCAATTGTTTCAACTTTAAAGTTACATACGGCCCCCCTAGAAGAAATCCTATGGGAACACTGGATGAACCCGCTTACCTCGCTCGTTTGTCTACCCCGCTGATAGCATAGCTGACAGTACAGCTGACCTTCTGCTCTGACCGTGACAGCCAAAAAGAAGCAGGAGTGACCCTGGGCAGCGCTTTATCTCAGCTGTCGTCTACCCGCCTCTGAGCACTGCTGCTTCCTGCCTGCCAGCCAATGCTACTAAACTCCTGCTTCAGACTTCCTGCCAGCCTGACCAATAATGGTGAGTCTGATACCTTGAACTGTGCCCTATACCCTACCCTGTACTGTGCCCTATATCCTACTGTGCCCCTTTATACTCTGCACTATGCCCCATTATAATACTCTGTAGGAGGCACAGTACAGGAGTATAAGAGAATACCGCTGTACTGTGCCTGCTAACCTCTACTATGCCCCCTTATACCCTATACTGTGCCTCCTAACCTGTACTATGCCCCCTTACACCCTATACTGTGCCCTCTCATACTCTATACTGTGTCCCTAGTCACATTCTGTACTGTGGCCTCTTATACCCTTCTATACTATCACTCTATGGTGGCGTTATCCAGTCATAATATGGTGGTGTTATCCTGTTACTATATGGTGGTGTCATCCTGTCACTGTATCGTGGTGTTATCTTGTCACTGTAAGGCAATGTTATGCATCACTGTACGGCAGTGTTATCCTGTTACTGTATAGTGGCATTATACAGTCACTGTATGATGGTGTTATCCAGTCACTATATTGTGGCTGATCTTCGTCAGTTCCACAGATACAGTGGGGAAAATAAGTGTTTGATACGCTCGCGATTTTCCACCTTCAAAGGATGGAGAGGTCTGTCATTTTTATCACTTCAGGTACACTTATCACTTAAGGTACACTTCAACTGTGAGACAGAATCTAAAAAATAAAATCCATAAAATCACATTGTATTTGTAATTAATTTGCATGAAATAAGTATTTGATAACCTACCAACCAGCAAGAATTCTGGCTCTCACAGGCCTTTTTTCGTTTTTATTTGAGAAGCCTTCCTACTCTGCACTCATTACCTGTATTAATTGCACCAGTTTTAACTTGTTTCCTGTATAAAAGACACCTGTCCTCACACTCAATCAATCACACTACAACCTCTCCACCATGGCCAAGACCAAGGAGCTATCTAAGGACACCAGGGACAAAATTGTAGACCTGCACAAGGCTGGGATGGGCTACAGGACAATAGGCAAGCAGCTTGGTGAGAAGGCAACAACTTCTGGCGCAATTCTTCGAAAATGGAAGAAACACAAGATGACTGTCAAGCTTCCTCAGTCTGGGGCTCCATTCAAGATCTCGCCTCTTGGGGGTAAGGATGATTCTGAGAAAGGTCAGGAATCAGCCCAGAGCTACACGGGAGGACTGGTCAATGACCTGAAGAGAGCTGGGACTACAGTCTCAAAGATTACCGTTTGTAACACACTATGTTGTCATGGCTTAAAATGCTGCAGGGTATGCAGGGTCCCCCTGCTCAGGTCAGTACATGTCCAGGCCAGTTTTAAGTTCACCAATGGCCATCTGGATGATCCAGAGGAGGCATGGGAGAAGGTCATGTGGTCAGATGAGACCAAAATATAACTTTTTGGTATCAACTCCACTCGGAGGAGGAAGAAGGATGAGTACAACCTCAAGAACACCATCCCAACTGTGAAGCCAGTCTCCGGATCTGAACTGAATCAAAAATCTTTGGAGGGAGCTGAACCTCAATGTACCCCAGCGACAGCCCTGAAACTTGAAAGATCTGGAAAAGATCTGTATGGAGGAGTGGGCCAAAATCCCTGCTGCAGTGTTAGCAAACTTGGTCAAGAACTACAGGAAACGTCTGACCTCTTTAATTGCAAACAAAGGTTTCAGTACCAGATATTAAATTCAGTTTTACTATTGTATCAAATACAAATTTTATGCAATAAAATGCAAATTAATTATTTAAAAATCATAAAATGTGATTTTCTGGATTTTTTTTTAGATTCTGTCTCTCACAGTTGAAGTGTCCCTACAAAAAAAAACTACAGAGCTCTCCATTCTTTGTAAGTGGGAAAACTCAGAAGAATACTTATTTTCTCCACTGTAGCTATAAGGTATTAAACATTGATTAGCTTGCAGAATAATTATTATGTATACATTTTTTATTATATGTTTTGTGCACAGTAGGAACATAAATGCTCTGTTCATACATTGCGCATGTGCACCCAGCATACGCCAAGAAAAGTGTCTTTTTGGCATATACTGGGCAGCTGTAACTTTTTTCTTTGTATAGGAAAGCGTAGTCTGCTGCACTTTCCAATACAGATGCACACAGTAAAAAACATATAATTTTTTTTGACAATGGGGTAATATGGACCATGCATACCACTGTATGCCTAAACATACAACCTATTTCTTGCTGATTTGTAATGAAGTGTGAACAGAATACAAACATTATTAACATTACAGAATTTCTCAGATGACTTCATATACAAGGGCACAGTGGCTTCCTGTAGTAGCTGCTGTAGGCAGCAAAAATTTTCATGGTGCTAGTTTTAATATAGCACTTCCATGGTTTCCTTTGTAGCAATGTCACTGTACTGTTACCAACCTAACCTAACAAAGCCATTGCGGTAGAAATGGTGGAATGCTACTGATTATAGATATGTAAGTGTCAAAAATAACTCACTAAGAACATGCAGTGCAATGTACAGGCAGCATGTTATAGGTCAAGAGGAGCTGAGAAGATTGATATGTAGTTTTATGGGAAAAGATTCAGTAAAACTTGTAATGTATTCATCTAAACCTCTGGCCATTTTAGACTAAGGCGTCATGTGGGTGGTACTATTAATGATTGACATGTATGCACTGTCATGAAGCGATAAATAAGTAACACCACCTACATGACTACCAGAATATAGTGTAGATTTATGGAATCAATTCCAATAAAAGTATTTATTAATCTGCTCAGCTCCTCCTGCTCTAGAACATGCTGCCTACAAATCACACTGCATTTTTGTGGTGGCAGTTTCCTTTTTACCTGGGTCCATAGGTTTATACGGTTTTTTTTTCGCCTCTAATTTAGGAAAACCGATATATATACATTACCTTGTATGGTTCGCTGAAAAGGGGATAATTGGCAAGAAAGACATCATCACTTGGCTGCACATCTTGACTTCTCCTTTCCCATTCTTTTCTACGCAACACGCTTTTGTCCTGTTCATACCCACTGTCAAAAGGAAATGACATGTAATAATTCAGACAGTCACTTGTTAAAATTAGTAATAACACTGCGCACAAACCTGAAAAGGAGTCATCAAACAGATGGCACAGCAAGGAGAAACATGAATCTGATTAATGCCAGTACTAGCAGACTGAATGAGCTCTGCTCTCTGGATAAGCCTGTGTTTTCTTTGCACAGTGAACAGATAATTGAAAATCTTCAGGAAAAATAAGAAACACACAGTCATTAGTGTGGATCAGTGTGTCCTGAGCTTCATGGCATTGTGATGTGATAAAAGAATCCAAGAAACACTGTGACTGAGTCAAAATGATCGAAAAACTTTAAGAGAATTCAAAAAGTAAAGTTTAGAGTCTACAATTTATAAAGAAAAATGTAACCTTAGATGGTAAGAGATAGATTTTTGAAATAGAGAATGGCACAAGCCAAATTTATAAAGCATCTGGAGAGTATTTGTGGTTTATTTTTCTCACATTCCGGTATTTTTAAAATTTGGGAATGGGATCTAACCAGAAAACTGCCAGTCTGTGCCAGGTCAAATTAGTTTGTAGCAGTTTTGTACAGTTCAGCATGTGTGCCAAATTCACATATGGGATTTTTCACCTGACAACTTTTTTCTTCACAAGTCTGTCCAGTTTAAAAACAGACGGTGCATGGCGCTAGACAAGTCAAGGGCGCTATTAACAGATCTCTTTTATTAATAGATTCACATTCCCGAATTCAAGTGTATGTCCTACATTGGTCCATTCTGGTGGATCAGAATAGCTCATTCAAGTACGGGAGTGAGTAGAGATGAGCAAATAAATTCTAAACAAGTTAAATTTGTCTTGAACTTCCCAAAAATTAAAATTCCAGCCTAATCTGAATCTTTTGCTGTTTTTGCGTTAAAGGCACTTGAAAAGGTTTGGATACAGACCTAGGAGACCTCAGAATGTCGTAAACGACTTTTTAAGGCATTCTCAGCAATTTCGATTCAAGTTGAATTAATTTGTGCCTGAATCAAATCTGCCGATCGTTTCATTAGCATATGACCTGAAATTAATTTCAAGAAATTGGCTCATCTCTAGGAGTGAAAAAAAAGAATGCACATGAAAGCAATCTCAGTTTTAAACAGATCCGTGCCACCTTGAAATTGGATATATAATAGTTGTATGAATAATGCCGTTGTCTAAGTGACATATTTATGAAGTTGGAACATATACACAAATGACAAACCCTACATTGTTTATAAAGGTGCCCCAATATGTCTTTGTGGAGTTCAAAATATATGTATTCAAAATGTGACGTATGAACAGATTTCTTTTTTGTGACCTCTCTTACATGTGATCAGTCTAATGCTCCTGGCTTGTTTTAGTGGTACATCTCTTATTAGCTTGTTCCCTGAAGAGTTGTTAAAATTATGTGTAGCAGTAGTTTTCCTTACAGCCGCACTTTTATTTCCTGATCTCTGGTAATCAGCCAAGTCGTCAAACTACTCCTTAATCAATCCCCCTTTCTCTGACTGGTGTGACATGAGCGCAAGTTCTGAACATGAAAAATGCATGGCGACTGAATTGTGCCGCTGCACATCTGAGTGATTGTGATCTGAAGAGATGGAAACATGGAGGTTATTTAACTAAAGGCACCAGCAAAAAGAAGAGACCATGTCATTTATCTGTATGAGAGAAGGGATTTATCCTTGACGCACTCTGATAAATGGTATGGTTCTTTTGAATGTCACCTGGAGATGAAAATTTACTGCAGCACATATCTTAAGCTGCTTGTTTCCCCAGTTTTTCCTCATTCCCAAAAGAATCACACATTGTCATCTGCTTCTTCTGTCATCTGATTTGTCATTCATTAGTTTGGAACCTCTAGAAGCAACACACCTACAACCAACACCAAAGTAATGTATTCAAAAGTAGTTCCCCATTTTACATCCAAATCTGGAGACACTTATTTATCACCTCCGCGTCTGCCAATTTAGTGTGTTCTTTTCATAGTCATTCCCATAGTCATGACCCCGTACCTCAAACAGGTTATGCCAAGAAACATATTCTAAATTTTTCAACCAAGCACATGGATCTAAATGCTTTTGTTATTGCAAGTAATTAAACATTTTGTATAGCCAGTGAGTTATTCAATAAAATGTATCTGTATAGCGCCACCTGCTGTTTATTTTTTTCCTTATTTTTTTGTGGTTGGACACACTCACTTTAAATTTTCAGCTGACACCAGTCATGTGTTCTGTTAGAAGCTGTGGCATTTACAGAAAAAGAGCTACAGCAAAGAGGACATACCCCCTGAGCTGCCAACCTAAAGAGAATATAGCAAAGCAAATGCATAATTGAATGGGGAGATCTCTGGATCCATGTGGGGTACAGGGCTGGTTCTTGCTTTCTTAAAAAAAAGTGATTGTCATGTACTATATGATGTCTGATTTTCATTTTAATGGCAGAACCCCTTTAAAAGACAGACTACTTGATCAAGAGGATGGCACTCTTACATAGAGCAAGATATGTTCATATTACAATATGCATGACCCAGGAGATTACATAGTAAATATGGGTGAAAAAATACATAAGTCCATCAAGTTCAACCAAGGGAAAGGCGGGGGCAAGAATTTCAGAAAAAGGGGAGCGAGACCCAGATTTCTACACATTTTCATAAGCATTAATATCATTTACTTTTAAGAATTCATCTAAACCCTTTTTAAACTGTCCACTGTTCCTGCTGTGACCATGTCCTGAGGAAGTATATTCCTCAGATTTACAGTTCTTACAGTAAAGAATCCTTGACGCCTCTGGAGACAATTTTTTCTTTTCCAGTCGGAGGCAGTTCCCCTTGTCTTTTGTGGGTATTTTACATGGAACAGTTTTTCATCACATTTTTTGTATGGCCCATTTATATACTTGTATAGGTTAATTATGTCCCCCTTACACGTCTCTTTTCAAGACCAACTACATAAATTATTTTAATCTTTCCTCATAACCAAGACCCTCCGTGTCCCTCATCAGTTTAGTTGCTCTCGTCTGAACTTTTTCCAGCTCCAGAGCATCTTTTCTATGGAGGTTGAAATGCGTTTATGTAATAATTTAATTGATGGTATCACCAACAGCTTAGGTGAAGATTAGTGTTGATCGAGCAACAAAGTGCTTGGGTGCTCGAGTAGAACACTTTGGGATGCTCGGGTGCTCTATCAAGCACCCGAGCACAATGGAATTCAATGGGAGAACCCGAGCATTAAACCAGGCACCCTCCTGCTCTGAAGAGGGGAGGGTGTCTGGTTCACATGAAAAGGTCAGAAATTGATGGAAACACCACTGAAATGGTTCGGGAACAGCATGGGGAGGATGTCTGGAAGCATCTTGGACTCCCAGGTCGCTGCTGGGAACAATGTTGTCCGAGTAGTAAGCCAATTTTACAGACTGACAATAATATGCACAAAACCGAAGATAAAATCAATTTTAGAGGAAAAATTGTTAGGAAACATTCTTTACTTGTATGTAAAGTGCAAGTGCTGCCAAAAATTACAAGGAAGAGGCACTCCGATACAACCTGTATATCACATAAAGGAGGGCCTCATTCACATTGTGGTACAATTGTTCAGGTAGTGAGACTCCTACACACCCTTGAAAAATTATGATTGATGGCCTGCTGGTGACCCTCAAAAACATTAGGAGCAAGGGCCTGTTGGTGACCCTCTAAAACATTAGGGGCGAGGGCCTGCTGCTGATCTGACCATCAAAAAAATTTGGGGTGAGGGTCTGCTGCTGAGCTGACCATCGAAAAAATTATGGTTGAGGGTCTGCTGGTGAGCTGACTCTCTAAAACATTAGGGGCAAGTGCCTGCTGCTGATCTGACCATGGAAAAAATTATGGGCGAAGGTCTGCTGCTGAGCTGACCATCTGATACATTATGGGCGAGGGCCTGCTTCTGAGCTCACCATCTAAAACATTATGGGCGAGGGCCTGCTGCCGAGCTGATCATCTAAAATATTATGGGCAAGGGCCTGCTGCTGAGCTGACCATCTAAAACATTATGGGTGAGGGCTTGCTGCTTTGCTGATCATCTAAAACATTAGGGACGAGGGACTGCTGCCGAGCTGACCATCTAAAACATTATGGGCGAGGGTGTGCTGCTGAGCTGACTCTCTAAAACATTAGGGGCGAGTGCCTGTTGCTGGGCTGACCATCGAAAAAAATTATGGTTGAGGGCCTGATGCTGAGCTGACCAATGAAACAATTATGGTTGAGGGCCTGCTGCTGAGCTGACCCTCTAAAACATTAGGAGCTAGGGCAGCTTAATAAGCATGTTGATATGATTGAGGAGGAGGACAAGGATGAGAAAATGAAGATTGAACCATATATCCTTTTTTGTGGTGGAAGTGGTGCATGGGAATACAGTGTATTCAATACACCATAAAAGGCACATGGAATTTATTTGTGATATTTCAATAAAGTGCCTTTATGTGCAGCCACTTTCCTCTGGTGGAGTAAAGAAGTCAGGGGCAATCCAGGCATTGTTCATTTTGATGAGTCAACCTGTCAGCATTTTCAGTTGACAGTCGGATGCCCTTATCAGTTATTATGACCCCAGCAGCACTAAATATCCACTCTTACAAAACGCTGGCGGCAGGGCAGGCCAGCACTTCCAAGGCGTAGAGCGCCAGTTCGTGCCACGTGTCCAGCTTGGACACGCAATAGTTGTAAGGCACAGAGGGATCATTGTGGACGCTGACATGGTCTGCTACGTACTCCTTCACCATCTTCCAAAACTTTTCTCTTCTTGTGACACTAGGCCGCGCATCAGGGTGAGGTTACTGGCAGGGTGTCATGAAACTGTCCCAGGCCCTGGAGAGTGTTGACTTGCCTCTGTTGGAACTGCTGTGTGTTCCCCTTGTCTCCCCTCATCAGTTGCCCAAGGAACGACGTACTCTGCTGCCAGCATTGTCAGCTGGACATTTTTGGAGCAATTTCTCCACAAGGACCTTCTTGTATTGCACCATTTTGCTAGTCCTCTCCACCACAGGAATGAGAGATGAGAATTTCTCTTTGTAGCGGGGGTCCAGAAGGGTGAGCAACCAGTAATCGGTGTTGGCCAAAATGCGTATAACACGAGGGTCACGGGAAAGGCAGCATAACATAAAGTCAGCCATGTGTGTCAGGGTCCCAACAGACAAGACTTTGCTATCCTCATCAGGAGGATGACTCTCAATCTCCTCATCCTCTTCCTCCTTTTTGGCCCATCCACTCTGAACAGATGGAATAAACCGGCTGTGGGTACTACCCTCTGTAGCGGAGGCAAAC
Organism: Bufo gargarizans; assembly: GCF_014858855.1. Taxonomy (NCBI): domain Eukaryota; kingdom Metazoa; phylum Chordata; class Amphibia; order Anura; family Bufonidae; genus Bufo; species Bufo gargarizans. Next base: position 261,390 of record NW_025334289.1, read on the forward strand.
GTCTCCTGCTCCTCCTCTTCATAGTCCAATTTGCGCTGAGAAGACGAACGGAGGGTGGTCTGGCTATTACCCTGTGTACTGTCTTCCCCCTTTTTCACATGCAAAGCGTCCGCCTTCATTGTGAGCAGCGAGCGTTTTAGTAGACACAGAAGTGGGATGGATACACTGATAATAGCGGCCACCATCTGTGTTGATTTCCTAAAGTTGCGAAAAACCTCACAGAGGTTTGACATCCATGCCAACTCGCAGAAGCTGACTGGAAAGGCGACAACCATGTTGCAGCTGGTATTCCACTACTGCCCTCTGCTGCTCACAAAGCCTGGCCAACATGTGTAATGTGGAGTTTTAGCTCGTGCTTGCGTCGCACAGACAATGGGCTGGCAATTGCAAGCGTTGCTGCAGTGTTGCCAGACCGACGGCAGCTGTAGATGACTTTTGGAAATGGACACACACGCGGCGTACCTTCACCAGTAGCTCAGACAAATTGGGGTAGATTTTGAGAAACCGCTGAACCACTAAGTTGAACACGTGGGCTAGGCATGGTATGTGTGTGAGCTTGCCGAGCTCCAAAGCTGCCACCTAGTTACGGTGTCTGGTTCAAGGTTGAGTGGTGAGAGTCACAGCTCAGTCTGGTCCCTTATACCTTGCCACAGCTCTGCAGCGGTGTGCTGTTTGTCACCTAAACATATTATTTAAAGCACGGCCTGTTGCCGCTTCTCCACTGCAGTGCTACTGACTTATGGCTGACTGGTGCTGAAAGATGATAATTCAGAGGTCGAAGTGGAGAAGGAGGAGGAGAAGGGGGGTTGCAGCCACTAATATAGGTGGTGGCGGAAATCCTGATGGAAGTAGGGCCCGCAATCCTTGGTGTTGGTAGCACCTGTGCCATCCCAGGGTACGACTCGCTCCCAGCCTCCACAACGTTCACCCAGTGTGCCCCCAGGAAAATTTAGTGTCAGTCGTTAAATGGACCTTCCAAATAACTGCGTTGGTCAGGGCACAGGTGATGTTACGGGACACATGCTGGTGTAAGGCGGGGACAGCACAACGGGAAAAATAGTGGCGGCTGAGGACTGAGTAATGAGGGACTGCCGCCACCATCGGGCTGCGGAAAGCCTCAGTGTCCACAAGCCTAAATGGCAACATTTCCAGGGCCAGCAATTTGGAAAGGTGCGCATTTAGTGCTATGGCCTGTGGGTGGGTGGCTGGGTATTTGAGCTTTCATTCAAAGGCCTGGAGTATGGACATCTGTACGCTGCCCTGGGACACAGAAGTGGATGTACTAGCTGATGGTGCTTGGGAAGGTCCAGGTGCAGGGTGGGAGGCCTGAGAATTGGCCAGCCTGAGAAATGGCCAGCACGTAACACAGGGGAAGAGGAGGCAGTGGTGTGACCCGCAGACACTGATTGTGGACCCAAGCGTTCCAACCACCTATTAGGGTGCTTTGATGCCAGACTGCGGAACATCTAGCCCTTAGCAAGGGAGATTGCTGCAAGTGGGTACACCGGGGAACAATTGCGGGCCTGTTTTGGTGTGGCCCGCCTTCTCCCTTTTGCCACCCCACTGCCTCTTCCAGCCTGTTGCGGTGCTGCGGATCCCTCCCCCTCTGTTCTGCTGTGCTCACTCGGCTTGCCACCTTCCCGGTTTGGGTCAGTGATTTCTTCGTCCATCACCTCCTCTTCCACTTCCTCACTCTGCTCATCTTCCTGACTTGTTGGCCTAACAACAACCTCACTTACTGACAACTGTGTCTCATCCTCATCATCAACCTCTTAAAACACTAATTGCCATTGACTTATTGGCAACTGTGTCTCATCATCATCATGATTCACCTCGCGAAACACTAATTGCCATTCCCCAATTGCAATTGCCACCAGCAGCGAAAAAATTTGACTGAATGTCACAGATATTTAGGATGCGCAAACGTTATATAGGAGATGTAGCGCAGGTAATGTCGCTGTCACCAGCGGCTAATAAAAAATTACAGGGAATATCACTGATATTTATGATGCGCAAACATTATACAGGAGATGTAGAGCAGGTAATGTAACTGTCGGCAGCGGACACCATCTACGTAAAAAGTACACTGGATGTCACAGATATTTTTTGTATGCGCACACCTTAAACAGGAGATGTAACGCAGATAATGTCGCTGCCCGCAGCATCTACAGAAAAGGTACACTAGATGTCACAGATATTTTTAGTATGCGCACACCTTAAACAGGAGATGTAGCGCAGATAATGTCGCTGTCCGCAGCGTCTACGGATGCACAAACATTATACAGGAGATGTAGCACAGGTAATGTAACTATTCGCAGCGGATACCGTCCACGGAAAAAGTACACTGGATGTCACAGATATTTTTAGGCTTCGCACACGTTACACAGGAGATGTAGCGCAGATGGTGTCGCTGTCTGCAGCGGCCAAACAATTGCAAGCTATTTAGCGCAGGTTGCGCTAAAAATATAATTTGCTGCCAGATACAACAAAAAGTCCTTAAAAGGACTTTTGGGTCTCTAACAATTGCAAGCAATTTAGCGCAGGTTGCGCTAATAATATATATTGCTGCCAGACACAACAATAGTCCTTAAAAGGACTTTTGGGTCTCTAACACCAACCCTGCCCAACCAAAAAATAAAATTCAATTCTACAGCACAGCTCTCCCTGACTAAGACTGGCCGAACCACGTATCATTGGGTGCTTTATAGCACCCGATGACGCATTCCGGCCAGCCAATCACTGTAATGCCAGTAACCAACATGGCTACGGCATTACAGTGAGTAGAAGTACTTAGCTGCACGTTTATTGGCTGCGTAGCAGCCTACAAACGTGCGGGGAGGAGACTCAAGCATGGCGCTCAAGCACACGCGGTATTCGGCTGAACACCGCGATGTGCCGAATGCTCGAGCCGAACTGGTGTTTGGCCGATCATGCTCGATCATCACTAGTCAAGATCACATTAGTGTTATGTTTTCCATATTTCTGTACTGTCAGATGAAAAGATAATGGGAAAATTATCCTTATTAATCCCCATATGGTTGAAAAGTTAAGGGCCTGTTCACATCTGAATATAGATTTCCCTTCTTCCGATCTGTTAGAAGTACCGAAAAATGAAAAAATAAAAATCTGTCTTAGGGCTGGTTCACACGAACGTAAGGGCTCCGTGCCCGTGCTGCGGACTGCAAATTGGCCACAGGCGGATCGCAGACCCATGCACTTGAAACTCAGTGAAGCAGCGGAATCAAATTTTGCAATACTTCGCTCATCTCTAATAAAGATAATACGTTATTTCAACTGCCCTTTTTAACAAAGTAAAAAAATAAAAATATCAATGAAACTGCTTTTTTTCCCTCCCCTTAAACCCCTTAAGGACCCATTTTTTGCAAATCTGACCAGTGTCACTTTAAGTGCTCATAACTTTAAAACACTTTGACTTATCCAGACCATTCTGAGATTGTTTTTTCATCACATATTGTACTTCATGACACTGGTAAAATGAAGTAAAAAAATAATAATTTTTTTGCATAAAAAAATACCTAATTTACCAAACATTTGGAAACATTTGTAAATTTCAAAGTTTCAGTTTCTCTACTTCTGTAATACATAGTAATACCCCCAAAAATTGTGATGACTTTACATTCCCTATATGTCTACTTCATGTTTGAATTATTTGGGGAATGATATTTTATTTTTTGGGGATGTTACAAGGCTTAGAAGTTTAGAAGCAAATCTTGAAATTTTTCAGAAATTTACAAAAACCCAATTTTTAGGGTCCACTACATGTCTGAAGTCACTTTGCGAGGCTTACATAAGAGAAACTGCCCCAAAATGACCCCATTCTATAAACTACACCTCTCAAGGTATTCAAAACTGATTTTACAAACTTTGTTAACCCTTTAGGTGTTGCACAAGAGTTATTGGCAAATGGGGATGAAATTTGAGAATTAAATTTTTTTGCCTAATTTTCCATTTTAACCCATTTTTTCCACTAACAAAGCAAGGGTTAACAGCCAAACAAGACTGTATCTTTATTGCCCTGACTCTGCCGTTTACAGAAACACCCCATATGTGGCCGTAAACTACGTACGGGCACACAGTAGGGCATAGAGGGAAAGGTGCGCCGTATGGTTTTTGGAAGCCAGATTTTGCTGGACTGGTTTTTTGACACCATGTCCCATTTGAAGCCCCCCTGATGCACCCCTAGAGTAGAAACTCCAAAAAAGTGACCCCATCTAAGAAACTACACCCCTCAAGGTATTCAAAACGGATTTTACAAACTTTGTTAACCCTTTAGGTGTTGCACAAGATTTTATGGAAAATAGAGATACAATTTCAAAATTTCACTTTTTTGGCAGATTTTCCATTTTACCATTTTTTTTTCCAGTTACAAAGCAAGGGTTAACAGCCAAACAAAACTCATTATTTATGGCCCTAATTCATTAGTTTACAGAAACACCCCATAAGTGGTCGTAAACTGCTGTACGGGCACACGGCAGGGTGCAGAAGGAAAGGAATGCCATACGGTTTTTGGAAGGCAGATTTTGCTGGACTGTTTTTTTTTACACCATGTCCCATTTGAAGCCCCCCTGATGCACCCCTAGAGTAGAAACTCCAAAAAAGTGACCCCATTTTAGAAACTATGGGATAGGGTGTCAGTTTTGTTGGTACTAGTTTAGGGTACATATGATTTTTGGTTGCTCTATATTACACTTTTTGTGCGGCAAGGTAACAAGAAATAGCTTTTTTGGCACTTTGTTTTTGTTATTTACAACATTCATCTGACAGGTTAGAGCATGTGGTAATTTTATAGAGCAGGTTGTCACGGACGCGGGGATACCTAATATGTATACAATTTTTTTTATTTATGTAAGTTTTATACAATGATGTTTTAGTGTCTCCATAGTCTAAGAGCCATAGTTTTTTCAGTTTTTGGGCGATTATCTTATCTAATTTTTGCGGGATGAGATGACGGTTTGATTGGCACTATTTTGGGGTGCATATGACTTTTTGATTGCTTGCTATTACACTTTTTGTGATGTAAGATGACAAAAAATGGCTTTTTTTACACCATTTTTATTTTTATTTTTTTACGGTGGTCAGCTGGGGGGTTAGGTCATGTGATATTTTTATAGAGCCGGTCGATACGGACGCGGCGATACCTAATATGTATACTTTATTTTTATTTATGTAAGTTTTACAAAATGATTTCATTTTTTAAAACAAAAAGAATCATGTTTTAGTGTTTCCATAGTCTAAGAGCCATAGTTTTTTCAGTTTTTCAGCGATTATCTTGGGTAGGGTATGATTTTTGCGGGATGAGATGACGGTTTGATTGGTACTATTTTGGCGTACATGCGACTTTTTTATCACTTTTATTACCTTTTTTGGGTAGTAAGGTGGGCAAAATTTCAATTTTCTCATAGTTTTTATTTTTTTATTTTTATGGCGTTCACCGTGCGGGGAAAGTAACATGACCGTTTTATAGATCAGGTCATTACGGACGCGGCGATACCTAATATGTGTAGTGTATTTTATTTTTTTAATTTTTATTCAGTGATAAATGTGTTTTTTTATCTTAACTTTTTTCACTTTTTTACATTTCTTTGACCCAGACCCACTTGGTTCTTGAAGATCCAGTGGGTCTGATGTCTGTATAATACAGTACAGCACACTATATAGGGTACTGTACTGTATTTTACTTTACACTTTGTCTGAACAGATCTATGCCTTTAGCACAGATCTGTTCAGCACCATGGACAGCAGGATGCCTGAGAAGGCGTCATGTTGCCATGGAAACCTTCCCCGTCTGCCACAACTTTGCAGACGGGGAAGGGTAAGGACGAGGCTGTCAGGGAGAGGGAGGGAGCTTCCTGGCCCTGACAGTTAACCTTTTCCATACAGCGGTCCGTACGGACCGCGGTATGGAAAGGTTTAAACGGCTGACATCTGCACAGATGTCAGCCGTTTATACCAGAGTGTCAGCAATGTGCTGACACTCTGGTATAACCACTTGCCACCAACGAATTTTCAAGAGGAGGCGGGCGGGGGATCGCGATCGCGCATCGCCCTCGCATCACCCCCACCGCCCACAACCCCCCCTGCGCCACCCGCCGGCATAAAATCATGCAGGGGTGCAGGGGGGGGTGCAAAATCGACATTTTGGGCATTTTAAAGTTTCTGATCCCCGTGGTCAGGGACCGCTGGGATCAGATACTGCAGAAAGCCCAGCAAACCGCAGGTCTGAATTGACCTACGGTTTGCGGCAATCGCCGATACAGGGGGGTCACATTACCCCCCCTGGCGTTGTGACAGGATGCCGGCTGAATGATTTCAGCCGGCATCCTGTTCCGATTAACCCCCACGGCGCCGAAATCTCGATTTAAAGTTAGGACGTACCGGTACGCCCTGAGTCCTTAAGGACTCGGGAAATAGGGCGTAGTATGCCCTACGTCCTTAAGAGGTTAAAAAAAGTTAATCAATAATTTCCATGTATCCAAAAAGATAGTACCACTAAAAACTAAATCTCATACTGCAAAAACAATCCAAAATATACCTACATTTACAGAAAAATAAAAAACTGTTAGCTCTTGGAAGGCCAAGTTAAAAAAAATACTGTGAACAGTTAAGCAAGTTGAAGATGAAATGATCACCGAAAGGCATAAAGTTAAAGATGACACATTCCCTTTGTATTTTAAGCAAAACAATATATATATTTCTTTTTTTTTACATTTTCAATATTTTAAAAATGGAAAAGGGCCTGATGAAAAACTTTGGGCACCCTACATGGTTAGTACCTAACAGCACCCCCTTAGGCTAGTATCACAGCTTGTAAATGCTTTTTTATAGCCAGCCAAAAGTCTTTCAATTCCTGTTTGAGGGATTTTCATCTACTCCTTCTTGCAAAAGTCTTCTAGTTGTGTGAGATTCCTGAGCCATCTTGCATGCACTGCTCTTTTGAGGTCTATCCACAGATTTTCAATGATGTTTGGACCAGAGGATTGTGAGGGCCATGGTAAAACCTTCAGCTTGAGCCTTGAGGTAGTTTATTGTGGATTTCGAGGTGTTTAGGATCATTATGCATTTGTAGAAGCCATCCTTTTTTCAACTTCAGCTTTTTTACCGTTGGTGTTATCTTTGCATCCAGAATTTCCTGGAATTTCATTGAATCAATTCTTTCCTCTACCTATGAAATATTTCCCGTGCCATTGGCTGCAACACAACCTCAAAGCATGAATGATCCACTCTATTGCTTAATGCTTGGAGAGGTGCTCTTTTCATGAAATTCTCAGTGCAAGCCCTAGATGGCAAGTCTGCAACTGGTCAACGTTCCCTACTCCCCTAGATGCAGGACTGACACACAGAAAACACTACACAAAGAGAAAGTCGTATAGGTATGGGTTGGAACCGGACGGACAATGCAGTACTAAATTAGACAACAGAGGGTAGTCAGAATAGCCAAGCCGAAGTTAGAACCAGACGGGAAACACAGTACCAAATCATGAGACAGAGAGTGGTCAAAGGCAAGCTGAGATCAATACAATAAGCAATCCAAATGCACGCAGAACAGAAATGGGAGCACAGCTAGGGAGTGAAAACCTATCACTGGCAATGGTATCTGGCCAGCAAGGGGTTTAAATAGAGCACAGAGTGCCAGGATCAGAACCTGATAGGTCATGACTCCGTGCTCCATTAGTCAGAACACAGCACACAGGAATAGAACAGCTGAGCAATCAACCCACTGCTAGTTTCCTCCAGTACACACCTGCTGTGGATGCTGTAATGTCACCAGGAGATATGGTTCACAGCACGTCTTTCCCGACACACCAAAGCTGTAGATCTCACCTTTGGGGTCTGGACAGGTAAGGCTACTTTCACACTAGCGTTCGATCGGATCCGTTCTGAACGGATCCGATCATATTAATGCAGACGGAGGCTCCGTTCAGTACGGATCCGTCTGCATTAATAACTTAGAAAAAATTCTAAGTGTGAAAGTAGCCTGAGCGGATCCGTTCAGACTTTCAATGTAAAGTCAATGGGGGACGGATCCGCTTGAAGATTGAGCCATATGGTGACATCTTCAAGCGGATCCGTTCCCATTGACTTACATTGTAAGTCTGAACGGATCCGCTCGCCTCCACACGGCCAGGCGGACAGCTGAACGCTGCAAGCAGCGTTCAGCTGTCCGCCTGTCCGTGCGGAGGCGAGCGGACCGGAGGCTGAACGCCGCCAGACTGATGCGCTCCGCTCCATTCAGACTGCATCAGGGCTGGACGGAGGCGTTCGGGTCCGCTCGTGAGCTCCTTCAAACGGAGCTCACGAACGGACCTATGAACGCTAGTGTGAAAGTAGCCTAAGTTAGGCAGCTGCTTAGAAGAAGCCATGGCTGCTGTTTTTAGGACAAGGTTAGAGGAGTCTGGATATTTATAAAACTTTGAAATTTGCATTACATGGCTTTTTAACAGCCTTAACCATAACAGGCTATTTAAGGTCTGAGACATTGGTCAAAGTTATCTGAGCATTCAAATCACCTTGGTTTACCATACTTTTGCAAGGTACTGCCTTTCTTTTTTTCACTCTAAAATCATACAAAAATAAAATAATACAAAATAATACACTGATATTGAATAAAAAGGAATATAAAGGAAATTAGTCACCCAATTTTTTTTTCTCCAAGCTAAAACGAGATAGTAACACATATCTTTTTTTCTATTATGTTTTTATTTTCTGTTTGCAGATATGTTTATTCTATTTCCTGAACATGATTATGGGGGCGGCCATCTTGCCTAAGCTGTTCTTAACAGCATTAAGAAAATAGCTTTACGGCAGCCTCATGGTCCAAAGACTCAATGGTCAAGAGGAGGCCTAGTTGACTTCTATGTAAGAGTTTTCTAGGCATGGTCTTTGCCCTGTGCAGATTTGACCGTCACCTACTGTGATATTGTCATATCTGTCCTTCTAATCCTGCCTGTAATGATATCACCTCTGTATACAGATAAGCAGTAACAGCAGTAAAATGATCTATACAGATCAAGAAGTGGCGCCTATTATAAGGCTTATTGGCCAGTGATAAAAACTGCAGGATTTTATGTTTATTTTTGTTTAAATACAGATATTGACATGGAAAATTAAAGATAGCATCACTAAAAATTCTTTAAAAATGCGTTAAACATAAAAACATGATTTAAACAATAGGTCATTTTCTGATGACTTGAGCTCCAACTTGCTTAACTATTCACTGTAACAGTAATTTTGACCAATGGTGCCCAACCATTTGCATGTCACTGTATATGTGTGTGTGTATATATATATATATATATATATATATATATATATATATGTATCATTTATTTTTTATTACATAAACGGAAAAATTAAAAGTTAGTGGTCTAAGAATGTGATTCCTGTGACCTTAAAGGGGCTGTCTGAGCTACAGATATTGATATTCCTCTCCCATTTATGTGAACAGGATGAACAACTGTAATTACACTTCACTGCAACTACAAAAGAGTAGTAAACACTAAAGAGAAAGCAGCACTCAAGCAAGCACAATGGCCCTTCAATCAGATGATATTGGTGGCAATATCAGAAACCCTATTCAAAATAGGCTTCGTAGCTAACCTCTTAGTGGCTAGCATGTTTTGGGCTTTAAAGGGGTGTTTACATGATTTTAATACTGATGACCTATCCTAATACGGAGAAGGCTGCAGCGCTCACAAGAGCACAAGTGCCTTCTCAAACGGCTGATTGCTGGGGGTCCCGGGTGTCAGGCCCCCACCATTCAGATACGAATGACCTATCCAGAGGACCTGGTGATACCAATTAAGTGAAGGGGATTTATTTTCAATGGCAGAAAGGTGCATTTTTTTGTAAATTCTTAAAGTTTTTCAGTAATAATAAAAAACAGGTTAAACAGTAATGACTTACAGATGAAAGTCAAGCAAATACACAAAGTACAAGATACGGTCGATCGAATGGGAAATCATGTCAAATATGTCAGAGTGCCCATTGTCTGGCTATACCTCAATAGACAAGTAGGAAATAACCTTACCTGGGAAGACCAGATAAGGTAAGAATATCAACATGTAAAGTAAGAAAGAAAGAACAAGAGGAAGCTGAGAGAAAGAAAGAGCGAGGGAGAAGGGTTAGGGATAGAGAGAAAAAAAATAAAAAAAGGGGGGAGCCCCTTTTTGAGAACACTTGGAAAACTTTGCCCCTATGAGGTAAACAAAGATAGGCACTCTGGGGTGCCCTGGAAGAAGATCCAGTGTCGCCACGTTTTGTGAAACGTGGTAGGTGTACCCTTCAATGCGGTAAGTCCTCCATTCTCATGTTCTCCTGTATCTTACTAAACCAAAGAGTTATAGAGGGAGGAGATGTCTCTCTCCATAGGATTGGAATACATGCCCTTGCAGCATTAACCAAAGGACGTTCCACAAACATCTTATAGGTAGACAGGGGGATTTCTTTATTATGAACCAAGAAAAAGGCAGGTGTGTTAGGAACAGCGTGAAAGGTGAATTGAAAGGTTATATGCCATACCTCCGACCAAAAACTTGCTAGCACATGACATCCCCAAAAGATGTGAAGAATAGTACCTCGATCTCCACTGGGGTGAGGGAGTGTAGTTTAGAAGGCACCCTGTACCATCTAGAGAGGATCTTAAAACCGCTTCTGGATTGCTACTGGTAATGGAAGTCTTGTGGGTCAATGTAAAGAAACGGTCTTTCTGTTGTGTTGTGAAAGTGAGGCCCAAGTCCCTCTCCCAATTGTGCATGTATGAGGGGGATAATTGATTTGACAGAGAAATGAGTAAACGATATAGCCGCGAGAGGGTATGTCGCAAGTCTACTGTCGAGTTACAGTTGCATTAAAAATCTGCAGTAGTGTGGATTTTTTTATTTTTTTTATTTAACTTTTTTAACCATTTAACAGTTTCCTAAGAGGACTTCAAAAGTTGATCACTTCTAAAATTCTCCAATACTGCTTATGCAGTACAACAGAATTATACTGTCGCCAGCAGACTGCACCAGAGAAGCACAGCCTGCTAGGTTAGGCTACTTTCACACTTGCGGCAGTGTGATCTGGCAGGCAGTTCCATCGTCGGAACTGGCCGCCGGATGCGCCGATCTGCCGCTGTCTGAAAACATTTGTGAGACGGATCCGGATGCGGATCCGTCTCACAGATGCATTCCAAGGACGGATCCGTCTCTCCGCTTGTCATGCGGACAGACGGATCCGTCTTGTATTTTTTTTCACATTTTTACCGGTCTGCGCATGCGCATGCCGGAAGGACGGATCCGGCATTTCGGTATTTTGAATGCCAGATCCGGCACTAATACATTCCTATGAGAAAATGCATTCAGGCACGTCTTCAGTTTTTTTCGCCGGAGATAAAACCGTAGCATGCTACGGTTTTATCTTTTGCCTGATCAGTCAAATCGACTGAACTGACATCCTGAACGGATTACTCTCCATTCAGAATGCATGGGGATATGCCTGATCAGTTCTTTTCCGGTATAGAGCCCCTGTGACGGAACTCCATGCTGGAAAAGAAAAACGCTAGTGAGAAAGTACCCTTATACTGCAGGCAGCACTGGGGCCTTCAGTAGGCTTCAAACTGCTGTACAGAGACATCAGCATTCCATGATGTCATTTGCTGGATACTGATGGGAGACAGAGGGAGTCAGTTTCCTCTGTATAGCTCTTAGATGCCACAGCTTATATTGACCATGGCATCTAAGGGGTTAAAGATTTCCATGTATTCAATATGTTTAGCTGTCATAAGAGAAATGGCAAATGCTATGAAATAAGACTGAGAAGATTTTAGGCTATGCATCAGAAATTGCTGTGCATTTCACCCATTGTATTGTAAAGTTCTATGAAGGAATTCATTCTGCTTGTGGAGATCCGGGATTCAATCAGTGTAGAGCGTCTCATAAGCAATGCTCTCTTTGGGAAAATATGCAAAATAGATCTCCTCCAGAAGGAAGCAAACTGTCTCTATAGCCAATGTAAGCCAATCTTTGATCTTGGAACATGAGTTTTTACTCCTCATCAGTACAGACTAGGATTCTGACTGGCAGGGTGAGATGCCTCGCTCATTTCCATCTTCTTTACCAACCAATTTATAGGTGCCAGTTTCATTTTCAAACTCTATAAAAAATGATGATGGATTGAGACTCGCGGTGCTAATGGCCTTCAGTATTACAGCGTTAGGTTTCACGTGGCAAAATGCTTTTCTTAATGAAATTGAAACTTCTGTGCACTTAGAACATGGTTTTGCCCGCTGATAAGTTAGCAACTTGATCAATACCTTTTCTGTGGCGAAAGTCCAGCAGCCGCACAAAGACATAAAACAATAACAACAGCATAAAGACATCAAAAAGTTATATTATTCCATTGAATGATGGTAAATGATTTTGAGCAGCGCTTTGACTGCACATATGTGTTATTATGTGCATAAGTAGAGACACCTCAGGGTGAAGCTATAGCTCAGATTTACAACCGCTACTGCTATTGACAATAAAGATGCAGCTGAGTCCCAACAAAACATGGGAGCTTGAACTGTCAGACAGATAAAGTACTCTGAATGCCTTTTTTCACAGAGTTTACCTCCAGGCAGCTGCTGGAAGCAGCCATCAATCTGTGACAGGGGCCTAAGATGAGATGGATGTTTACTCTCTCTGCTTTTTATCCCGCAACCAATAAATTACTTTCCAACGGAAGAGATGCACTGTTGTACTTCACTTCTATTCTCCCTGTATCGTTTGAGAAACATCTGCCGCATGCTTCACTTTAGAATTATATTCTCAGATGAAGAGCCCTGAGAGGATTACACTGCACACCCTGAGTATGTGCAACATACAGTTTTGGCGAACCATTTACAGTATTCCATTGTGAACAGAAAACCTATAGGCAAGTATTTCTTGTGGCATCTAGGGGTACGGCCACACAATCCGGTTTCTGGATGACATTTTGGAAAAACTGGGAGTAGATTCACACCTGATTTTGGCTTCCAAAACTATACCCAGAAACCTGATAGAGGCCGTACCCTCATAACAAAGGACTATAGTATCAGCATCTATAATTCTAAACCCTCTCAGATTTCAGGACATGGTCTACATAAAGGTCAAATGACTGTGATCTTGTGAATGTATATGAATATACCAAACCCATATATCGTGTTATCACAAGTGATGAAACCCAGGCTCCCCACATAACCAGGTCAGTGAGTGCTCTGATTAACCGACGTACACCTAACCATTCTCCTATGATTCAGGAAGCTTGATCTTAACCTAGGAGGCCTTGCCACATTTTGTGAATTGCATTTGATTTCTGGTGTCCCGATTTCCAATATTTGCTCTCATAATAGACATGGACTATGTGGAAGATTCACTACTGCAAATGCACCAGAATTCTGGAGCAGGGACTGTGCACCACATTTATTGTCAGAGATACTTTTTTGTCTTGGTCAACAAAGGGAGTGAAAGGAGTGTGACAATATCTGCATGGAGTTTGTATGTTCTCCCCGTGTTTGCGTACCACAAGCACAATCATAGCACGAGCCAGTGTTGTGTAAAGATTTAATCACAGCCCAAAAACAACTAATAATACGGTGGGGAAGGAGCATACTGATAGGCTCTTTGCCCTAGATGTTTTTAAGTTACAGAGCACCTGACCCAACAATGGCAATACCTTTTTGGAGTATCACCGTGGTGCAGCCTGTGAAGTGGATATTCTAGTGTCCCACTGCCCTATAAACATCATATTCAAGAAGACCAACAAAAGTCAAGTTAAAGTTTGCTGTAACTGTGTATTTAATATATTATCGGGGGCATTTATGAAATTCAATATGTCAGTTTTGTGGCGTAAAAAAAAAAGCTGCAAGTCATGGCATTTGCGACATTTCCATGGCAACTGCAACATTCTTGTGACATTTCGTTATCCTTGCACTCTTCACAGTGGTCTATGTTTAAGAACTAAAAGTGCGATTAGACTTGGATTACTGTCTGCGACACTTGAAATGTCAAAGAAAAGTTGCAAAGAAATCACATCCTACGATAGACAGCCTCCTGGTGAATTTTTTTAATACTAAGTCATATAACACAGTGCCTTGCCTTGCCTTGCACCATGTTTCACAGGGCTTGCTCCTCCTAGCTAACATGGAGAGGGAAGGTGTAGAGGGTGTGACTACCACAGGGAAAACAGTGTCGCAGGTAGAACAAGCCCTGAGTAGTGTTGAGCGCGAATATTCGAATATCTATATATATTTTTTTTGTTATATTTATTTCTTTCCCACTTCCCTAAAGTTGTTCTTACCTGTCCTTAGGATTCCTGACTTCCTGGCTGCTCCAGTCAGTGCCCGTTGCCGCTTCTGCCGACTTCCGTGCTCATGGAGCGTCCCCATCACTATGGGAACGTCTCCATACTAGAATGTACTGTCGGATTTGAGAATTACGTTGAAATCGCAATTCGATTAATTCAAGTTATAATATATAATATATATATGTAGAATTAGCGAATATGGCAAATGTATTCGTCATATTCCTCAAAACGAAGATAAAGTATTCTCCATCTTCATTTAGCTCCATATTCGTCAACTTCGCTAATTCTAGCAATCAAATAGGAAAGTTGAATATAGAGACAGCTGTGTTTAATTCGCTATGCGATTATATTCTTTTTTTCATTTTTTTATAAATAGAATAATTATAATTATCAAGTATTATAATCTATTTATTAAAAAAAGCAAAGTAATATAATCGCATATCGAATTAAACTTAGCTGTCTCTATAGTCAACTTTCCTATTTGATTGCTAGAATTAGCGAAGTTGACGAATAAGTAGCTAAAACGAAGATGGAGAATACTTCGTTATGAGAAATATGACGAATACATTCGCCATATTCTACCAAGCCAACCATAGTAAACCAGCTCCAAGTTGAAATTGCAATTCGATTATTATAACTTGAATTAATCGAATTGCGATTTCAACTTAGCACTGCTATATTCCATATTAGGCTAGAATTAACGAATATGGAGTATAGCAGTGCTAAGTTGAAATCGAAATTCGATTATTATAACTTGAATTAATCGCATTACTATTTCAACTTGGACCTGGTTGGCTTGGTAGAATTAGCGAATATTACGAATGTATTCGTCATATTCCTCAAAACGAAGATAACAAAATATTCTCCATCTTCGTTTTTAGCTACCTATTCGTCAACTTCGCTAATTCTAGCAATCAAATAGGAAGGTTGACTATAGAGACAGCTGTGTTTAATTCGCTATGCGATTATATTACTTTGCTTTTTTTTTTTGTTGCTATAAATAGAATCATTATAATAATCAAGTATTTAACTATTCAATTTTTTTAAAAAAAAGCAAAGTAATATAATCGCATAGCGAATTAAAATGAGCTGTCTCTATAGTCAACTTTCCTATTTGATTGCTAGAATTAGTGAAGTTGATGAATAGGTAGCTAAAAACAAAGATGGAGAATACTTTGTTATCTTCGTTTTGAGGAATATGACGAATACATTCGTCATATTCGTCATCTTCGCTAATTCTAGATAACAAACAATAGGAGAGTAGCCTTAAGTTAAAATCGCAATAAGCGATTATTTAAATCGCATATTAATCGCGATAACTAGAATAATGACGAATATTCGATTTCGACGAATATAAAACGAATTTCGTTGAAATCAAATATGGCACCTGCCGCTCATCACTTGACTTGAGATACATTACAGAGCAAAGCATGCTGGGTTTGGTTAGAAAACCCACCAGGAAGCTGATGAAAATAAGAAGTTCCGCTTGTAAACATCCTGCCAGGATGCAATGAAACTGAGAAAATGGAAAGGAAACTGCCGACATGAAAAAACAGGCATGTGGGGTTAAAACATAGTAGTGCCTCTCTTATCGGATTGCAATAATACTCATTACACATCTATCTAAAAATATTACTTCCAATAATTAATATTATTGGAAGATTATTGTGCAGATTCTTGCAGGGCTACATCTCTGACATACAAAATCTATGCTATAATAAAATGAACGAGAGTCCATTAGTCTGACTTGATCTGACTTCAGAGTAAAATGTGTGGTGATAAAAGAAATACACAGCTCACAGAATGGAATGAATTACTAACACTGCCAGTGCATTTCCTAGTGCCATTGCTTAATTCAAAGTCTTTAATTAAGTGTTTGCCTGGCAAAGGTGCAAAATGGTTCACTCTAAGAAAGTAGCTATCATTTCACTTAATTCCATTTATTCAATCCATTCAACTGAAAACAGCATTTGTCTGTATTTGCTATTGTAAATTTTAAATATGACTTTTGTCAATATAGTATTTTAACCTGCATTTACATCATATGAGCTACTATACTGCTGTAGCGATATGTGCAGTACATGTTTAAAGGGGTTATACAAGGCTGATAATGCCTCCCCTACTGTCTGGGCTCCTCACACCGATTCTACTTACCTGGCTTCCCAAGTTGCTTCTGGTCTCCGCACGGCCACTGCTTCTCCCCTGTGCGCGGATGAAAACATCCGATGTTGGGGGGGAAGCAGCCAATGGCGATGCTAGGGAGGCTTGTCGTCATCTGCCATTGGCTGCCCCCACCCCGACACCAGATGTTTTAATCCGCACAAAGGGAGAATCAGCAGCGGCCATGCAGACACTAGGAATGACGCAAGGAGCCAGGTAAGTAGAATCAGTGTGAGACGCCTGGGGCAGTAGGGAAGGCATTTCTAGCCTTGGATAATCCCTTTAATGTTAGGCTATACATGTTTATTATCATTAGTCAATAGTATTAAAAGCCTTAAAGGGAATCTGTCATCTGGATTTTGTGTATAGAGCTGAGAACATGGGTTGCTAGATGGCCGCTAGCACATCCGGAATATCCAGTCCCCATAGCTCTGTGTGCTTTTATTGTGTAAAAAAAAACTATTTGATACATATGCAAATAAACCTGAGATGAGTCCTGTCCCGGACTCATCTCATGTACAGGACTCATCTCAGGTTAATTTGCAGATGTATCAAATGTTTTTTTTAATACAATAAAAGCACACAGAGCTATGGGGACTGGGTATTGCGGATGTGCTAGTGGCCATCTAGCAACCCATGTCCTCAGCTCTATACACAAAAGCCCGGTGACAGGTTCCCTTTAACAATTCAAAATGTTAGACTTTCTATTTTTAATACAGTTGCAAAAATTTCTAAAATTCTGTTTTTACTTTCTTATTATAGAGTATTAAGTGCAGATTTATGGGGGAAAACTTAAATTTTTTTTTTTTTAACTTTAGTAGAAGGTCACAACATAAAAGGTAAAAAAAAAAGTGAAATAGTCTAAAGACTTTCTGAATGCATTCTATAATGTCTGACGCCAAAAGTACACTCATCTGGAGTCCATCAAACAAATGAGCGCCTACAGATACTATACATGCCGAAATTTTTGTGGTGCATATGTTGTACACTGCAAACAAGTGTTAATGCACCCTTTGTTAAAAGCTGGTTTTCAGTAAAGCAGAAAGGAGGAGACGAAAGGGAGGCGTGGTGATGTCATACGTCACCAAGCGCGAGATTTAGCGCAATATCTTCAGTCAAGATGGCCGTGGTGGCTCTTCACACACAAATGGATGAGGTGAGTGTGTTTTTTTTTATATTTTTGATATGTTACCACGAAGCGCTAGGAAATTCAGTTTCACAGAGAATCGTTTTTTTTCCCCCTGAAATTCAAATCAAAGTCAATTCGTTTGACTTCAATTCGCTCATCACTAATGCTAATGCCAAACTTCTATATAATTTTATTATTTTTCTCTTCTCCTGCAGGCTGTCAGTTTTTCCAAACTTACCTGTTAAAAACTCTGGATAGGTAGCAGCGAGAGATATGGGCATTGTATTGTTTATAAGCTGACATTCCAATAACAGAAGCATTATCACAGCATTATCTTCACTACATGGGAAGATATGGCTGTTAGAAATCAGGATGCAGTGAATGCAGCTGAAAAGCTGAAAGTGAAAGTAAAAGCAGGTTTTACTGCATTTATTCCGACTCGCTTTCTAACAGTGATATCTCCTGCTTATCTTATGCTAATGCTGTCATTTTGGTCTTGTATGAAAGCCTAGAATGCAAGCTTTTAAACAAGACCAGGCTTATGACTCAGGAGAAATAACACCCCCCCCCCCCTCCCCTTTCCCTTCTGCGCGAGCTGATATCTGTAAAAACTGTTAGGTGGTTAAATCACTTTCTCAGTAGAAACATGGGGATAATAACAGATTGCCATATGCTGACAGATATTTTAGCAGCCCTATGATGGCTTTGAAGGGAGGTGAGGAAATTACTGCATTATTACCCAAAGTGCTTCTGCTCATAAATTTAGTTAGAGGAACATATTAGGAGATTAATGGTAATGTAATTTCCCTAATACATATTTTAAAGGGGCTTCAAGGTGGAGTCTCGCTTTAAATCTCAGCAAAAAATAAAAATAAAAAAAGATACATCTGAAAGCATTAATATGAAGTTGTGTAACTTGCCTCAGTTTAATTTGCTTGGAGCACGTCACTCACAAAGCATCGTAGCTCAAGATCCCTTGAGCAAAGTGGTGATTACCGCAGTGTAGCAGAAAATAAATACTGAAGAGATTAAATTTGACTGTGGCATGTCAGCCTTTTTATTTAATGCTTCCTTATCTTGCAGTGAAACTGCATCCTGGCTCACATACTGGAGCTGTTGCAGAAACCCCAGTAGCATTTGAGATGCTTTTTACGTGTCCTATGAGATTATACATGAAGTAGGACATTAAAAATTTTAATTGGAGAACGGTTTACAACATAAAAATGGAGAACACTTTGCATAATGTACCTTATTTCATAAGTGTTTCAGATAAAGCTATATATAAAAGTACACTTCACGTTACATCTTTTTTTCCAAAGTGACTAAGCCACACTGACCCATGGCTCCTGGTTAAATCATGGCTGCATCTCTGCTCCATCTGACTTCCACTGTGAACTTTGACTAAGTCCTCTTTCACACATTAAATAACGGACGTGTGCTTTCCGTATTTTCCATGTTCCATATTGACTTTAATGTGTGTATGCACACATCAGTGGTTTTCCATGAAATGCGGGTCCGTGGTGACACCACAGAAGCATGCCCTATTTTTGTCCATGATTATGGATCCCTCGAGCACATTAAAGCTTATGCGTTCATGAAAACAACTGACACAACACAGTCGTTTGGCTTGTCGATTCCACAGACCATTGGTAGTCTGAAAATTAGCGGGTTTTCAGCCTAGCAGTGGCCGTGGAATATGGATGACACGTGGAGGACAAAAAACGGACACACGGACCCGACACAAATCCTACACAGACATCTTCATGGATGAACCACTGAACACCTTCAGATGTCAACATGGACACAGACATGTAAAAGAGGCCTAAGTCCAAAGTGGAAATTATTACATTGGGGCCTGGAGGATTCCTGCAGGGAGCTGGTGTTTTAACACTGTATCAGCACAATACTGCAATACTGCAGGCAATATTTAGCTCTCAGACTGCCATTCCAGGTCCAAGTATAACTTTAAGACAAGGGTGTGATTTTGATTCCCTTTTTAGTGAATTGCTTTGGATTTCACTCCACTATGGTACTCAAATTTTTATTTTTATTTTTTTCAGGTTATAAGCCTGAAAGGCTTGGAGGAAATCTGTTTGACACATTTCCCTGCAGGCAATCTCACCAGCACAAAACAAATGTAATTATTTATTGGAGCCTATATACAGTGCGGAACCATTATCTCATGCAGCTCTGTACATATATTGTCATCACTCACATCAGTCCCTGGAGCTCGCCATATAAATTTGTTAACCTAAACACGCACACATTAGAGTCAATTTCATAAGAAGCTATTTAGCCTATAATTATGTTTTTGGATCATAGAAAACTAGAATACCCAGATGAAACCCCTGCAAGTTAGGGAGAGCATATGTATTTACAGTCTCTAGTCAGGCCAGGAACCCAATGCTGCTAGCCAATAGTGATAACAAATTCCTTGTTTCAAATGTTTCTCTTTGAGAACTACATCATTCTACATGTACAGCAATCCGCATGTAAGCAATGGAGCAGATTTAAATAAGTTAAATGTGTCAAATTCTGTCTCAATTTGCACAGAAAGATCTGGCATACATGCCTTGCCCCAAATTTATTGCATTTTAAACACTTTTTACATTTATAAAGTGCCCTATTGTGCCAAAAAATTGGTGCAAATAAACCCAAACAAAATTGGCATGGAGTTAGACCAAAGTGCCTAGAGATGTGCCAAATTTATCACACGGCATAAGGCACTGTGATAAATTTCACAAACCTTGTCTAATTCTAAGCTGTCTGCATTTAGCACAGTATATCTACACCAATATTTACATCAGCAGAAACAATGTTACCCTTACAATATTCAATCCCTTTATTACATACAACTTTTATTATACAGCATTTCTGGAGCTCCAAGCAATGTTATGTCTGGGAACCCCCATTGAACTGTTAAACTCTGTCCCATCACACTCCTAAGCTCTGCCCCATCACACATCTAACTCTACCTCATTGCACCACTAGGCTCCACCTCCATGCGCAAGTGTTTCTCAGCTTACAGCCTTGGCACTTATGCTACTGATTTACAACTGGGAAGGTCCTCTCTGGCCCTTCATGCTAATCTCAAGGAAACTTGCCAGCTCTTCTGGGAGTCCAGGGGGTCTACCACCCTCTACATCACTCCCATTCCGTGAATTCACGTTTGGGTGCTGGGGCTATTTCGGAAGACAGGCACATACATTTACAATACATGGAGAAAGTGCCCTCCATGCTTATCTCGAGGAGACTTGCCAGCTCTTTTGGGAGTCCAGGTGGTCTCCCTCATTTCCAGGTCATTCCAGGAGATTTGTTAAGTATGTCACTTGTAGCTGAACTGGCAGTCAGCAGGTAGACCCTGATGTCCAGGGCACCAAGCATTTGCTGGGTTGTCTGGAGGTAATGTCCACCCCTAACAATATTCCCCTATAACTACCAACATCCAGATATGGAAAAATATGAGCACACTTGTTAGATCTGGGGCATTTCTTCCTGTTTAGAGCCAGATCAACATGCCCAAAGACTGAAATTATTACAAACCAGATTCCCAAAAAGTTGGGACACTATACAAATCGTGAATAAAAACTGAATGCAATGATGTGGAGGTGCCAACTTCTAATATTTTATTCAGAATAGAACATGAATCACGGAACAAAAGTTTAAACTGAGAAAATGTACCATTTTAAGGGAAAAATATGTTGAATCAGAATTTCATGGTGTCAACAAATCCCCAAAAAGTTGGGACAAGGCTATTTTCACCACTGTGTGGCATCTCCCCTTCTTCTTACAACACTCAACAGACGTCTGGAGACCGAGGAGATCAGTTTCTCAAGTTTAGAAATAGGAATGCTCTCCCATTCTTGTCTAATACAGGCCTCTAACTGTTCAATCGTCTTGGGCCTTCTTTGTTGCACCTTCCTCTTTATGATGCGCCAAATGTTCTCTATAGGTGAAAGATCTGGACTGCAGACTGGCCATTTCAGTACCCGGATCATTCTCCTACGCAGCCATGATGTTGTGATTGATGCAGAATGTGGTCTGGCATTATCTTGTTGAAAAATGCAGGGTCTTCCCTGAAAGAGATGACGTCTGGATGGGAGCATATGTTGTTCTAGAACCTGAATATATTTTTCTGCATTGATGGTGCCTTTCCAGACATGCAAGCTGCCCATGCCACACGCACTCATGCAACCCCATACCATCAGAGATGCAGGCTTCTGAACTGAGCGTTGATAACAACTTGGGTTGTCCTTGTCCTCTTTGGTCCGGATGACATGGCGTCCCAGATTTCCAAAAAGAACTTCGAATCGTGACTCGTCTGACCACAGAACAGTCTTCCATTTTGCCACACTCCATTTTAAATGATCCTTGGCCCAGTGAAAATGCCTGCGCTTGTGGATCTTGCTTAGAAATGGCTTCTTCTTTGCACTGTAGAGTTTCTGCTGGCAACGGCGGATGGCACAGTGGATTGTGTTCACTGACAATGGTTTCTGGAAGTATTCCTGAGCCCATTCTGTGATTTCCTTTACAGTAGCATTCCTGTTTGTGGTGCATTGTCGTTTAAGGGCGTTGTCGTTTATGGTTTTACGGCCTTGACTCTTACGCACAGAGATTGTTCCAGATTCTCTGAATCTTCGGATGATGTTATGCACAGTTGATGATGATAGATGCAAAGTCTTTGCGATTTTTCGCTGGGTAACACCTTTCTGATATTGCTCCACTATCTTTCTGCACAACATTGTGGGAATTGGTGATCCTCTACCCATCTTGGCTTCTAAGAGACACTGCCATTCTGAGAAGCTCTTTTTATACCCAATCATGTTGCCAATTGACCTAATTAGTGTTAATTGGTCTTTCAGCTCTTCGTTATGCTCAAATTTACTTTTTCCAGCCTCTTATTGCTACTTGTCCCAACTTTTTGGGGATTTGTTGACAACGTGAAAATTTGAATCAACGTATTTTTCCTTTAAAATGATACATTTACTCGGATTAATCGTTTGATCTGTCATCTACGTTCTATTACAAATAAAATATTGACATTTGCCATCTCCACATCATTGCATTCAGTTTTTATTCACAATTTGTTTAGTGTCCCAACTTTTTGGGAATCCGGTTTGTAGATTGTAAAAGGTCGCCAGCAGCATTACATCCTGTGCTATTTTTACTGATATTTTTTACAGAATCTGTCACAAAGTTACATCAATATAGATGACAATACAACATTTGTTCAGTACTGTGTTGTATATTTGCATTGTTATGCTCTGTCATAGAAGCAGAACAATGAAAATAATGGCAGTGTTGGATCCATAGTATGGTGAAAACCAACGGCACCTGGTGGACCTCATTGACTATAATGGGGTCCATCAGGTTTCCCTCATCGTGTCCGTAATTTTTCTGGGCAAAGTAAGACAGCATTTTGCGCCAGTTTGTCCAGCATTTTCAGCATAATTTCAAATAGAGGCTACTGATGGACTGTGATGAGTCAACAGATCCTATTTTTTTTTCTATGAACATAGAGGTCACTTGGTGATGAATGGAATTTTTTTCTTACTATAAATTTAGTAAGAAACTTTTTAGTAAGAAAACATTTTGCTAAAAAGCCCCTGCCTAAAGTCTAGACCACAATCAGAGGAGGGCAGCAGAGCTGGGGGTGGAGCCTAGCCAATCAAAAAAACAAGCAGCTTACCTCCACTTCAGGGCCTTGTGTGCCTTCTACACCCTGTCCATAGCCTCTTCTTGCTGCCACATTGGAACAGGTGTAGCTATCTTGTTTACAGACACCTGTGTTGAACCATGGGCCCACCAATACCCAGAGCAGTAACTCACACTACAGCATACCTTCACCTCATAGCCTAGTTCCCCTGCCAAGCTCCCTGTCCATGGCCTCCTCCTACTGCTATACTGAACCAGCTGCTGGTCCTCAACCTGGGGCTTCAAAGAAGCCACCCACTCTTCATCCGGGCCAATAATTGTGGCAGAGGCTTGAAACAAGAAATTGGCACTGCTGCAGCTTACATTTCCAACAAGATAGAAGAGCCTCTCCAGCTTGTCATGGCTTACTTTTAGTGTGACCTGCAGCTGACTGACTCTCCAGTGTCACAGTAAGGGTATAAACTGTTGATGTGTTCTACTAGTATTCAGTATTTCCCTAAAAAATGTTAGAACAAAAACTAAAAGTTTATAAAATGTGACTAATCTAAAAGAGAGAGCTAAAACCCTATTATTCACAGATAGGCAGAAGCCCCCAACCCAACAGAGTATAAGAGGTGAGGTATGAATAATGACAGTAGTGGCTGCGTAACAGTGATATATTTAATGTGTAAATTTATTTTTGACACTGATTATAACTTCCTAGCAATATAATGGCTGTAGCACGGCACGTGTCATTAAGGTCATACTTCCACAATGTCCAGTGTTACTCTGCTGGTGGATTCACGAAGATAAATCACATTTTTAGACGCCGGTCTTAATAACCCTTATAAACAAGTAACAGTAAACAACTATTCCCAGGGATGAAATCCCTGCCAGGGGCAAACAAAAAACCCTCAAGGGGTGTAAGTGTGGAAGACCAGCGAGTCAAGGCTGGCCAAAGAGCAAACCACAGATAACTAGAAAATCAACTTACAACGAGGAGGGCCCTACGGAAAGCCCGCACCATAAGGCAGCAAAAAGTTATCAGCAACTGGCTAAACAGTAATAATAAACGAGCAATATGGGGATCCATCAGAGTCCAATGTCCCTGTGAATATGAAGGGGTTAAGGGCGATGCTCAGGTCGGCCAATTCCTCCAGGCCAGGGGCAGTCAGGCATGTGGACGTTGCCCCGATGACAGAGGAGACCGCGGAGAAGAGGATGCACTTGGGCCGGGTCTTCTTTTCCTGGTTACAGGGGACCAGATTCATGGTGGCGGAGGTGCTGGAGACTCAGATTCCCAATCAGACATGTCGGGTACAGGAATTCCCAGTGATCTGCAAAAAGGGTGGAGATCCAAGAAGAAACGGAGAGTCTCCGTTCTTCCCTGATGACGAACTACCAGGGCAAAGGGGAAACCCCAGATAGGCAATCTGGCGGTCCCTGAGCAACGTGAGGAGAGGTTGAAGATGCCTCCTTTTCTGAAGTGTGAACCAGGATAGGTCAGGAAACAACTGTACAAGAGCGCCATCAAAATCAAAGTTGGGTAGAGATCTCGCCTTAGCCATGATAGTTTCTCTAAGGGCAAAGTCGTGAACGTGACAGATTACGTCCCTGGGACGTGCAGCAGAGCCCTTGGGCTTGAGTGCCCTATGAGCCCTGTCCAGCTTGATCTTATGCGAGGGTGGCTGTCCCAAGATCATATTAAATATGGCCTCCAGTGTGGCAAAGAGGTCCTCATCCCCGGTTGTTTCCGAAAGGCCCTGCACCCGGATATTATTCCGATGGCCTCGGTTATCCAAGTCCTCCAGATGCCGTCCCATGCCCCTAAGCACAGCTGTTTGAGCAGCAATGGATTCATGAAGAGTGGATACGTACTGCCTGGTGTCATCATGGGCATTTTCCAGAGAGTCCACCCAGTCCACCACGTGTTTGATATCAGTGCGAACTGCTGCAATCTCAGCTCTGCAGGCTTCTGTGACTTCAGAGATAAGAGCCCGAAAGTCCTCCTTTGTAGGAAAACGGCTAAAGTAACTCGCCCAAGGCTGTGGGGGTTCAGACAAGGCTGGAGGATCCATAACAGCAAGTGGTGGAGGGCTTGGTATCCTGGCCCATATCCCCGGAAGAAGCCAGATTACTGGTGAAACGGCATTGGGTCAGGAGGCGGCTAAGAGATCGTCATACCACTCAGGGTATGCTCATCAATTTTTCTTTTTAATCACCAAGCCTATTTATCCTCACATTTGCCTCCACCCCTTTGTGTTTGGGGCTTATTGTCCTGAGGTTTCTTTGTGACTAGCATCTGTGTATAATTATTTTTCCTGATTTCTGGTGTGCTGACCTCCCAGCCCCTCCTTGGGTCCTATTCCTCTCCTTTGTGTTCCACCTTTGTGCTGCCTTTTTTTACCACCATGTATGTATTTTTACATTGTTAATAAAGTTTATTTATGTTTACTATGCAAAGAAATTTGTGTTAATTTTTGGGTGATAGTTTGGGCTCCTTGTGGGTCGGCAATTTTTTGCGATTTTTTTCTGTCCGGTAATAATTTGGTAGCCAACTAAAGATATGAGTTTAATATGGGGATGCAGCACTACCAGACACTGTGCACAATTTAAAAGTGAATTTGGTGTTTTAACGTGTGCCAATCGTTTCAGGTTAATTTTCACAATAAGCTGTATGTGTTCAAGAAGGAAAACAGTAATTCTGGTCATTATATGACCAGAACTCTGCTTTTTTTCATGAGCTTTCCCCCGTGCAGATCATAGTTCTAATTATTAATTTTACCTGAACTAGGCGATCGAAACAGCATGCCCTCAACAGCAGCACAGTGGGGATTATGCAACAGTATTCAGTAGTGTTTCTCTCAATCTAGCTCTGGGGTGCTATAGTAAAACACTGACTAGTAAACAACAGCACCATTGTGTGTTTCTCTGCCTCTGGCCTCTTGCACACGACTGTATGGCTTTTTCAGTATTTTGCAGTCCGCGGATGATTCGTTTTTTGCTGAATGGAACAGCTGGCCCCTGATAGAACAGTACTATCCTTGTCCATTATGTGGACAATAATAGGACATGTTCTATCTTTAAACTGAAGGTTTTCTCACCTGGTGATCCCCCAAGAGACAGGGTATTACTCGCTATGGGAACACACGGTATTGTCCAGTCCCCTACTCCCTCTGTACGCAAGTAGAGTTAGGGTTGCATAGAGCCTTGACAACAGGAAAAGGTTCCGGACGGGGCCACTCTTTTCAGGGCGATGACTCCGTATTAGGAGGTCATCAGGGTGTACTAGTTTAAGTAGGGCATACTAGAGCTAGTATGGTACCCCTAGCCCCATCTTCACACTGGCTACGCATGAGTACGTCTGTGAATGCGACAGCAAGCACCCTCAAGCACAGGAATTCCTGAAACTTTATTGAGTGGACATGTGTCTGAACCATATTCGCATGACGCAATTCAACGGGAACGGTAAGATCAACCCATTTTTCCTAACAGTCTGATTGTAGATACACACCTTTTGGGTTGTTGTAAGTACATACACCTGTTGCTAGTAGAATCATTTTTACACCCTTATGGGGTTGCAGATTTTTTTCTCCTAGCACAATTATTATTTTTTGGTTTAGGTTAAGTAAAAGTTAAGTTTTATATGCTATACTGCCCCCCTTTAAATACTCAATACATTTTAATGCTGCACATTTAAAAGAATCAACTTTAGATCTGTGATCCAAAGGTTTATTGGCCCAAGCCTGGCTGCAGTCATGAATTGCAGGGCTTATTTACAGGCATCATATTAAATAAACAGTGTATTACTGAAATAAAGGAGAAAAAAATTGTGCCATTTTTTATTTTCACTGTTTATTAATCACCATAATGTGTTCACTATACTGTACAGGTTATTTTAATTACAGGAATACCAAATACTCTTCTGGGATATTTATAGTGAGTACTGTTACAAAAACACATTTATTGTAATGATTTTTGCTCTGATATTTTTTCAAGAACATTAAGTTTGCAGAAACATGACTTTTGAAGGAAAAAAGCAGGAAAATAAAAGTTCAATTTTCCTGCCATAACTTTTGATAAATGCTGTATTTTTCAGACTAAAAGATGTACTGGACTATATGACACACCTAGGATTTGGAGGAGGAAAAAAAATATTTTCAATCAGGCTTCAGAGCAGTACCTCGCATTCTTCATCAGACCTCAGATCAGACTGTCATCAGACCCCCAAATCAGACCTCCATTCTTCATCAGAGCTCAGATCAGACCCTAAACCAGACCCACAAGGTCCATCAGCCTCCGATCAGATCCCCAACCTCCATCAGCCTCAGATCAAACCCCCCAACCTCCATCAGCCTCAGATCAGACCCCCCAACCTCCATCAGCCTCAGATCATACCCCCCTAACCTCCATCAGCCTCAGATCAGTCTCCATCAGACCCCCCCAGCCTCCATCAGCCATAGATCAGACTCCCCCCTGCCTCCAGATCAAACATACTAATTTGCATTTAAACAAAAACTGATAAATCTCTGCATCAGTTCAACATACTGACAAAAAAGGTATCATTTTAATCAGCATAATCAACCCTACCAGGCAGTATGTCTGGTTAAATAGGGTTGATCATGCAACCAGCTTAACTGCACGATACTCCATGCAGCGGAAGTTTGTATTTTTACCGTGCTCTAAAATAAATCTTATTATTGCTTACTTAAAACATACATACAGTTGCAAGAAATAGTAAGTGATACCTTTGGAATCAGCCAGAATTCCTTTTTGATTACTATAAAATGTAATCTGATTGCTAAGTTATAACTTAGGCTACTTTCACATCTGCGCTTTCCCTTTCTGGTATTGAGATCCATCATAGCATCTCAATAGCGGGGGAAAACGCTTCTGTTTTGTCCCTATTCATTGTGAATGGGGACAAAAACTGAACTGAACTAAACAGATCTGCCTAATCATTATCTTCCTTAACATTAGCCATCAGTGAAGTGTCTGGAGGCCACCATACACATTAGATGGTCGGCCAAACCCGTGGAAATCAGCAGGTTTAGACCATACTGTACATATCTAATTGGTATGGCCAGCCTAAACAGTGAAGTTGATTTCCAACTCCTCTTCTGAAAGCCGTAACTGTAGCAAGTTTTTCTGTCCGCAATGTGGTGCAGAGCAAGACACAATAGAAAAAGGATCCATCCCCCATTGACTTTCAATGGAGTTCATTATGGATCCATCATTGCTAGGTTAAAGATAATGCAACCGGCTGCATCCATTGTGAACCGATCCGGTTGCATTATCAGTAACGAAAGCGTTTTTGCTGATCCATGACGGAACCAGCAAAAACGCTGGTGTAAAAGTAGTCTTACTAACAAACACAATTTAATTAAACTAATACACTCAAGCAGTTGTACTATTCCTATCTTTTATTGTGCAAAATGAGTAAACATCCACTTTTTAGAGAGTAAAAGTAAGTGAGCCTCTGTGCTCAGCCAAGAGCTGCTTGGCCAAATGCATTTCAATTTAGCAGAAGAGATTGGATATGTGGATTTAAATAAAGGCACAAAAAGCCTGGTTACTGACAAATCTGTTAGTCTCAAGAAAGCCTTGTTAGTATCAATGTAAACAACTTTCAGAATAACTCAGAAGATGTGTAATAGAGATAAATTAAGCTGGAAAAGGTTAGGAATCATTGCCAAATAGCAATAATTATTTACAAAATGAAAATATACAGTATTTAGGACAGTTGCTACTTTCACTAGGAGTGGGTTTCCTGTTAAGATCACTCTAAGAGCATAAAAAGTAATCTTGAAAGAGATGGAAAACTCAAGGGTGACAGCAAAGGACCTATACAGAAAACGATACAAAGTGTAAAAACCTCTGATCACATGTACTATATTGGAAAAACACTGAACAAGAATGCCGTTCATGGAAAGACACCATAAAGGAACTCCCTGCTTTCCAAAAAACATCATTGTGGCTCCTTTTGAGTTTGCCAGAGATCACATGGATGTTCCACAATGCATCTGGGCACATGTTCTATGGACAGAATAGACAAAAGTAGAATTATTTATGCACAAGTGCACAATACTACTTTTCGAGGAAACAGCACATTGTTCACCAAAATCTCAACTCAACTTTGAAGAATAGTGGAGGAACATGGTTTGGGGCTGCTTTGCTCAGGGCCTGGACACATGGATCCCTGCTATAACAATAAATTCGACGGTGTATCAAAACATTTTACAGGAAAATGTAATAGCAGCAGACCACAACCTCAAGCTAAAGAAACATTGGGTGATGCTACAAGACAATGACCCTATGCACACAACAAAATCAACTAAAGAATGGTTAAAAAAGTTTATCTTTTGGAATGGCCAAGCCATAGTCAGAATTATTGATGAACTGAAACACATTTGCAGGATTGAAAATCCAAAAATCCTCCTGAAAAAATCTTATTTGTAGCTACAGGAAATATTTAGTCTTAAATGAGTTTTAAGTCATAGATCAAGGCAACTGGACTTACTGTAGATTTCTTGAAAACATTTCACTCGTTCTTCCAACAAGCTTTCTCAATTCTGAGTGACTGTACAAGAATTCTCTGGGAATAAATATGTAACTGAATCAACATCTGGTAATTATACCCAGCAAAATGCTGTCTTGACACCTTTTTCTGGGAGGTCATTATCACCTACTGACTCCAATTAGGATAATGAAATCAACACCTCTGACCCCATGCTGGGTATAATTACCAGATGTTGATTCAGTTACATATTTATTCCCAGAGAGTTCTTGTACAGTCACTCAGAACTGAGAAAGCTCGTTGGAAGAACCGGTGAAATGTTTTCAAGAAATCTACAGTAAGTCCAGCTGATCCGTGGATGGCACAGTTAAGGGGGGGGGGGGGGGTCTGTGGATGCCACTGTTATGGGCTGGGGGGCTGTGGATGCCACTGTTATGGGCTGGGGGGCTGTGGATGGCACTGTTATGGGGTGGGGGGTCTGTGGATGGCACATATATAACAGTGCCACCCACAGATCCCCCCTGTAACAGTGCCACCCACAGATCCCCCTGTAACAGTGCCATCCACAGATCCCCCCTGTAACAGTGCCATCCACAGATCCCCCCCTGTAACAGTGCCATCCACAGATCCCCCCTGTAACAGTGTGTCAGTCATCCACAGATCCCCCCCATAACAGTGTCCGTCATCCAGAGATCCCCCATAAGTGTCCGTCATCCACAGATCCCCCCATAATAGTGTCCGTCATCCACAGATCCCCCCATAACAGTGTCCGTCATCCACAGATCCCCCCCATAACAGTGTCCATCATCCACAGATCCCCCCATAACAGTGTCTGTCATCCACAGATCCCCCCATAACAGTGTCCTTCACAGATCCCCAGTAATAGTGCCACCCACAGACCACCATTAGTTCCAAACCCACCAAAAGCACACCTTTTGGTTAAAAATAATTTTTTTCTTATTTTCCTCCCCAAAAACCTAGGTGCGTCTTATGGGCCGGTGCGTCCTATAGGGCGAAAAATATGGTATGAGTTTCACTTTTTGAATTGAATTACTGTAAACAAAATTAACTTTTCAATGATATTCTAAATTTATTGAGATGTAACTGTATACCAATCTGCTCAGCTCCTCCGGCTCTATAAGATACTGCCTGCAGATTACCCCACATTTTCAAGTAGACAAGTTCACTTTAAGACTATACAGGTAACTTATTATATATATATTTGTATTCTCTTTCAGTAATTCAACAAAATAAATGAAGCAAATATTTTGCATGCTGTTATACCGTTTTTAAAGGTCAGAATGTATTGGTCAATACATCATTCTTCATTCAGAACAAAATGAAATTGTGCAAGAAATAAATCAAATTAAAGACAACCAGAACTTTTCTTGCAAATGCAAGACAGAACAGATGCCACATGAAATAGACATAGAGACAAATTGCAATTTTGCACTACATCCCTTAAAAAGCACAAGAACACAGTGTTATCCTTTCTGAGATCTAGCACATTGCCTTCTTATTTAAAACCTCCCTAATTAATTTGTCATGACTATAAACTGTACAAGTGGAAGACATTAGCCCAGGAAAGGACAACAGGGCAAAGACAACACAGAACAGAACTAGCAATAAAAGCAAATGTATAATCAATAAGCATTACATCTGTTCCTATTGAATATGTCATATACAATGCTGAAGTACAAGATGGCAGGCAATTTGCTCACATTAAAGCTGTCAACTTTATAGCATAATCTATTTAGCTACATAAGAATTTGGTTCTTGAGACAACCACCCAAGCTTCTTTCAAACATAAGTGAAGCTAGGAAAGGTCTGCCACCTGTTGGCAGCTTGCTTTACTAACAGTTGCAATATAGCCCAACCAGGGACTCAAAGGTGAGTGACCTTTTGATAATTAACTTTACAAAAGAAGCCCCTCTATCTAAATGTTACAGCTGGTATCAATATACCGTAATATAACATATGTATGGGTATAGCGGCACATTCAGGTTTCTTCATTCAGTTTTGGAATTCAAAATCAGAAGTGGATCATAAAAGGAGAGAAAGAAAAAAAAAAGACACATATTACTTTTCCTTGTTTCGAAATGCAGTCCTGGTTTCCGCTTCCAATTCAGAAACCTGAATGTGTAATCAAGAAACCTGAATGCATGATCATATCCTACTACTACTCGATTGGGTTTTGATCAGGCTTTGAGATGCAGTTTTGAAGCTTAAATCAGGTATGGAGAAAGCAGAATATGCCATTAATACTGTATCTTCCTTACTTTTAGCTTTAGAGCTGCATCTCAAAACCTGATGAAAACCTGACCCTCTAAAGGCACCCTTAAAAGCCTGGGTTTACAAGTTCAGGCTTTTAACTGCAATATAGGAGGCCAAAACCAGGTGTTTCGATTCGGTTAATTTGATTGCGCAACTTAGCCGAAGTTAGCCAAAGAGTTCGATTAGCTGTGAATTCATTTGTCATGAATCTCTATAAATCAGGTATACCCAGGCCACTGTGCCTTAGGGTATGGCCACACGGAGCAGCCGTGCTGTGGGCCGGTTGCGGCCAAGCGTGGTGAAGAACCGCACAGCCAATTAGCCCGCAGGTGCTTTTCATTTAATAATGACGACCGCATTGTATCGTCCTTCTTCATTGTTAATGGCCACATGGCACCTGTCCTTTAAACAAGGGCTGTTGCTGGTATGGGTTTTGGCTTGTTTGGTGCGGGCACAATATGCATATTATTGTTGTTCTTGCCAGCAATCTCCTGCAGGTTGACAGTAAACACAGAATATTAATCAGCTCTGGCATACCCACTTCTCCAACCCCAGCGCTCTCCTGCTGTCACGGACGTTCCCACGACAGGTGGAAGGAGATTGGTGAGACAGGCAACACGTGGTTTGACCTGACATGTTTTCCGTTTGGATCAAATGATGTCTGTGTTGTTTCTGGTGCTTGCCACACCTTCTTTCCCCTGGTGTGGCTATTATGGTCATTTAACCTTCTCTGTTGTTGTTTCTTCCACTATGCTGTGCGGTTTATAGCTTCTGTTGGAGTTGTGGATCTCGGCTGAGTTACGGGTGCTGCCATAGCCACTTGAAGTTAAGTGTTATCTTTCCCCTTTGTATTTTGTTCGGGTTATTTTGTGTGTCGCATTTGCCTGTCATTTGTATTAAGGCCTGAGGGAGACTCCTGTTCGTCCTTCCTTTTGAAGGAACAGGTTGTCTCAGTCCTGACATTAGTACCAGGGTCCTATAGGGTGAGTTAGGACATTATGTATTGCTGTGTATGATCTCACCTACCTCTGGAGTCTGTTCATACTGGTAGTTAGTCAGGACTTTGATTAGGGTTTTAGTAGGAGTTGTCCATCTCCTTTCCCTAGTTTCCAGGCCTTATTCCCTCACCCCTTTTCCTCCTATGTTCGGTGTGGTGTTTCCCTCCCACACCCAAACGTGACACCTGTCCTACAGGTGGGAGCCCTTCTTCTGCCATCTGCTTTTCCTCCTTTTCCACATCACCTAATATCAATGAGAATATGTCATCAGGAACATCCAGCATCTCCTCTCTCTGCATCTTGTTGACATTTTTAGGACATGGAGACTTTGAAGGATGATTTGGAAGAAGTAAAGCCAGCAAAAGATAAGGATGGTCATCATTAAGATCTGTCCCCCCTTGGGGGGGGGGGGGGAGGAATGGATGGTATTGGTTGGCACGCTGGCACTGAAATAATAAAGGCTTCCATCTTATTGGTATTGAATTACATATCTTAGTTTACGGCTGATGTAGGAATAAGTAAATGTAGGAATGAATAAATAAAACTGACGCACAATAAGTCTCCCTGCACGCTCCCTCTCCAATATTCTTCTATTAATTATTTTCAACAACACAGTCCCTAGCGCATCAGTGCTTGCTACATCTCTCCCTATGCTCAGCTCACAGTGAAATGGCGGAGACCACGTGGGATGAGGGTTTTATGGGGATGAGACTTAACAGGGGATGGTTACCTGCGAATTGGCTGGCTGACTGCATTATGTGTGATCTTGCATTCCCGGGATTCTTACTTTCACTTTCAACACGTGCAGCGGCCATTTTAAGAAAAACTGATTAGTTACCACGAAGAGCAAGGAAATTCAGATTTGTTGCAAAGCGTCGCTTTGCTCAACACTATAAAAATCATATATTAGTTTTTCCAGTACATTCCTGGTTTTGGCTTCAAAAACTACATCTAAAAACCTGAATGTGTAAATCCAGCCTAACACTATACATTGGATACTAGTGAGAAAAAAAACTTCCTCATTACTAAAACAATTGGCAACAAACTCCATAAATTAATAGAGCAGTCAGGCTCAAATTAATTTATTGTGGATACATCTGTCATCCTGCTTCACAACCTCAGGTTTATAACATGAATGCCATCCACTGCTCTAACTACACCTTGAGCTAAGTGGAATATAAGGAAAGTAATGCCAAAGACTTAATAAACCCCAGTATATGAGACAGTGGTACCAAACATTGCTACTGTTCTACTGCATCTTCTTAACACAGCGTAAAATCAGATAATAATATATAGAGAAATGTGTTAATCATCTCAGGATCTTTCGTTTTATGTAGAGCTACTTATGCTTCCAGGTACTTAGCTGTCACCAGGTGACATTAGGGTTTGTAGACCCACAAGAAAATGCAAGATTAACTGCAAACTGGAATATCACAGTGGAAATGTGAGACATAACCTGTAAAAGTATGTCCAGGAGCAATAAAGGTCAATAAAGATAAATTCAACTGTTCCAATTTGGCAAACAGAATGGTCACTAAGAAATCCAGGTCACCAACAGAGCACTCAGCAAATGAGCTGCAGAAGGGATTGTTGTACGGTACATAGGCAGTCAGTAACAAAAGTGAAATACAGTGAAAATGCAGAGGTTCGGCTTAGCCAGTAACCAAAAACACCAAACACAGTAACATAGTAGATAGTCTGTAACCTTAAAAAAGATATAAGTCCATCCAGTTTAGCCTATTGTCCTGCAAAGTTGACCCAGAGGGGGGAAAAAACCCTTATGTGGTAGAAGCCAATTTTCCAATCTTAGGGGGGAAAAAGTTAACTCCTGACTCCAAATCAGAAAATCACAATAATGCCCTGGATCAAAAACTCTTCTCCAGAAATCTAATAACTATAACTTAATGTATTGTTACAAACCCTTTACCTAAGGCCGAATTCACACGGCCGTTTTTCATGGCCGTGAGCGGTCCGTGGAACCGCGGCCTGGAAGCGAATCTAGAGAAAGACATATAGTGCATCTAAATTCCATCCACATAACATGAACTGCATTTGTTGTCTATTGATTATCAAAGATCGTAAGGCTTTCACTACTCTTGTTTAAATAATTACTTGTCACTCGGTAATGTCTGATTTTGCATATAAAAAATTATTATACATAAAGTGATTAGTATTTGGGCTACTATGTAATGTGTCATAAGCATTACTCTACCTACTTTTGCTTGGTAATACCATTGAATAGTCTTTTTCTTTGTAAGCTTATGCCTTTTTAATAAACAGAGTTTACCAATGGTGGCTACATTTTTGTGTTTTTTTTTTAACAAGGGGGAACCTTATTTTTTATAAAAGTCCAAGTTAGAAAAAAAGTGTTCAGTACGTTACCTAAATAAGTATATATATCAGAGAAGCAAATGCCGACACTGCAGGTCTTCAGTGAATCTTTCTCTAGCCTTATGCTCACACAGCTGTCATTTCTAGCTGTGTACAAAGCCTATTCTCAAAGCCAAAACTTACATGGTAATGATAAATTGTATGTGACTCAGACAAAGTCTGTTTGGCACACTGGTACACTGTTATCCCTGTCTTCCGGGTACTACTATTCCATGCGACAGTCTAGCCAAGCTCACTTTCATGTTGGGGCAGATTTACTAATGCTGATATTTAGACATCATAAAGTTAGATGAGGCAGACCTAAAATATTCCAGATTTATCACAGTGGCATGCACTGTGAGATAAGTTTGGTGCATCTTGCTAAAAATCAAACACCATTTTCTTCCTTACACCAGCTTAAACAGTACCTATCACGGAAGGTGTACAGAAAACTAGAAGACACAAAATGAAGATCCAACTGACTGGATCCAAAATTAAGGAACAAAAGGGAAAGCCCTGCAACAGACCTGGCTCTCTCCCTAACTGCTCAGCCTATGCAAAAATCTCAATGGTAGATGATCGCATATCCTCGTTCCTCGACTGTATAACACCTGAACACCCTATTATAGTGAGGGGACACGACCACCGGCTGCCTACACTTGATACGGAGGGAGTCAGGGTCACCTGGGATCCAGCAAACAGGAAAACACAAATGAATGAACAAAACTTATCTGTAGAAGACTCAGTAGTAGCATCCAGCATGCACACACTCCAGGAAGTTGTATAAACCGCAAAGTGATGCAGTATGGGAAGGGATTTAAAGGGATGAAATCAGTGCAACTACATGACAGTTGAGAGAGGCTAACGAGATGACAAAACCAAAGCAAAACAAAAGAACCTCAAGCAGCAGGTTCTGAAGAACGTCTGTCAGAGCTTCTCAGATGTCTGGTGGTGACAGTACCTGAGTTTTCCCAAAAACTTGCATAATGGCTGTGCTTCTTTGTACAATTATAACTGTGAAGCAGACTCCCCTAAAGATTTTCAGCCATATTTTTCAGCTGTATAGCTAGCTGCATTTCATTCAGAAGCAGGGGGCATATTCCTTCTGTGAAGTCTGCCAGTACTGTACTGTTGTGACGTCCTTTCCCTTACTTCTCACTATGTTTGTTTTCAGCTCCGGTGCTCACAGAACAGATAAGGAGAGGGAAATCACACCTACAGACACACAGGAGGCTCCTATAATCTTCAAAAGCAGTGTAGAATCAATTCTTTTATTAGGCTTAGGATCTCAGCCAACTCTAACACGCTCCCATTTCCTGTGAAACATCTTCTGAGTCTTGGTTACTAGGGATGGATCTTGCCTGACAAAGGCAGTAGATTAGGAATTACGTGGAAAACAAATCCTTAATGGCCATGAATTTACAATTTTATTTCAGGTGGATGTTTTTGCAAGTTACACCATTCTCTCTTAAAGAGGACTTTTCACCTGGAAAAACATTGTGAACTAAGTATCCTGACATATACACCGGCGCCCGGGGATCTCACTGCACTTACTATTATCCCTGGGCGCCGCTCCGTTCTCCCGTTATGTCCTCCGGTATCTTCGCTCACTAAGTTATAGTAGGCGGAGACTGCCCTTGTTCTGCTGGGCGTCTCCTCCTCCTAGGCTGTAGCACTGGCCAATCGCAGCGCACAGCTCACAGACTGGGAGAAAAAGAACTCCCAGGCTGTGAGCTGTGCGCTGCGATTGGCTAGCGCTACAGCCTAGGAGGAGGAGACGCCCAGCAGAACAAGGGTAGTCTCAGCTCCGCCTACTATAACTTAGTGAGCGAAGATACCAGAGGACATAACAGCAGAACGGAGCGGCGCCCAGGGATAATAGTAAGTGCAGTGAGATCCCTGGGCGCCGCTGTATATGTCAGGATACTTAGTTCACAATGTTTTTCCAGGTGAAAGGTCCTCTTTAAATACAATTGTGTGAAAGTGCCTAGACTCTTTAAAAGGGGTTTGTCACTTCAGCAAGTCGCATTTATTATGCAGAGAAAGTTAATACAAGGCATTTACCAATGTATTGTGATTACCCAGGCCATATTGCTTCCTTTACTAGCTGGATTCCATGGTTATGACCACCCTGCAATCCATCAGTGGTGCTCGTGCTTGCACACTGTAGGAAAAAATGACAGCTTTCTGGTGACCGGGACCATGGGAGCTCATATAGGCTGGTGCTTTTTCCTAAAAATGTTTAAACAGTAAGTTGCACACAGCATGTGCACCAATTAATGGCATATTTTAAGCTAAGATTCTGGTACATTTTCAATATTAAATCTGCCCTGTTGTCTCTGTACATTATTTATTCACATGTCTAGATTTAATTAACATAAAATAATGTAGTGGTAAGATGAAAAGGGACTTAAAACCCTTTTACACCAGCCGAGGATCGGGCCAGTTATTGGGAATGAATGTTCTTATGAACACTTGTTCCTAATAACTACCCCATGTAAAAGTGCTAGTGATCACCCCAAAAGTTTTTTCAAGTGACTACATCTTTCATGTGGCACCCAAAATCGTGAGCTGAAGACAGAACAGGCCCAACATAAACAAGGGTCATGCTACCAACAAGAAGTGAATGAAAGATAAGTGATCATAATATTGATCATTCGGCCCCCCTTTAACTTTACATTGTGCCATGTGAAAGGCACATTCATTGAGTGCCAATAAATTTGTATATCTTGTATATTATCGATCAGTGCTCATTTATTGCCCAACACTGGCCTTTATGGAAGGACCCTTGCACTGACATAATGCATAAGACTACCTCCCATCTGATTATCCAGCAGATAAAAATAAGAAAAAAAGGGGGATCCAAATAAAGTTGAAAATTAGAAAGTAGGAAGTCATGTCCAGTCAATAAAGCTACCTTGGTCCAAAGTTTCCATCTGTCAACAAATGTTGTAAAATATGAAGAATCTATGGCATTCCAACTATATTTTTTCAATGCTTTATTAAGTCCAGTGTATATTAGACATACACTACTCACAAAAAGTTAGGGAAATTTGGCTTTCAGGTGAAATTTATGGAAAACGTAAAAAGTTTACACTACAGTGATATCATATCATGAAAGTAGAGCATTTAAGTAGAAGCCTGCAATGGTGATTTTCTCTTCTCAAACAATTTATTGAAACAAAAACCAACAGTTGTGGGTATAACCCCACAAAAAATGTCAATGCCTCAATAACTTGTCATGTGGCCTTCAGCATCAATTACAGCTTGACAACGCCATCTTATGCTGTTCACAAGTTGACTTATTGTCTGCTGAGGCATGACATGGCTTCTTGAAGGGCGGCCCTCAGGTTATTGAGCTTATGGGGTACAGAGTTACAAGCCTCTACATGGTGACTCAGCTGATGCCATAGGTTTTCAATGGAATTCAGGTCTGGAGAAAGTGCAGGCCACTCCATTTGAGGTACCCCAGTTTCTAGCAGCCGTTCCTGATGATGCAACCTCGAGGAGCTGGAGCATTGTCAGCCAGGAAGATGAAATTGGTCCTTTGTTGTTCATGCATAGGCACAATGACTGGATTAATTATGTTATTCAAGCACTATGGGCTTGTCACTGTACCATTCAGAAAGTGTAGGGCAGTTCTGTATTGACTAGACACAACTGCTCACACTGTAACACCACCACCACCAAAGGCAAACAGTGGCTGATGCATAGTGCTCTCCTCGACGTCTCCAACATCGTTGACGGCCATCATTTCTGCTCAGCGTGAATCGACTTTCATCAGTGAACAGCACTGAGGCCCACTGGTCCCTTGTCCAGCGTAGATGCATCCTGGTCCATGCATGACAATGACACTTGTGCCTCGTGGTGTGTTCAGGTACCCTTGCAGGTTATCTAGCACGCAGACCATGTTGATGTAAATGGTTTTGACTGGTGTGACGTGACACTTGGGTGCCTCTCACCTCCCTAAAATATGCCTAGAATTGTGTGGCATTCATCATCCGATTCTGCAGGGCATTGTTCACAATGAAGCAGTCATCAGTGTGGGATGTGGCCAAACGACATCCACTTCTATTCCTTTCTGTCACTCTTCCAGTCTCTCTGTATCTCTGTTGCAACCTGCTAATGACACTCTGTGATACTATAAGCTCAGTGGGCACCTCCGTCTGAGAACATCCCATGTCAAGTGTTAGGTGTAGTCTTGGTCTCATGATGTCAAAATGTGAACAGCATGATAAGGACTGTTTGAATACCAATTCTAATTGAACCAGGACATTTATTGGGTGATTCATGGATCAAACACCTGTTGTGAATTGTGCCATTAAGCTCCTTGTTAGAGAAAAAGTTGTGCAAACAGCATGGAAACATTAAACAGTTGGACCTGTGCATTCAAAAGTTTAGAGAAAGTCACATTAAGTTCACCTGTAAAAGTTGGAGTGCATTTTAAGTTCATCCTGAAATTTCACCCACAGGCCAAATATCCCTAGCTTTTTGTGAGTAGTGTTTATGAGATAATTCATATCCAGGTAAGTATATACGTTTTCATGGCCACTTATGTAGTTCTGAACGTTTCGGCCACGTACAGTATCAACGGTTATCTGTGGCTGTATAGATAGCAGGAGGAGCTAGATTTTAAAAAAATGTGCGCTTGATAGATAAGCATCTACTTTGTGTTTTACTTCCTTACAGGGGTTATCCCAGCTGACCATTACTAAAGTGAGACAAAACTAAGTGCCAACCACTACGTGTCTGTGAAACCATGGAGTGGGCCAGTGATCCGCTATTTCATTACCTCCAATTGCTGTGAGAGGGGACTACAGTATAGAACAGCCAACTATGCGGTTTCTGATTAAAGGAAACAGCATAGGTGCTGTGCTATGCTGTTTCTGTAGTCCCCTCGCACTGCAATTGGAGGAAATGAAACTGAGGAGCATCGGCACACTCCACTGTTTCCCAGCCACCCGGTCGTCACTGCTTAGTCCAGTCTCACCTTAGTAAAAACAGGAAGGGACAACCCCTTTAATACTAAATACATCCCATTGATCCCAAAGAGTATAT
Organism: Bufo gargarizans; assembly: GCF_014858855.1. Classification (NCBI taxonomy): domain Eukaryota; kingdom Metazoa; phylum Chordata; class Amphibia; order Anura; family Bufonidae; genus Bufo; species Bufo gargarizans. Next base: position 301,855 of record NW_025334289.1, read on the forward strand.
AGTAATTATTTTTTACTGTCATTATAGGATCTGGCCAGGGTAAGGTCTTTATTGATATTAAGAATCTAAGAATGACTAGGTCCACATGCAGAATTTACATATTTAGAAGGATGCTTCACCTACAAGAAAATCTGCAAATGTTTTTGCCAAGTGAAGCCAATGTAAGCCAAAAGGGCACTGCACTCCACCATCAATGGAGGTCAGCATCTGGACTACCATTGATACAGGAGATGGGAAATTGTACACACTGAGTTGAACACTAACATTTAGATTACCTGCACATGATGCGGATAAAGTGTGTTTTTTCTGTGTGAATTATTGTGTTGAAAAATCACAGTATAAGGGCTCGTTCACATGAACGTGACTTTTTTTGCGGCTGCCGCCTGTGTGCCTTCCCCAATTTGCGGAACGGAAAGGTTGGCTTATTATAGAAATGCCTATTCTTGTCCGCAAAACGGACATAAATATGACATGATCTATAATTTTTTGCGAGGCCACGGAACAGAGCAACGGATGCGGAGAGCAAACGGAGTGCTGTCCACATCTTTTGCGGCCCCACTTAAGTGAATGGGTCCGCACCTGAGCCGCAAAAAATGAGGCTCGGATGCGGAACCACACCACGGTTGCGTGAATGAGCCCTAATACAGTACCAGATTAGACAGATTTCTTGTACACTTTGCTTTATTCTCCTGCACAGAAACTGACCTGCCGTGCGGTTTTTGAAATCCACAGCATGTCAATTGTTTGTGCAATTTTTGGTGCGGATTTCACCATTTTCAATGGAAGCATGAGATTTGCTGCAAAATCGCATCAAATCCGCAATAAAATCTACAAATAACACATGCAGTTTTTGATGTGGATTTGATGCGGAAATGCACAGAAATTGCACGGAAATTCTTGCAGAATTTCTGCAAGTCTACCCATACCCGTTTTAGGCTACTTTCACACTTGCGTTTGCCGCTGATCTGTCATGGATCTGCACTAATGGATCCGTTCAGATAATACAACGGATCAGTTTGTATTATCTTTAACATAGCCAAAACACCATTGAAAGTCAAGGGGGGACGGATCCGTTTTCTATTGTGCCATATTGTGTCAGTGAAAACGGATCCGTCCTGACACACAATGTACGTCAATGGGGACGGACTGCAAGAAGCGTTTTGGTGCCCGCCTCCAAAGCGGAACAGAGGCAAACTGATGCATTCTGAGCAGATCCTTATCCATTCAGAATGCATTAGGGCCAAACTGATCCGTTTTGGACCTCTTGTGAGATCCCTGAACGGATCTCACAAACGGAAACCAAAACGCCAGTGTGAAAGTAGCCTTAGGTTTTCAGTGTTAGTATCATTTAAATAATTGAAATCTATTATTACCATTATTAATATACTTTCACCACGTTTATCTTCTTGTGATACAGTGTACAAAGTGGACAGTCGGGGACCATGCTTACACAAAGCAGGTTCAATAGCAAATATACTGTATTTTTTTTTAACAACAAGAGTGTATATTGTGATGCCCTTTATGCTGACTTCAATCTTTACCAATAAACCCATCAGCTTTCTTGGAGACAATGCATTTGTCCAGTAGCTCAGGAAACACTTAAGTAATATATATTTGAGAAGACAAACATCAATGGCAAGCACTTAGCAGAGCACAGTGAGGATACTCTCATGGGAATATGATATTGTACTGAACAGAATGTACCTGCTCTCCTTCTCATTTAGCCCGGCTGCTACAGTACTGTAATCATACATTTTTTGCAGCAACATACGTGACACAAGGCTAATGGATTTATTGTCTCTTTCTTTCTTTTTTTTTTTAAAGTGCATCATAAATATATTTTACATGCAGGTACATTTACATGTATAAATCGGACAAATGTGTGGGCAGGCATTAGATGATGCAGCAGAGGTGTCTCATTTGATGCAGTGGATGAGGATGTAATCATCTTGTATTTACGGATATGGTTATCATAATCGACTTTCACCTTGAAAGCAACCTCTGATGCTTGCCGTTTCAAGAATCTGTCTCTGTTTACACCTGCTATGTCAGCTTCCTTTATTGTTAAGGAGCTGTTAAGGCAGCAATCAGCTGCCTGCAGAATGTCTCAAACTGCTCGAGCAATTGCTAATTAGAAGGGAATGTTTACTTTACATCCTGCTCCGGTTTTATATGTGACATTCCATCAAACTGCCTAATTAAATCTACCGTACCCTTTCATCTGCAAGCAATTTCTTCAAAAGACACACATCTTAAAGAGTTGCAGCCAGTGTCACCCGCAATAATCTATTTTCTAATTTACTTCTTTTGGCAGAAAGCAAAATAAGCCACAAGCCTTGTGAACTTTTGCCATCTGGTAATGCATTCTGATGGGGTGCTAGGTGCTGAAATATGCCTATAATATACTTATCCCTAATATAACAACTACAGCAGGTTTTACAACACTGTAGGGGCATAATAAATGGTGTATTTCATTGTCCTAATTTTTTTTTAATTTCTGCACTATTTTTACTGGTTAAAAAAAAAAAGTTTGTTCCCTAGAAATCCAGATAGAAGGCTTGTGTGCGGTGGCAGTGTGCTTTCTCTTTCAAGTGACAGATGACAATGTGCTAGCCCAGTGCCTAATGATACATCCTTCCAGTTTTCTAAAACAAGCAAAGAAAAATGAGCTCTTACCAAACATGAAGGGATCCTCAGCGCCTGTGATCTGATGCAGCCAGCTTCTGAAAGCCTTTAAGATGTCAACAATCCTGCCTTTGAGTGTCTTGCTGTGTGAGCACACATGCAGAACACAACAGAGAGGACTTATATAAATAGGACAGCCAGTCCTGACAGTGCCTGCATATTTCTTGGCTGCTCTCAGTGCTGTGACATGCGCTTACAGCACTACTCTACTTCTGAATGGAGAAGGCTGCAGAGATCGCACCACCAAAACACACACAAAGCTGTCACCTTATGAAACATGCAGGAAATACTCCTGAGACTAAAATGGCATCAATGGCTTGGATGTTTATTTATTTTATAGAAGAAAGGGATATAAAAAGGATGTACATAGATTTATATCCATATACCATTTCTAAAATAAAATGAAATATATAACAAGGTATGGGTGGAGTTGGGCTGAGCAGTTCTCTGCGGTTTTGATACTTTTGAATAAACGATCTCATGTAACTTCAGTTTCATTCATTCCCCACCTTAAACTCTTATTCTACCTCATACCCTTTTTCTATCTTTGACTGCCACAGACCACCATATTGGATCACACCTTAAAGGGGGTGTGCAAAAGGTTTTAAATTGATGACCTATGCTCAGGATAGGTCAACAACATCTGATTGGTGGAGGCTCAACACCCTGCACCCCTGCCAATCAGAGGAGGCAGCACTCCATGCCAGCGCTGCTTCCTCTTCCTTGAGGTTCATGCACACGGCCATTGTTCGCCTGTTCCCTGCATTGGGGACCGCAATGCACGGGCAACATCCATGCAGATTCCGCAGACGGATCCAGACCAATTCAACTAGAATGGGTCCATGATCCACCCGCACCGCAAAAAAGTAGAACATGTTCTATTTTTTTTTTTACTGTGCAGAGGCAAAGAGAGGAACCCCGCGGAAGCACTACGGCACTACGGCTACCGTGTCTTCGTTCCGCACCGCACTTTCTGGATTGCAGACCCGTGAATGGGTTCACATCCGTGATGCGGGGTGCACACGGCCGGTGCCCGCATATTGCGGCAATACGGGCCCGGCCGGCACACGGTCAAGGGCATGAGCCCTTACACTACACAACGCCTCCCCTGTAGCAGCGGCATAATGTAATTACATGTACTCGCTCCATTCAAGTGAATGCAGTTTTGGAAACCAAAATCAGGAGTAGATCATGAACGGAAAAAAAGTATAAAGGAAAGATAGAACTTCTCTCCTTTTTTGAATTCACTAACTCAAAAACTCTTTTTTAGTGCATTTTCTTTTAGTGAAGACAAGGGGTAGATACATTAAAAGGATCACAACAGTTTTAGGTGGACAGATGAGGCATGCTTTTTGTTATTTTTATTACTAATAAAAAGAGTAATGTATTAAAAAAATATTAACTGTAAGTTCTACATTTCTTCATATGTCTGCCTTTGACTTCTATAAACTGTCTTCCAAAACATATTGTGTATAATTCTGTACAATACCAAGGATCTCCAATACCCCAGACCTGTGGGGTATCTGAAATTGTTTTATTATTGGATTTTCATGTAATGGCCGTGTATTTCAGCTAGATAAGATATGGTTGGCAACGGTTGGTAGGAACAGGGCTAATCACCCTGTTTTTCCCCTCTTGGTAGGAGTTGGCTGGTCCTGCTTTCTGCCAGGAAGAAGAGTTCCAGTTCAGAGAGTGAGGAGTAATGAAGCATATGTCAGAGCTCCTACTGCTAGGAATAAGATCCAATTCTTCTGTGAGACCAACGCTCCAGAGAGACATTCAGAACAATGCTTCCAGAAAGCATCAGTGTGATAAGGCAGTAGAGTAATTAGCGAAATGACAGCTTTACAGACACTGCTGCAAGGTGAGGGACTATGGCTCAGACACTACCATGAGGACAGACTAACATAAAGCCTCTATTACAGTGAACACCTATATCCACAAGTGCCTGCTAGTGCCAATCAGTCGCCACAGTCTGAGGGTGTAAAACGTGAAACACCCCATCAGGGCGACTACCAATACCATCCTCTGCTGCGGCTCTCCAGGGCCTCACTGCAGGTCCAGATGCTTAACAGTCAAATAAATGCCATTAGACTCCTTCGGCATACGTTATTCACAGTATATATGGTGCAATAATATGGGGAGGTGGACACATTTCTTTGTTAACTGACACACAGAATATTATCCAAAATGGTTTGGGAATTGTTTACCATAATTGTTTATTTGTGCTGTTTTAGTAAGACAAGCACTGATGTTACACCTGGATACTAAGGAGTTTTGCCTTAAAGTGTAACTTCCGTTTTATTAATTTTTGTTTGTTAATGTGTAGGGACAGGGATAGGGACCGCTTTTCTAACATACTTTATTTAGGCCTCATGCACATGACACAAGGCCATTTTTAGCACCAATGAAAGTCTATGGGGCTATTCACATGGCCGTTCTTTTAACGGCCAGTGAATAGCGTCTGTTCAAAAATAGGACATGACCTATTTTTGGTCGCTTCAACGGCCAGACGGACCCTATTGAAATCAATGAGACCGTTCTTAACGGCCAATTGACAGGAGTGCACCCCTCTAACGGCCGTTAAAAACTAATACACTTTATCTATATGGCCATTTATATGGCCATTTAGGTTCTGAAGACAGGTAGTATGGTACAAACAGGATTACACAGAGTACAAGTCAGTTACCGGGTAGATGAATGTTCCTTTGGGTTATGATGGTGGAATAGTCCTTGGCTGCGGTCACGTGGGGGCAGTGATTTCCAGGTCTCTCCAAACACATGGCACGATGTGACCCCCTTTTAGAGAAAGACACGCCCGCTTTCTGGCACAAGCCTTTTAACCTGTAGCCGGCCCTTCCCCTCCAGGACTCTGGGAAGGGTCCACGCCCCTTCTGCTGGACTGGCAGCAAATGACCCACAAAACCCTTTAGGGTTCATAGCTCCAGACCAGAAGGTCACAGGGAGATGGTTCTGGGACCAACGGATCTGCCTGGGTTCCGGCTACCAGTGGACTCCAAGCAGGGTACCGTTATTTGGTTTCTGTGGGGAGATATGAATATCTCCCTTCCCTGGCCTCCCACCACCACACTAAGACCACGGACCTGTTCATCGTGGCCACAGGGACACAAATATGTATTTGGGTCATGCCTGTGATTTCCAGGAGACTCATAATTCCTTATAAATCGCCGATTCCATGCTGTCTGCTAGATTTGATTGAACTGGGGAATAGTCTAGACCTCATGCTGAGAGATTCTTCCTGTCACCTCATCTTGGTTCCTTGCTGACTGGTTGAGGTGTGAATTTGCACGCTACCGCCGCTATCTGACAAGCAGAGGTTTGAAGTGGGAACTTATTTTGCATGTACACTGACAAAGGTGAATCAGATGAAAATCATGGCTGCCAGTAAACGATAATCCATATTCCTGACACACATGTATCCTACATTTATGGTAGATTTGATATATAGCCAAACAAAGAATGGTCTATAGTTCCGTGGAACTCAAAGGATAGTTAAAGGGTTTCCGTCATCAGAAAAATGGGTATTAACCTGGCTGACATTAGTGATGTGCTAATGTCAGCTGAACATAACTATATTAGTCCCATGTCACTATGTGCCGCCGTTATTTTGAAAAACAAACTTTTGTAATATGCAAATAAGCCTCTAGGAGCAGGGGGCGTTGCACCTGCTTCTAGAGGCTCAGTTTGCTCACCTCTTTCTACACTTGATTGACAGGGCCAGGCCAGCGTTGGTCTCTTCCTGCCAACCCTGTCTGCCAGAGAAATCTCGCACTTGCACCGTTCCGTTCAGTATTCGGCACAGGCGCAATGAGGGAAGGGCGCTCGCCGGCTGCCGCCTTCCTTACTGCGTCTGTGCTGAATATGTCGCAGTGTGGAAGCCGGCTGCCGGCGAACCTCCTTCCCTCACTGCGCCTGCGCCGAATACTGAATGGGACGGTGCAGGCGAGAGATTTCCCTGGCAGACAGGAGACCAACGCTGGCCCTGTCAGGGCGTGGAAAGAGGTGAGCGAACGGAGCCTCTAGGAGCAGGTGCAACGCCCCCCCCCCCCCCCCACACTCCTAGAGGCTCATCTGCATATAAAAGTTAGTTTTTCTAAATAACGGCGGCATATAGTGACATGGGACTAATATAGTTATGCTCATTGCTAATGTCAGCCAGGTTAATACCCATTTTTCTGATGACAGAAACCCTTTAATAATGCAAAGAAAATAGTGTTTTGAAGTAGACACAATTTCCATTAGTATAATTAGCACTACACATTACCTACCAATTATGTGTGCACGTTGATTTATAGGCTGCACATCCCATTCCTACTAGTCTTTCAAACAGATTTATGTTCGCTAGCAAAACAGTTAAATAATGAGCAATCTATGCAATGTGGAAAATTAGTAAAAATTTGTATACACATCAATAAGTTATGTGAGCATGTCACAAGCAATAAAGAAGCATGAAATGACAGTAACGCAAATGTACTTAGATTGTACCATAATAAAAATCTATATTATTCAGCGGGAGTTAGATAATTTACTGGGAGATTAGCAACAATCACACAGGGATCATTGAGGATGCCCATGCAAGTTTCTAGATAACTTTTTTTGAGATGTCACTTAATAGTCTCTAATTGCACTTGTTCCTTAGCTATGCCTTCTTTGGAAATAACTGGGCTACTCCACACCTTTGCCTTGTGAGACTATGTGAAACCAACACCAGCTAATAGCACTGGTTTAGGCTCCATTCACACGTCTTCAATTCTGTTTCACATTTTGCGGAACGGAATTGCAGACCCATTAATTTCTATGGTGCCACACTATGTGCTGTCCGGATCCGGAATTGCGGAACATGTCCTATTCTTGTCAGCATTTGCGGACAAGATTAGGCATTTTCTATTATAGTGCTGGCGATATGCGGTCCGCAAAATGAAGAATGCACATTGCCGGTGTCCGTGTTTTGCGGATCTGTGGATCCGCAAAACACATACGGATGTGTGAATGGACCCTTAATCTGTCCCTATGACACACACACATTGAAAAACAAATATGAGGATGCCATTTTCCCACTTGTGTGCTTGAAGCAAAAAAGTGAATAGCCAGGTGGCCTAGATATGCAATACGAAATGCTCCAAGGATTGCCAATAGATAGCAATAAGCCAATGGGGGAGCCTTCTTTCCTTCCCCTTTTTTTAGGATGTTTTCATGCAAACCTTCCTGTTTTTATCAGCGTCCTGTTGGGTTTTCTAACCAAATCCAGCATGCTTTGCTCTGTAATGTTTCAGAAGGGTTGCTCTGCCTAGTTAACATGGAGAGCTGGCGGGTAAAGGGCCTGGCTAGTGTAGACCGGCAGGAGGAGCAGGCTTTCAGAAACATTATAGAGCAAAGCATTCTGGGTATGGTTAGAAAACCCAACTGGAAGCGGATGGAAACAGGATATTCTGCTTTTGAACATCATGCCAGGATGCAGTGATGGTGAGAAACGAGGAAAGAAAGTGCTGACAAGAAAAACAGGTATATGGGGAAAAATATGTAATGTGTGGGGTGCAGGGTAGTCTTCTAGAGAGAAAGGCACTCCTGGGCCTGGTGTAATTCTAAGAGCAGTCCATCGCGATAAAACAAATAGAAATTTTACTATTCCTCTTCATCCTTGGCAGTACACAGAGTTTTACTCTATCTAAGCCAAAAAGAACAGAACATAAAAAAGCAGCAAATACAGTAACCAGTAACTAAACATATACTCTCTTATAAAACCATGACTTTTCAGCCGAACAGTGTGAATCTGTATTCTAAAACCAAAAAATGTTTTCCCAGAAAAAGGTATACATTAAGCGACACGTATATCACTCAGCTACACAATCTACAAAAAATACACAAGTCTCCATGTAAAGAACTATAGCAACACCAACACATGATTGACAATAAACAACAATTAAAACATTAAAACAAAAATGACTGATAGTACATGACTGTTAGGCCTCATGCACACGACCGTGCTGTTTTTTGCGGTCCGCAAACCGTGGAGCTGCAAAAAACGGAACGCAATTTGCGGAATGGAACGGGCGGCCCATTGTAGACATGCCTATTGTTGTCCGCAAAACGAACAAGAATAGGACATGCTATATATTTTTTGCGGGCCACGGAACGGAGTATCAGATGCGACCAGCACACAGAGTGCTGTCCGCATCTTTTGCGGCCCCATTGAAGTGAATGGGTCCACATCCGAGCCGCAAAAAACTACGGTCGTGTGCATGAGGCCTTAGCAGGATAATAAAGTGCTAGTGCAAATATATCATGGTCAGTAAATACACTGCTCAGTGCACAATGTACAGCTGGCTCAAAAAGTGCTGTGAGATTTAGTATCTACAGCCGAGTTTAATGCCTAATAAATACCCAGGCTACATACATCCATAGTGAAAAACTAATAATAAATATGAATCACACCAGTGTACAATTAATAAATAGCGGAACTAAATACATAAATACCATGCAGTGGAATCTCCACAGACTATATAAATGGCAAACAAAGATTCACCAGGCTGAATAAACAAATAATATGTGAATAAGGGTCCATTCACACACAAAACACAGACAGCGGCAATGTGCGTTCCGCATTTTACAAGGGGCGTTATGCATGGAGGAAAAAGAACACAGCATTCCAAGAAAAACACCTGCTACCTACAGTAAAATATGGTGGTGGTTCCATCATGCTGTGGAGCTGAGTGGCCAGTGCAGGGACTGGGAATCTTGTCAAAGTTGAGGGACGCATGGATCCCACTCAGTATCAGCAGATTCTGGAGACCAATGTCCAGGAATCAGTGACAAAGCTGAAGCTGCGCCGGGGCTGGATCTTTCAACAAGACAACGACCCTAAACACTGCTCAAAATCCACTAAGGCATTTACGCTGGGTTCACACCTGAGCGTTTTACAGCGCGTTCAGACGCGCTGTAAAACGCTCAACACATGAAAACCAATGCTTCCCTATGGCCCTGGTTCACACTTGAGCGTTTTACAGCGCGTTTGAACGTGCTGTAAAACGCCCTACGCTCAAAAAAGTTCTTGAGCTTCTTTGGGGCGTTTTGTCGCGCGTTCCCGTACATAGACTTTCGGGAACGCGCGACAATGGGCGTTCGCTTGTCTCTGTATGCGCGATTGTAAACGCCGGTACAATCGCGCATACAGAGCGCTCCTTTCAGAACGCTCAGGTGTGAACCCAGGGTTAGAGGAACAAGTACAATGCTCTGGAATGGCCATCTCAGTCCCCAGACCTGAATATAATTGAAAATCTGTGGTGTGACTTAAAGAGAGCTGTCCATGCTCGGAAGCCATCAAACCTGAATGAACTACAAATGTTTTGTAAAGAGGAATGGTCCAAAATATCTTCAACCAGAATCCAGACTCTCATTGGAACCTACAGGAAGCGATTAGAGGCTGTAATTTCTGCAAAAGGAGGATCTACTAAATATTGATTTCATTTCTTTTTTGTGGTGCCCAAATTTATGCACCTGCCGAATTTTGTTTAAACAATTATAGCACACTTTCTGTAAATCCAATAAACTTCATTTTTACTTCTCAAATATCACTGTGTGTGTCTCCTATATGATATATTTAACTGACATTTTTTATCGTAACAACCAACGATTTATACAGGAAAATCATGACGATTAACAAGGTTGCCCAAACTTTCGCATCCCACTGTATTTATCAGTTGATTAGTTATGCAGATTATTGTCATGTAACTGCATTGTTACTGTTTTGGTCTTAAAATTCTAAATTTTATTTTCTTTAGACTTGCAGAAGCAGGAAAAACAATGTTTAATTTATATACAAATGAGGGCTCGCAAGTGCTCAGGGGTGGCGTTCAGTGAGTGGGAGCCCAGACCTTCTTTCAGCGTTACTCCTCCTCAGCCTCTTCCTTTACCCGCCCTGAGCATGCTCGCCCGAACACCATTTTAACGTGTTTGCTCGAGCGCTATGCAGCCAATAAACGTGCGGGGTAGTACTGCCACTCACTATAATGCCGTAGCCATGTTGGTTACTGGCATTACAGTGATTGGCTGGCCAGAACGCTTCATCGGGTGCTATATAGCACCCAATGACATGTGGTTCGGCTCAGACTTAGTCAGGGAAAGCTGCAGCAGAAGGGACAGATAGTGTAGGGACAGGAATTGTTATTTTTTTTCTTTTTGTTTGCAGAGTTTAGTGATGAAAGGTGTTAGAGACCCAAAAGTCCTTTTAAGGATTACTGTTTAATCTGGCTGCAAAATAAATATTATTAGCGCAACCTGCGCTATATTGTGTGCAATTGTTTGGCCACTGCTGACAGTGACACAACCTCTGCTACATCTGTTGTGTTACATTTGCGCATTCTAAATATCTATGACATTCAGTGCAATCGTTTGGCCGCTGCTGACAGCGACATTACCTGCGCTACATCTCCTGTATAATGTTTGTGCATCCTAAATATCTGTGACATTCAGTGTTCATTTTTTCACCGCTGGTGGCATCGACATTACCTGCGCTACATCTCCTGTATAAGGTTTGCGCATCCTAAATATCTGTGACATTCATTGTAAAATTTTCGTAGTCACTGGTGACAGCGACATTACCTGCGCTACATCTCCTGTGTAAAGTTTGCGCATCCTAAATATCTGTGACATTCATTGTAAATTTTTTCGCCGCTGGTGACATCAGCATCATTACCTGCGCTACATCTCCTGTATAAGGTTTGCACATCCTAAATATCTGTGACATTCATTGTAAAAATGTTTTGCCTCTGGTGACAGCGACATTACCTGCGCTACATTTACTGTATAAGGTTTGCGCTTCCTAAATATCTGTGACATTGTACATTTTTTCGCCTCTGGTGTCAGCGACATTACCTGCGCTACATCTCCAGTACAATGTTTGCGCATCTTAAATATCTGTGACAGTCAATTTATTCTATTTGCGCATACTGTACGTGTGACATACTTGCAAGCATATACACCATTTAATATGCTCAAGGCGAGCAGTAAGGGACGGGGAAGTGGCCGTGCTACTGATGGTGCAAGCAGAGGCCATGGCCCTGGGCGCGGTGAAACTAAACTGTGCCTGCTGCCAGAGCACAAGAAACACACTCATCCACGATACCTAGCTTCATGTCCCAGTTTGCAGGGCAGCGCAGGACACCACTCTCGAAGTCACACCAGTGCAACAAGGTGGTCGGTTGGATTGCAGCAGATAATGCTTCCAGTCGGTTAAGCACCACCATCTTCTTGTTGCATGTTGAAGCTCTACTTGGAACCTTGTTAAGATCCAGCCATGCTAACTGATTTTTTGCCATTTTTCAAGTGGTCTTAAACTTTTGATCAGGACTGTATAAGGGACCAGACTAAGCAGTAGTTCTCGCCACTCAATCTACAACCAGGCATGTTTGTGTCTGATAATGGCCGTAACTTTGGAGCTCGGCAAGCTCACACACATACCATGCCTAGCCCACTTGTTCAACTTAGTGGTTCAGCGGTTTCTCAAAACCTACCCCAATTTGCCTGAGCTACTGGTGAAGGTGCACCACGTGTGTGCCCATTTCCGAAAGTCATCTACAGCTGCCTCCGGTCTGGCAATGCTGCAGCAGCGCATGCAATTGTCAGCTCACCGACTGTTGTGCGACGTGAGCACACGCTGGAACTCCACGTTCCACATGTTGGCCAGGCTTTGTGAGCAGCAGAGGGCAGTAGTGGAATACCAGCTGCAACATGGTAGTCACCTTTCCAGTCAGCTTCCGCTCTTTACAAGCGACGAGTGTGCATGGATGTTTTTAAAATCAGTTTTGAATACCTTTTCTACTCTAGGGGTGCATCAGGGGCTCTTCAAATGGGACATGGTGCCAAAAAAAAGGCCATCAAAATCTGCCTTCCAGAAACCATATGGCATTCCTTTCCTTCTGCGCCCTGGTATTTGGTCATACAGCAGTTTACAACCACATATGGGGTATTTCTGTAAAGTGCAGAATCAGGGTAATAAATATAACGTTTTGTTTGGCTGTTAACCCTTGCTTTGTTAGTTGAAAAAAATGATTAAAATGGAAAATTTGCCAAAAAATTGCTGTTTTGGCACCGTTTTTACTTTATTTTTTTGACTGTGTTCATCTGAGGGGTTAGGTCATGGGGTATTTTTTTTATTATTTTTTTAAACATTAATTTATTTTCATATGTTTACATGGGAATGTGGCGATACCTAATATGTCTACTTTAAAAAAAAAAAAAAAAAAAACATGTTAGTATCTCCATAATCTGAGAGTCAGTTTTTTTTTTTTTTTTAGCCGATTATCATAGGTAGGGGCTCATTTTTTGCAGGATGAGAGGACAGTTTTATTGGCACTATTTTGGGGGGCATATGACTTTTTGATTGCTTGCTATTACACTTTTTGAGATGTAAGGTGACAAAAAAATACCTTTTTTTGCACCGTTTTTGTTTTATTTTTTTGACCGTGTTCATCTGAGGGGTTAGGTCAGGGGGTATTTTTATAGAGTAGATTCTTACGGACGCGGCGATACCTAATATGTCTACTTTTTGCACCATGCCCGAATTTTGCGCATGGCGTTATATGGCTTGAGGACTTGATATGAGAGATCAACTCCTCCCATATACCGATTGTACCTCGCAAAGGGACAGGGGTGATGCTGTTACCGTGAATTGTGGACAGTACAAGGACATCCCTCTTGTCCTTATATCTGACCAGCAACAGGTTTCCACTGGTAAGGGCATGGGTCGCACCCCTGGGGATAGGTACCTCGAGGGGGTGGGTAGGGAGGCCGCGTTGATTTTTCCGCACGGTCCCACAAGCGGACGTGGATCTGGCGGCGATGGACTGGAACAAGGGGATACTAGTATAAAAGTTATCCACGTACAGGTGGTAATCCTTATCTAGCAGTGGGTGCATACTTGTAAGTGTACCCTGAGGTACTCTCACAAAGGTTGTACAGCTTCACGCCATAACTCGCTTAGAGGGAACATACTGGCGGAAAATGAGTCTCCCCTTGAAAGCAATAAGAGACTTATCAACCGCAACGTCCCTTCCAGGTACATAGGCCTCCAAAAATTTGGCTCCAAAGTGATCGATGACCGGCCTTATTTTGTACAGGCAGTCATAGGTAGGATAACCTTGGGGGGAACATGCTGCATTATCTGCATAATGTAGGCATTTCCGAATGGCCTCAAAACGGGAACGTGTCATGGCCGTGCTATAAAGTGGGGTCTGGTAGAGGATGTCCCCACTTCAGTAATGTCTGACACTGGATTTTTTGACTAGGCCCATGTGCAGCATGAGGCCCCAAAATGTCCTCATCTCGGCTGCACTGACCGGAGTCCAGCCACCGGCCCTAGCCAAAAAGGAGCCCGGGTGTTGAGCAATGAACTGTTAGGCGTACAAGTTCGTTTGCTCCACCATTAGATTCACAACGTGGTCACTGAAAAAAAGACTAAAATAGTCATATTCAGTGAAGCCCACTGTGGGAATCTGGATTCCTGGTTGGCTAACAAAATCAGGAATCACAGGCTCAAAATCCTCTGGGGTACACCATGCAAGCTCACCAGTAGGGGGCTCAGGTGGACTTATCTGGTGGGCCGGAAAACGAGCCCCAGAGCTGCTCCTACTAGTGTGGGCCACAGAGTCCCTGGCATGGTGGTCCCCTTGCTCCGCCTGGCGGTGTCTCCGCCGCCTTGGGGCTTATCGACAATGCTAGATGATGAGGAGGACGAGGATGACAAGAGGAAAGTGGGGTCATCCTCGTCCTCACTGGGGCTCTCGGAGGCAAGCTGGGCATATGCCTCCTCAGCCGAGAACATTTGGCGGGTCATAGGGGAGTGTGTGTGTGCGTGCGTGTGTGTGGGGGCATGGGTGTTCGCAGACTTTGCCCTAAACCTGATTCTTGAAACATCATAGTTCATCATGGGACATACAACTACTCACAAAAAGTTTGAGATATTTGGCTTTCGGGTGAAATTTATGGAAAACATAAAAAGTTCACGCTACAGTGATATTATATTATGAAAGTAGGGCATTTACGTAGAAGAATGCAATGGCGATTTCCTCATCTCAATTTATTGAACCAAAAGCAAATAACAGTCGTGGGTATACCCCCACAAAAAATTTCAATGTCTCAGTAACTTGTCATGTGACCTTGAGCATTAACTACAGCTTGGCAACGATGTCTCATGCTGTTCACAAGTCGACTTATTATCTGCTGAGACATGACATCCCACTCTTCGTGAAGGGCAGCCCTCAGGTCATGGAGGTTCTGCGATACAGAGTTACGAGCCTCTACAGGGAAAGTCAGCTGATCCCATACTGTAGGTTTTCAATGGGATTCAGGTCTGGATAACATGCAGGCCACTCCATTTGAGGTACGCCAGTCTCCAGCAGCCATTCCATAACAATGCAATCTCGATGAGCTGGCGCATTGTCATCCATGAAGATGAAATTAGGTCTGTGTTTTTCATGCAGAGGCACAATGACAGGATTAATGATGTTACTCATGTAGTATGGTCTTGTCACTGTACCATTCACAAAGTGTAGGGCAGTTCTGTATTAACTAAACACACCTGCCCACATTGTAACACCACCACCACCAAAGGCTTGTCTGGTGTAAACAGTTAGCGCTCTCCTTGATGTCTCCAACATCGTTGGAGACTATAATTTATGCACAGAGTGAATCGACTTTCAGCAGTGAACAGCACTGAGGGCCACTGGTCCCTTGTCCAGCATTGATGCTCACTGGCCCATGCAAGATGATGACACCTGTGCCTGGTAGTGTGGTCAGGTACCCTTGCAAGTCCTAAAGCATGCAGACCACGATGATGTAAATGGTTTTGAAAGGTCTGACGTGACACTTAGGTGCCTCTCACCTCCCTTAAATGTGCCTGGAGTTTTGTGGCATATATCATCCGATTCCGCAGGGCATTGTTCACAATAAAGCGGTCATCAGTGTGGGATGTGCCCAAAGGACATTCACTTCTATGCCTTCCTGTGACTCTTCCAATCTCTATGTATCTCTGTTGCAACCTGCTGATGACACTCTGTGACACTCCAAGCTCAGTGGCCACTTCCGTCTGAGAACATCTTGTTTGAAGCCTCGCAATGGTGAGGTACTGTTAATCAAATGTTAGGTGTCGTCTTGGTCTCATGATGGCAAAATGTGAACAGCATGATGAGGAGGACTGTTTAAATACCAATTCTAATTGAACCAGGACACTTATTGGGTAATTCATAGATCAAACACCTGTTATGAATTTTGCCGTTAAAGGGATTAAAGATTAAACTATTAAATTCCATTCTTCTTCCCTTGGTAGGTGCTGCAAGTTTATAATTGATATTTATTAATACTTTTGTACAAGGCTTGAGATCCCCTGTCTGGTCACAGGGTACGCTCTCTCCACTTTCTCTTTGCTCCCAAAATACATGCTGTTCCTTGTGCACGAGTTCTGGGCTCCTGAAGCCCATCCACATGAACGTGTCAAGCAGCAGTGAAGACAACTCAGGCCCTCCCTTCATCTGTGCTTCAAGTGCCGTTTAGCAATGTTTCAGCCCTGCCTCCTCCAGCAAATCAGAGGAGCCTGCCGTGACTGTCTGTGGCCGTTTGACTGCACAGATATGGCTGGCTTACCTCAGGAATGCTGAGAGCTTTCATCTCTGACAGTGCCTGCTTGTGGCACACAGATAAAGGAGGAAAGGGGAGGTAATTATCCAATTAGAGCCTCACAGTTTGCAAAAGACTGCAGCAGAGAGTAGTGGGTCCTTGCAGGTTAGTATGTTTATGTAGGTGTCGCAATGTAGGGGGAGGGGAGGAACACCAGAATGGCAACAGAAGCAAAATAACCCGAAACTAGGCCACACGGCTAGGGAAAGGAAAAGGTCACCACCTAGGAAAACCCTAAACCTAGCCCTGACTCCTGTCAGTATGAACAGACCCTGAAGGTGGGAATATTTATAGACCGTATACCTAGACCCTAGATACACTGAAAATACCTAGGCGTAGTGACAGGGTCTGAAACCACTGGTTCCTTCCCAGATAAACGAACCAGCATCTCCCTGAGGCCAAGGAAATAATGAGCAAAAGGGGAAAACAAAATACAAAGGGGAGAACACTTATCTTCAATAGATAATGGATGAGCAGGAACTCAGAAGAGGACAACACACCAGCTCTTCCAACTCCAGGCAGATAATATCAACCACATGGTAGGAAGAGTTAGTCTAGACTAAATAGAGGAATAGTAATGACCACAAGCTACACCTGAAACAAGAGGTGTGGTCATACCAACAACAACACTGCAAGTGAAACCGAGAGGCTGTCAGATAACCTCACGTGATGCTAGTATCTCAGATCTTCTAACCTCTGTCACGGGAGGGATTGTGACAGTACGAGGGAGATGTGATTTACATGGGACTGTATGGTGGGGCTGAGGAGAGATGCTATGTACATCGGACTGTATGATGGGGGCTGGTGGGAGATGTGATATACATGGGACTGTATGATGGGGCTGGGGGTGCAGATGTGATGACCATGGGACTTTATGATGGGGGCTGGAGAAAGATATGATGCACATGGGACTGTATGATGGGGGCTGGGAGCAGATGTGATGTACATGGTACTGTATGATGGGGCTGGGGGGGGCAGATGTGATGTACATGGGACTGTATGATGGAGGCTGGGGGTGCAGATGTTATGTACATGGGACTGTATGATGGAGGCTGGGGGTGCAGATGTGATGTACATGGGACTGTATGATGTAGGCTGGGGGTGCAGATGTTATGTACATGGGACTGTATGATGGAGGCTGGGGGTGCAGATGTGATGTACATGGGACTGTATGATGGGGGCTGGGGAGGGAAATGTGGTGTACATGGGACTGTATAATGGGGGCTGGGGGAGGGAGATGTAATGTAAATGGGACTGACTGTATGATGGAGATGGAGGGAGGAGGGAGATGTGATTTACATGAGACTGTAAGATGGGGTGATTTACATGGGACTGTATGTTGGAGGAGGCTGGGGAGTGATGTTATTTACATGGGACTGTGTGTTGGAGAAGGCTGAAGGGAGAGAGTGATTTTTTTTTTTACATGGAACTGCGGTGGAGAAGGCCGGAGGGAGGGAGGGATTTTATTTAGATGGGACTGTGTGTTGGAGTAGGCTGAAGGGAGAGAGTGATTTTTTTTTTACATGGGACTGCGGTGGCGGAGGCTGAAGGGAGGGAGTGATTTTATTTACATGGGGCTGGACGTTGCAGGAGTAGGTGAGGGAGGTGAAAAAATGAGCCAGAAAGAGTGGAAATGTCCTGCTGTGTGATTAGGATAGGTTTTGTGTGCACTAATAGGACAGCGGCCATTTTATTTCTATTAATGATTGCTCCCTAGACAAAACAAGCCATTTTTAAGTAATGAAAGGTATTTTAGAATATATATATATATATATATATATATATATAAAATATTATTTTTTTTTCATTTTTTTTTTATTCCTGGAGAACACCTTTAAGTTTACCTGTAAAGGTTAGAGTGCATTTTAGGTAAATCCTGAAATTTCACCCACAAGCCAAATATCCCTAACTTTTTGTGAGTAGTCTATATTATTTTAATAATATAATAAAGGTTAGAGTTTAATGGAGGTCTGTCTGTGACCATTAAAAAGATTTTTATAACTCCTATTCCATATATATTTTTAAACATTTTTTCAAAACGTTTGAGAAAGTTATAAAAAGTGTCTAAAATACATAATAAATTTGTTGCACACCGTCTACATTGTTTTTTTACGGCGCAATTAGTGCAGAATTTTTCTGCTTTTTATTTAGTAACTCTTCCCCGGTATATCGACATATGTTTTGGATGGCAAAGATACATTCTCCAAGCCTTTTTACTGCACATTTGCAACTATAATTAACTAATTACCATAGAAAATTAATCTGTGCTGTTTTCTTACAATTAAATTAAATTAAATAAAAAAAGGTAACACAATTACTTGATTTTATCACTATCAATACTTGATAATAGGTAAACCCATACATATTTCTATGTTTGAACACAATTTGCAAATATAATTGAAATATATAAACTATACAAATGTAAGCTAAATAAAATGGTGAATAACTGTATAAAACAGTGGCACACATTTACTAATGTAAGGGCTCTTAGAAGTTGTAAATTGTAACCAAATAATTTTTGGAGCAATTTGGCACATTTAGTAAAAATCCTAGAAAGCATTGCCTAGTATGCAACAAAAATTGTGCCACAAATTTGCTATAACATTCTATCACAATGTAAGGCTACTTTCACGGCAGCCTTCTCTGGCAGGCTGTTCCGGCGGGTGAACAGCCTGCCGGATCCGTGCTGCCGCTAGTGCATCACGCCGGGAGCCGTCCGTTCCGGAGCCATTGACTATAATGGGGCGGGCCAGAGGTCCGGCGGCAGCACGCCAAACATGCCGGAGATGGCTGGAATAAAACTCCGACATGTCGTAGTTTTATTCCGGCCGCCTCTCGGCATGTTTGCCATGCTGTCGCCGGACCTCCGGCCCGTTCTCATTATAGTGAAAGGGGCCGGCGGCACGCGTGCACTAGCGGCAGCACGGACCCGGTAGGCTGTTCACCCGCCATACTAGCCTGCTAGAGAAAGATGACACTAATGTGAAAGTAGCCTAAGCTAACCAATTGTTAGCACAAGCCATTCACCTAAATTATCATCCAGCATGAGCCACTGTGAAAAATGCTTGTCTGGACAGGCTGTCAAAGTTTACGCCCTACATAGAATCAGTAAATCTGCCCTATTGTATTGTATATCTTGCACTGGGTAGTAGGCCCATTTTTTTTTTTTCATTAACATAAATGG
Source organism: Bufo gargarizans (assembly GCF_014858855.1). NCBI lineage: Eukaryota > Metazoa > Chordata > Amphibia > Anura > Bufonidae > Bufo > Bufo gargarizans. Next base: position 321,413 of record NW_025334289.1, read on the forward strand.
GAAAATACACAAAGGCAAATTTTTACTGTATGTGCATTAGTTTCATAAGGTTCAATTGATGAAACCAATATTTTTTTCCATACAGTTGACAAAAAAAGTATTCTGATGTATACAGCATGGAATCCATAGACTTGTATGGGGCACAGAGAGCTAGACCCATGCGATCTGCACCAGAATTCAGCAGTATACAACCAGGCTCCTGCTGCAATGGGCCAGATTGGAGCAAGCTCTGATCTCAGACATTTAACCCCCTTAGATGCAATGATCAATAGCAACAACATCTAAGGGGTTGACAGAGGAAAGGGGCTTTTTTACAGAACTTTAGTAGAAAAAGCCCCAAAGCTAAATCATGATTCGGCTTAAAAACACATCATAATCTATACCCAGCCAATAAGTGCATATTTCATTTACCGTAATGTGAGAGTGAAGATTCCTAAATTTCCATTCAATAATTTATCTAGTCACATCTGAAAAATATATATCTGTGTGAAATGTGAATGCAGTATAAGGTCAATAAAAAAAAAAGTGTAATACGGGTTAAGTGTAATATTTCTGTGCCTATATAACAGCCCCAAATCCCTGCCCAACCACAGGTCTGATCACCTAACCCTAAGTTCACACCTGAGCGTTTTACAGCGCGTTCAAACGCGCTGTAAAACGCTCAACACATGAAAACCAATGCTTCCCTATGGGAATGGTTCTCACCTGGGCGTTTTACAGCGTGTACGATCGCGCTGTAAAACGCCCGACGCATAATCAAGTACTTGAGCTTCTTTGGGGCGTTTTGACGCGCGTTTGTGGCCATAGGACACTGCAGTCAATCACACAAACGCGCGTCAAACGCGCGTTTACTATTACAAAAAACGCGCGTAAAACGCGCGTTTGAGAAACGCTCACGTGTGAAAGCACGGTAAAAGTCATCATAGGGGTCTATGATGCTGTAACTTAAACCTGTGTCTGTAACAAGTGAATTTTCTGACCACTTCTTCAACCCAGGCTAATGCTATTTCACTTATCTTCTGAACTCTAGAACTATTATGATGAAGTCACAATTCAAAAGTGCTGGGTTCCTAATATTTGGTTATATTACACACTAATGGTGCAAAATGAAATGCTAAATTATTAGATGTGTGAGTGTCTTGAAAACATGAGTACTTTACAACAGACACTGCACATATTAGTGTAACGTGGCACTGAGACACACAATAAAAGTTTTTAAGCTATCTATTAAAAATCATGAAATAAGAGCTGAATAACTTCTTATAAATACATCAACATAGTATGCCTACCACTTGCTTGTAATTCATTGCGATGGATATCAAATGCAAGCAGCGTACCAGGATGTATGAAGATCACAGGCTGTTTATCAGGTGAGTGTACAGCTGCAATGACCTGACAACTGAGCCACCCTGTTAACTGCCACTTGCATCATCCACTTGCAGCCGATGGGATTTCTGAGCCGAGCAGAGATCTACACAGTATTTATTGCACTGGATGACACATGTTTTCTATGCCATACAATTTCATAATATAGTGAGGAATATAGTTGTTACTGTATTGCTAAGATTAGTATTGCTTTTTTAGGGCTTGTAGACATCTGCATTGGAGACTCAGTTCAGGGCACTCCATTGCAGATTCCGCCCAAAAAAAAGAGCACACAAAAATGTCCTGTATTTAGGAAAAAAAAACATTTTTACCACTAAGGCCTCTTTCACACAAACAATATGGACGGGCTCAGGATGTGTTCAGTGAAACTCGCACCATTTCGCAAGCAAGTTCAGTCAGTTTTGTCTGCAATGGCATTCAGTGTTTCCGTTTTTTTTCTGCGCGGGTGCAATTTGTTTTGATGCGTTTTTCACACTGTGGATTTTGTTGCAGAAATTTCAGTGCCTTAAAATCTGTTCCATTTACCTGAATGAGGCTTGCAGTTATCCATGTGCTTGCTGCCCCATTCAAATAAATAAAACTGATTTTCAGTCACGGAAAATTCTGGAACAAGATCCGCAGCATGTAAAGGTACCCTTACATAGAAAGATAATGGAAGTGACTAGAATTGATGTGAACATGCCTTAATATTTACCGTGAAGGCAGTCACAGCCTATATACCGTTAAGGGTCAAAGACAGAATTAAATCTCAGATCTTGACATCTATCTAACAACCACAACAACGATGGCAAACAAGGTGGCATGGGGTTAGCAGTGGGTCATATGGAAAATTACACTACCCAGGGCATGTTTCCATAACTCTTTCACAAAAATCTTAACCTTTTTTTTTATTTCCTTTTATTGATGCAAAGTCATATCAACAAGTACCAACAATAATTTCATTTTCAATTTGTACATATCTTGCAGGCGTTAAAGTAATTACTGGCGCATTAACACACAAGCTTATTGTGCTGGCTTAGTTTAATAATATGCAATGCTTGAACTTCCTTTCGAGTTAAAGGGGTTGTCTCCATTTTCACCCAGGCAGCCCCCCTGACTTGAGCATCGGAGCAGTTCATGCACCTATGCTCTCCTTTGCCCTGCGCTAAATCCCGCAGGGCAAAGGCATTTTTAGGAGTTCCAGTGACGAACCAGGCTCTCCATGGGGCTGCCAGGAAGCCCGGTGATGTCACCCGCACTGATGAGCGGGCTTTAGCGCTGCCCTACCCAGTAAAATGGCTAGGGCAGCGCTAAAGCCCGCCTATCAGAGCCTGTATGTCCTGGTTCAGCTCTGAATCCGGACAACCCCTTTAATTGGGTTACACTGTCAGGATAATGCGTTCAAGGGGTTGTTCGAGTGCCTAATACTGATCACCAATCCTAGGATAGGATCAGCATCTGATTGGTGGGTATCCGGAAGGGGTCACATGGACTAGGGCATCTCAGTCCCATTCGTGTGAATGGGGCTGAGCTGTAATACCAAAACAGCCGCTACCTAATGGACAGTGATGTGCATGGTAAGGTACAAGCAGGCCACGGTGCTCAGTGGATCACCGCAGTCTCTTCATACACCCGATCAGCAAGGGTGCCAAGAATCGAATCCTAATTGACCACATACTGATGACTTCTTCTAAGAATAGGTCACCAGTATTTAGGACACTCAGACGTCATCTGAGTGTTTTCCACATCTGTATGTCGGTTCCGCAAAACATAGAACATGTCCTATTCTGGTCTTCAAAATGCAGACCTTGAACCCATAGAAGTCAATGGCTCGGCAAAAAAATGCGGATTGACATGGACATTATCCTTATTTAGCAGATGCATATCTTGCAGACCGCAAAATGGATACGGTCGTGTGCATGAGGCTTTAGATACACACCCCAGCAGGCAGTATCATAGGATTAGATACACAGCTCAGCAGGTAGGATCATACAAGATATGATTAGATACACAGCTCGGCAGGCTGTATCATACATGACAGGATTAGATACACATGTGATTTGATGTGATTTGATGTATTGCACTCTGGAGATATTGAGGAAAGAGCTTGTGGACTGTCAGTGATGTGATTTAGACACTAAGAAATAGACTAGCAGGATTCATGTCTGGGTGTAGTAACACGGCCACATGTAGTGGGCGGAGCTCCTGCAGACTGAACAGTGGGGGGGGCGTGGCCAGCCTGTGACTCATCACTCTGCAGTGCAGCCAGGCTTTATCAATAAAGTTACCTATTCAACAAAACAGGAAACTAAGAAAGTAAACAGATCTGCCAGGGTAGTCTGATGCCCAGACAGGGGGAAAAGAAAGTACAGACATGAAAAACTGGTATTTGGGGTGTATACAGGTGAAACTCGAAAAATTTGAATATCGTGCAAAGTTAATTTATTTCAGTAATGTAACTTAAAAGGTGAAAACTAACATATGAGATAGACTCATTACATGCAAAGTGAGATATTTCAAGTCTTTATTTGGTATAATTTGGATGATTATGGCTTACAGCTTATGAAACCCCAAAGTCACAATTTTGAGGTCCCCTTTGCTCAAACGATATGGATTAATTAGCTGACTAGAGTATGACACTTTGAGCCTAGAATATTGAACCTTTTCACAAAATTAAAATTTTAAGCTGCAGTAATGCAATTCCTTTTAATTTGCATTAGGCCTCATGCACACGACAGTTTATTTTCACGGTCCGCAAAAACGGGGTCCATAGGTCCGTGATCCGTGACCGTTTTTTCATCCGTGGGTCTTCCTTGATTTTTGGAGGATCCACGGACATGAAAAAAAAGTTGTTTTGGTGTCCGCCTGGCCGTGCAGAGCCAAACGGATCCGTCCTGAATTACAATGCAAGTCAATGGGGACGGATCCGTTTGACGTTGACACAATATGGTGCCATTTCAAACGGATCCGTCCCCATTGACTTTCAATGTAAAGTCTGGAGTTCTTTTATACCATCGGATTGGAGTTTTCTCCAATCCGATGGTATATTTTAACTTGAAGCGTCCCCATCACCATGGGAACGCCTCTATGTTAGAATATACTGTCGGATATGAGCTACATCGTGAAACTCAGATCCGACAGTATATTCTAACACAGAGGCGTTCCCATGGTGATGGGGACGCTTCAGGTTAGAATATACTACAAACTGTGTACATGACTGCCCCCTGCTGAAGGGGTTAATTGTACTATCATATCCCCCTGTAAGAGATCAGGGCTGCCAGGCAGCAGGGGGCAGACCCCCCCCCCTCCCCAGTTTGAATATCATTGGTGGCCAGTGCGGCCCCCCCCCTCCCTCTATTGTAATAAAACGTTGGTGGCACAGTGTGCGCCCCCCATCGGCCCCCCCTCCCTCTATAGCAGTAACAACATTGGTGGCCAGTGTGCGGCCTCCCATCTCCCCCCCCCCCCCGATCATTGGTGGCAGCGTAGTTCCGATCGGAGTCCCAGTTTAATCGCTGGGGCTCCGATCGGTAACCATGGCAACCAGGAAGCTACTGCAGCCCTGGTTGCCATGGTTACTTAGCAATAGTACAATAGTATAAGATTCATACTTACCTGCTTGCTGCTGCGATGTCTGTGACCGGCCGGGAGCTCCTCCTACTGGTAAGTGACAGTTCATTTAGCAATGCACCGCACAGACCTGTCACTTACCAGTAGGTGGAGCTCCCGGCTGGACACGAACATCGCAGCAGCAAGCAGGTAACTATGAATCTTCTACTATTGTACTATTGCTAAGTAACCATAGCAACCAGGACTGCAGTAGCGTCCTGGTTGCCATGGTTACCGATAGGAGCCCCAGCGATTAAACTGGGACTCCGATCGGAACTCCGCTGCCACCAATGATCAGGGGGGGGGGGGAGATTGGAGGCCGCACACTGGCCACCAATGTTGTTACTGCTATAGAGGGAGGGGGGCCGATGGGGGGCGCACACTGTGCCACCAACGATTTATTACAATAGAGGGAGGAAGGGGGGGCCCGATGGGGGGGTGCACACTGGCCACCAAGCTATTATTACAATAGAGGGAGGGAGGGGGGGCTGCACTGGCCACCAATGATATTCAAACTGGGGAGGGGGGGGTCTGCCCCCTGCTGCCTGGCAGCCCTGATCTCTTACAGGGGGATATGATAGTACAATTAACCCCTTCAGGTGCCGCACCTGAAGGGGTTAATTGTGCTGATCACGGCCCCCTGTAAGAGATCGGGTGCTGCCAGGCAGCAGGGGGCAGTCTTGTACACAGTTTGTAGTGTATTCTAACTAGAAGCGTCCCCATCACCATGGGAACGCCTCTGTGTTAGAATATACTGTCGGATATAAGTTTTCACGAAGTGAAATCTTAGATCTGAAAAAGCTTTTATGCAGACGGATCTTCGGATCCGTCTGTATGAAAGCAACCTACGGCCACGGATCACGGACACGGATGCCAATCTTGTGTGCATCCGTGTTCTTTCACGGACCCATTGACTTGAATGGGTCCGTGAACCGTTGTCCGTCCAAAAAATAGGACAGGTCTTATTTTTTTGACGGACAGGATACACGGATCACGGCCTCGGCTGCAAAACGGTGCATTTTCAGATTTTTCCACGGACCTATTGAAAGTCAATGGGTCCGCGAAAAAAAACTGCACAACGGCCACGGATGCACACAACGGTCGTGTGCATGAGGCCTTACTGAAATAAATTGACTTTTGCACGATATTCAAATTTTTCGAGTTTCACCGTATATGCATGGTGAGGGGTGTTAGGAGCACATACATTTTTTTTTTACTTTGGGACCAGACAACCTCTAAGTTTTTTTATTTTTGTAGGGGTAAAATAAAAATACTGATATTCCATCATTGTTTTTTTGCTGTTCAATATGCAGTAATAATAATAAATACCGTAGTAATAATAAAATGTTACTGTTATTCTGCAGATTTTTACAATTATGACGATACTACATATGCATAGCATTTGTATTGTTTCACTATTTTAGTACAATAATATCCCAGAGCCATTACTATTGTCATATCAACTGTCTTTCTTTATGGGCAAGTTAATATTTTTCAGTGGAACCATTTTTGGTACACACAATTTATCAATTAACTTTTAGTATATTTTTTAAGCTTAGACACTTTCTTTTAAGCATTTCCGTTTAAAATTGCCCTGGATGTCCACACTTAAAGGTTTTCTGGAAGTTTAAGGGTCCATTGACACGTCCGTATGTGTTTTGCTGATCCGCAAAACACGGACACCGGCAATGTGTGTTCCGCATTTTGCGGACCGCACATCACCGGCACTCTCATAGAAAATGCTTTTTCTTATCCACAATTGCGGACAAGAATTGGACATGTTCTATTCTTGTGTGAATAGACCCTTAAAATTGTGTGAATGGACCCTTAAACTTCCAGAAAGTAAGTGAGGATACGCAAATGCTGATGCAGACATCACATTCTGGCCCTATTGAAAATGAATGGGCCCGCACCTGTTCCGCAAAATTGCGGACCCATTTTGCGGACGTGTGAATGGACCCTAAAATTAATGTCTTGATATCTTCAGGAGAGATCCTCAATACTTGAGGGGGTCTGATAGTCCTGCTGATCAGCAGTTTGAAGAGGCATTGGTGCTCCATGAGTGCTGCGGCCTCTTCCTAGGTCAGTGACGTCACACTCATTGGTCACATGGCCTTGGCGCTGCTCAGTCCTATTCAAGTGAATGGGGTAGAGCTGAAATACCAAGCACAGAAGCTATCCAATGATTGGTGCAGTGCTTGGCAAAATGAGAGGAGGCCATGCTGCCTACCAGAGTGCTGTGGTCCCTTCAAACAGTTGATTAATGAACCTAATGGTTTGTCAGAACCCCACCGATCGTGTATTGATGACCTATCCAGAGAAAAAGTCATTATTAAACACTCTTTTTTAACTCTACAAGGACATTTCCTTTTTTTTGCTGCATTAAGGGACTTGAACATGGCTTCCTGTTGTCATTTCTATAATACACTGCATTGCTGTCTGGCAACATATTAGGCCCTGCCCTCGGTCTTCAATCACTTAAGTTGGAACACTAAGTCAGGTATTTCCTACACCAGTCTTAGTAAAAAAGAAATGCACTGAAGTAAGATGTGCCAAAGTATTGTTTCTGGGCACCAGAAACTGAAATCTATGCCAGCCAGAAGCTCACGCCCATTCCTTTTCTTTCCACTTTAAAAAAAAGTTAAAAAGTTGCAATTTATGGAGCTGACATGGCATGTAACACAATCTGCAACTTCTTTACGCTCTAATTGTGGCATAAAAACATGGATAACTATCCCCCAATATGTTTTCATAGCTATCACTGAGAAACTACCATTAAATGCAATTCTACTAATCCTAATAATGTGTAGCTTTAAATGCTAAATGGGGAGTACAATGATAAGTATTGATTACCGCTTTTTATTTACATTAACAAGTATGAGATGTTCATCATTGGTCTTAATTATGGGTGTAAAGAACAATTCATTTTGCTTAGCTACATTCATGCCAAGGTTTATTACATCTCAGCAATTTTTACATTGTGTGCATCTTCCCTTGAGAGCCATTTGAAACTGTTACAATGACAACAAGTTACTGAATCGAGAAGTTCTTAACTGTTACTCACTGAGCAGTAATTAGTAATTATTTATACCCAGTTACAGTAAAGTGCTGGTGGCGTGAGCTCCATGTTTAAACTTGGCACGCATTCTTACGGTTACGTTATATAACTAGTTGGCAAGCTACATAAATGGCACTCATTCACAGAGAAACAGAAAAGAAACAATGTAGGTGTAATGGGCAGTCACCAATAATCTGTTCACATATGTTAAAATCATTTGTTATACAGAGGACCTCAACAGTACCTCTCAGACCCCAGTGACTTATAAAGGAGCCCCTCAATACTATGCAACGAATAGGGCATTTAAAAATCATGAAGTATTGAAATATACAGACAATAAAAATATTGTTAGGTTTTTATGTACATTTTCCTCTAGCGCCCTCCTCTATTTCTCATGCGTCCAATTCTGGTCCACTTTCTCCTGCATTCAGTGGTGGACTAACATGCTCAGTAGCTACCCTCTTTCCTTCTCCACCACTGTAGTGATCCCATTGTGAAGTGGCCCAGACATCATTCATTCATCTACATCAGGGGTGGCCAACCTGAGGTTTCCAGCTGTTGCAAAACTACAACTCCCAGCATGCCTAGACTGCCTACAGCTATCAGAATACGGCAGGGCATGGTGGGAGTTGTAGTTCTACAACAGCTGGAGAGCCGCAGATTGGCCATCCCTGATCTACATTCATAGAAACTATGGGGGTAATTTATTAAGACCTGCGTTTTAGAAGCCAGTCTTAATAAAGGTCTGCACTGACGGTGGATCGGCAGCAGTTATGTAGCGGCGCCAGCCTCTAAATAACTTAGGCGGATCCGCAGTCACCTCTAAATGTAACACTGCTTCCTTGTTGTCTTACATTTAGACTTCTTTCTACGACTAAAAAAGGCGTAGAAAATGCCGGCCTATCCCCTTCCCTGACAACTTTTTTTAGACCTGGCGTGAGCGGGGAGAAGTCGCAGACTGAGGCATATTTCTGATCAACCCTTTCACGCCCAGAGTTTTTTTTTTTTGCATTTTTGTTTTGCGCTCCCTGCCTTCCCAGAGCCATAACTTTTTTATTTGTCTGCTCACTTGGCCATATAAGGGCTTGATTTCTGCGGGACAAGTTTTACTTTCCAACACCACCATTTATTATTGCATATGATGTAGTGGGAAGTGGGAAAAAAATTCCAAATGGGGTGAAATTGTAAAAAAATGCAATTCCACCACAGTTTTATAGTTTTTTTTTATTTACGATGTTCGATGTACGATAAAACTGACTGGTTACTTTTATTCTACAAGTCAGTACGAATCTGGTGATACCTTATATGTATATTTTTTCTTGCGATTTGATAGTGATAAAAAAGTGAGAATTATTATTTTTTTGACCCCTATAACTTTTTGGTAATTATGTCTACGGAGCTGTATGTGGGCTCATTTTTTGTGGGGCGATCTTAACTTTTCATTGATACCATTCTGGGGTGTGTATGACTTTTTGATTACTTTTTATTTAAAAAATTGTAGAAAATGAAGCGACCAAATACGGCAAATCGGCATTTGGACGCTTTGTTCCATTTTGTTGTTTGCCGTATGGGGAATATATTTTAATATTTTTACACTATGGGTGTTTTCACACATGGCGACACCCATGATGTGTATTTTTAAAATTTTTTTAGTTCTTTTATTTTTATTTTGGGAAAAGGGGGGTAATTAGAATTTTTATGTTTTCATATTTATTTATTTATTTTTACACTTTTTTATAGTTCCCATATGGAACTATAACAATCAATCATTAGATTGCTATTATCATAGACTCCAATGCGCTTGCGTTGGAATCTATGATGATTTTACTACTTTCCTATGGAGGCCTATTACAGTCAAGGGCTCCATAGGAAATACTATGGAGCAGCCTCCTGTCATTCACAAAGACAGGGGCTGCTGCACACAAGCTTCGGCTCCTCCGATTGCCACAGCGGGCTCAGATGCCGTGGTCAGGATTGACCATGGCATCTGAGGGGTTAATTGTCCACGATCTGCATTACTGCCGGTTTCGGACATGAGCCACGGGTGTCTGATATAAGAAACAGGAGGCCACTCGCAGCTACGGCGCCCGCATCGTTCAGGAGCGGGCGCCATCTTTAAAGACCGGCCCGATGACGTACCTATATGTCATCGGGCGTGAAGGGGTTTATAAATGACCCCCTATAACTATATCTAGTTACAATGAAGAAGGAAATTTTCTCTATATCTGTATTTTTTCAATTATGACTATATCTAGACAGCGAAGAGGAAAATTGCATTGCATATCATAGTTCTATTTATTACTGGGATATCTATTGTTGTGTGTAAGTGACTATTTTCTGTACGGGGGGATGGGATTAGCAAGAGCTGATTGCAATGCACTGGGATTGCAAGTGCTTGAAGAGCTGCTGCCCACCCAGAGAAAGGGAAGAGAAAATTTCTCTAGATAATGTAAGTAAAAGAAAAAAGCTAAAAAAAAAAATGCACACAAGAGCTACATTTTTGTATTAATATAGCTAATAATGGTGTGCTTAACTCCAGACATTTTTTTTTACTTTGTTGGATAACCCATTTAACAGCAAGAAAAGTAGCGTATGCACTTGATGTCAATTCTTATAATCCTATTATATAGGGGCACCGTGTAATTATTTTGCGGTCCGCAAATCGCGGATCCGCAAAAAAACGATGCTGCCCGTGTGCCTTCCGCAATTTGCAAAACGGAACAGGAGGCCCATTATAGAGATGCCTATTCTTGTCTGCAAAACGGACAAGAATAGGACATGTCTCATAATTTTTGCGGGGTCACGGAACCGAGCAATGGGTGCGGTCAGCACACAGAGTGCTGTCCGCATCTTTTGCGGACCCATTGGAATGAATGGTTCCGTAAACGGTCCATATACGGAATAAAAATACGGTCCGTATACGGAAAGCAAAAAAGCGTTTGTGTGCATGAGCCCTAAGACCGTTCCATAGTAGACGATTAGAATGGTGGTTCCAGTGGCTTGGTCCAAGTAGTATAACCAAATAATATTATATTCACAGTCAGATGAGAACCTCGGTGGTCATACTGAAACCACATTTTACTTTTTCTTGCCATGTCAGTCATTAGAAGCCCATACATTCTGCAATATCCGGTAAATTAATAGTGTGAATGTTTGCCCCTCCTACAAACCCCCTATTATTTGAAATGACCACACGTGATATTACAGAAAGATCATATACCTGAACATGTTTCTAAAAGGAGTTGTCTGGTCTTGGAGCTGATAACTAGGGATGAGCGAACCGAACCCGAGTTCGGGAAATTGTTTTTTACAGTACAAATTAATTTCTGAAGTTATTACCCAAGTCTCGCGAGACTTCGCACAGCAATAACTTCGGCTCATCAGAGCCAATATATTCTAAACTGTATGGAGCTCCTGCTCTGTACAGTATTTGAACAAAGTTTTATGCCAATTGACTTTGGATGTTTTATCCGAAGTTGATTCGCTCATCCCTACTGACAACACCTGGGGCCTTCCTCTGTCCCCGTAAACATAAAAACCCCACTCACCTGTCCTCAGTCTTATTGCCGCTCTGTTCTCAGCAGCTTCCGGTCCCCACAGGACCAGGAAATGGTTTGGTCCCATGACCTCTGCAGGCAATCAACTTCAGTAGTCACAACACTTTGAATGCATCACAGCAATAATGTACTGTTCAAGCCGCTGTGACCACCGTGGTCTGTGATTGGCTGCAGAGGTCAAGGGTCCAAGCAAAAAATACTGATAACGCACTGATGAAAAAATGAGTGCTAAAGTTGTGCGCTACTTAACTTGCTGCATACTTGTGGGAGACAGACACCTGCTCAGAGAGGCCTTCTGCTTCTATTATTATGTCAGCTTACTCTCGTTTTTATTCATATTAGATTTTGCTCTGCGTTAAAGTGCAGAACACAGCAGATGGCCAGTGCAGGGCACCAGAGACCAGCGTCTCCTGTTTAACCGCCATGTAGTCACCACTGTTCTCCTTAATGCATTGCTGAATTCTTATGTGTTGCTGTGACAATAAAAAGCTAATACATTAAGCAGGGACACAATATTATCTATGCAAGTCGAGGGCAACTGGATATATTGGCTAAAAGATTGCCAGTAATCAGTGGCGTAGCTAGAAATGACTGGGCCCTACAGCAAATATTTGAATGGGGCCCCCCTCCCCAGTAATTTTTTCGCAACCCCTTCCTTCCATGCCGCCCCCATTCCTGTGGCTAGTAAAGATTGCTCTCTCAGACCAGGCCCGGCAGCTGTTCCATCCGTTTTCTACACTGTCTATACTGTCACTGCATATCGTTTCATTGTGTAATACTGTTGAGGGGGCCCTGACAAAATCTTTTAGTCCTCCTCTTCATGGATGGGCCCCTTCTGGGCAGCCGCTTCCCCTGCTTCCCCTATAGTTACGTCCCTGCCAGTAATGTTATGTCATCAGACTTCTGATGTAACTGTGCCTGAAGATAACCCCTGCTCTGTTAACATGAACACCCTATAGGTTTAGTGGGATCCTATGTGCCTAAAGGATTAAAGTGCTGAATGGGCAGGATGTCTAGGCTACTTTCACACTTGCATTTTTGCCTGGTCCGGCAGGGTCATGATAATACAACCGGCTGCATCCGTTATGAATGGATCCGGTTGTATTATGTTTAAAATAACAATGATGGATCCGGCATGAACACCACTGAAAGTCAATGGGTCTATTGTGTCCGAGAAAACAGATCCGGCACCATTGACTTGCATTATGTGTCATGTGATCTGTTTTGCTCCGCATCCCATGCCAGAAAGAAAAACGCTGCTTGCAGCAGTTTTCTGTACGATATGAGAACGCAACCAAACAGAACAGAATGCATTCTGGTACATTCCATTCTGTATCGTTCCGTTTTGTCTCCATTGACAATGACTAGGGACAAAACGGAAGCTGGGTGCTGGATCTCAATACCGGAAAAGTTGAACGCAGATGTGAAAGTAGCTAACACCTTCATTACTGTTTAGGGACAGGTGAAGACAAACTGGGAAGGTAACCATCTCCACACGGAAATAAAATGTTAATGGTCAGATTAGTCATGTGCAGATTAAATTTTAGTCAACTCTGACAATGTTATTGAATCAAAGTTTACCTCATGGGCCTATGTAAGAGGGTTGGTTCCAGGGGTACATTCACACTGCAGACATTCACATATCTGCAGTCGTTGTTCACTTTACCGAACTAAAACACTGATGTGTGAATGCACACATTAAAGTGAATGTTAGGATCCCGATATTTCCAGATGGAGGGATCCTCATGGGATTTTGATTATCCCGTGTTGTTAGGTGGTGGTTTTGGTGGCTAAAATTAGCCATTGTCTCTGGGTAGAGGGTAAAGCTTTAGGGATTGGATACTTAGGGCACCTAGCGTGGGTCGTTGCTGGGCAGATTAAATGTTGATGCCCAGCAACAGTTAGGGCATTGGGTGATGTGTTATTGGGAGGGGGATCGATTTGTGTATATATTGCGGCAGCTGACGGTGATATTGCTGTCAGCCAAGCCGCAAGTGTGAAGCTGCGCCCGCCCGCCAGCCAGCCCCCTTTTTTTAACCCCATTGTCACGACTGCTTTATTAGAAGGAGGGGTAAAATCGCTCACTGAAAGGGTGAGCGGACGAGTTTTATTCTGGTATTTAGGCCAAGCTTATGGCTGGTCCAATATGTGGTTATTAAGTTATATGGTTCATGGTTTTAATGTTCTAATTGGTTTAAGCTGTTCTTAATCTTTAATAAAGCTGGTCATGGCCAAATCTTTCCACCATATCAAGTGTCCACGTGTCTTATTTTATTTATGTCTTATGATATTTATGTTTATTGACAGTGAAGGGATATTGTTTTATGCACTGATGACTATGATCTATAATCCCATGGGTATGTGTGCTGTCTGTGGAGAACACGGACTGCGCATATCTGTGAATAAAGCCTTACGGTGTGCTCTTATTCACTTGATGATGACGCAGTAGAGTTCAACAGGCTTACTAAAAGCATCTTGTATGATGGTTGAGGTCTCTCACACAGGGAACAATCTTGGTTGTTACACATCTGGATTGAGGCACAGCCATGTGATTCTTCACGCCATTCCACTATTTCAGAGTAAGGCCTCATGCACACGCCCGTTGTTTTGGTCCGCATCCGAGCCACAGTTTTTGCTGCTCAGATACGAACCCATTCACTTCAATGGGGCCGCAAAAGATGCGGACAGCACTCCGTGTGCTGTCCGTATCCGTTGCTCCGTTCCATGGTCCGCAAAAAAAATATAACATGTCCTATTCTTGTCCGCGCTTTGTGGACAAGAATAGGCCGTTATATTAAAGGCTGTCAGTGCCGTTCCGCAAAATTGCGGAACGCACATGGATGCCATCTGTGTTTTGCGGATCTGCGGTTTGCGGACCGCAAAACACACAACGACTGTGTGCATGAGGCCTAATGCATAGCTGTTTGTAACTGCTGAAGGTCTGGGCAGCAGGAGGCTTATGATAAGTTCCTTTTGATAAAGGGGATTTCTCGGATTACAACATTGATGGCCCCCGACCGCCCCCCCAACCACCACCACCACTACCCCTGAAAAATCAGCTTTTTGAAGTGGCTGAGCACTGAGCAATGGGACAAAACTGCAATAACCAGAACAACTGCTACTGAACGTATGGCATGCAGAAGTATGGGGCAATGTAAAAGATGAAGAGGCAAAATCACTCCTCTGAGCACTGCACCCCTTTCAAAGAGATGATCAACAGGGGTGCCGAGAGTCAGACTCCTCCCAATCTTATATTGATGATGTCTGCATATCTCCACTGGCTCCCTCAGAACAACCACTGGACAACCGTGACCAACCTTCATGGTTGCCCAAGTCCATCAGAAACTGTGTATCTGCCATACAACACATAAGCTTAAGATCAAAAACATTTTTACAAAAGGGCTAAGTGGGTGGGGCTGTTTTTATCTAAGTGAAGCAAAGTTATGCCTCATTCACATGACAGTGTTCGGTCAGTGTTTTTGTCAGTGATTTTGAGTCAAAACCAGATGTGGCTCTAAACACAGAACAGGAGCAGATCTTTCCTTTATACCTTATCTCTGAGGAGGCTCCAATCCTGCTTTTTGCAGAAATCACTGACCACTGACCAAAAAAACTGACGTGTGAATAAGGCTTTAGTCTGCTGAAAACCTCACCTTCTTCACCTCAAAGAAGCACTCCCATAAAAGTCTTTATTTTTTGGCCCATTTGAAAGGTACATGATGTAAATTGTAGTGAAGGTAATATTCTTACCAGTGACTGTATTTGTGAGTTATCCCCTCCGTTCTGATACTTGGTTGTGTCATGTGACCAACACTCTCCCTCTCCAACTGACACGGGACAGGAAGTCAGTTACTTCATTACTATTCATTCCTATGAGACTGACATTGAGCCTTCCAGAGGAATACATAGAGAAACTGGCATCCTGTCCACACATAAGATGATGTGTTATTTGGAACGTCAGAGTGCTGGTCACATGACACAACTGAGGATCAAAAGGGAGGTTATATCTCACAAATACCAGTCACTGGAAAGAAAATTACCTTTTTTAAATCCCCCTAGACTACCTCTCCCCTAACTCCCCACCCAATTACTTCTAATGCCTATTCTTCCAACTATCCCACCATCTATTATTCCCTAACGTGCCCCTAGACTACCCAGCACCACCAGCCATTTGGCCAGCACCATTTTCCTAAAAGTAACCACTATGTTTGCCCTAAAATAACTCTTTCTATCTGCATTTAAATCTCCATACCCCCGTTCTAGACCCTTTTTTTGCACTGGGAGCCACATGACACATCCTGTGGCTCCTTACAAGCATTTTGTGTGTTTTTCACGCTTTATTATACAGAAATCTCATTGGCATAAGTGAGGGAAATCATTAATTCCAGGTAGAAGAAGTGAACAGATAAAAAACCACAGCCGTGTATATTCCAAGCAACAGATTGCAATAACCTTCACAGAAACTGGAACCTCCAATTATCTGATACCACTGTCAGTGACAGGATAACATTACAGTCTCCCAAGCTATTATAATAGCTTTTGGGCAAACCAATACGTTTTTTTTTAGATGCTAATGTAAGAATTGTAAGAAATCGTACACAAAGGTATAGTGAAAATGTGATTGAAGTGTAATTATCCAGACATTCTGAGGCAGGGAGAATAATGTAAGTGAGATATGCTAAACTCAAGTCTGCAGTAAATTATTTTTGGCCTGACAAAACTGTGCCAGTTATAATGAGTTTGAAAATTGGTTTTCCTTAAGTGGTCTTGTGGGAAATACTGTAATAAAAATATGAGTACTCTTTAGGCATCCGTCATTTTACAGATGAAATGTGAATATTAACTCAAATGGGTAACTTTTGCTGAAATAGTATTAGCTAAACAGTTCATTCATTTTTCAATTGAAACAATCAAGTGAATTAAATTCTTGAGGGATAATTTACTATAGCCCTCCAGATGAACCATAGAAAGAGAAGCAGCAACTTGAAAACAAGAACCTGTTCCCCAAATCTATAGTCTGCAGAGGAGAAACGTGCCTGCTCTCAAGCAGATAATTGCACCGCAGTTAATAGGACGGAATCTGTTGACTTGAAAATATGTGCAGCCATCTGCTCAAGTTTGTATTGAGTTACCATATTATACCTTATTGAACTAACATTTTTTTTTCTTACTCACGTTCCTATTTTAACTATTTCGAGTACTTTCAGAGAATAAGGCTCAGGTCACAATTCCAGAATACATCGACTTATAATAGATCTTTTGGGTTTCTCTCTTTAATAGAAAGAATACTGCAGCATGGTAAACTACTGTAATCTGGCCACGAAATGGCAACTGAAACCAGATGATAAAAGAAAACAGATGTCTGTGCACACTGTAATGCTACAGTTTTCCCACACTTAAAGGGGTTGTCGGGGTTATGTAAAAAATAAATAAAGCACTGCAAATCTGATGGTCAGCAAAATATATATAAGCTAAGCAAGTTTTAGGCAAAAAATATATATTTCCTCATTTCCCTTGTTCTGTTCTGGCCCTTTGTTGACATGCAGTTGCAGAGTTGTGTGTGTGTGTGTGGGGGGGGGGGGGGGGGGGGGAGTGTAACAACAGTCTCTGAGGTTTTCCTCCATGAATATTTGTGAGTTTCAACAAAGACTGCCTCCCCCTGCTCATCAAAGGGTGTGAATAAAATGTCTGCCCTGCCTACAGTCTGACTGCTGGGATACACATGTTGTATGTGTGGGATTACAAGTCCCAGCTGTAGAGTACAATGACACTGCTGATACACACAGGATCTCCCCCTTACCTGTTCTTGGGAAATGCTCTGCAGACACTTCCTCACAGCCAGCAGAAGAGTACAGAGGAGAGGACTCCTCCAGTCTTTATAGGAGGGAGGAGGGAGGGAGCAACTTGTGCACAGCATTTGTCTCTTCATTGCCTGCTATGTGCGCCAGTACAAAAAATATCACTTCATAATGTGCGCCAGTACAAGAAAATACTCCCTTATAATGCATGCCAGTGCAAAAAATACCCCTTTATAATATGTGCCAGTACAAAAATGCCCCCTTATAATGTGTACTAGTAAAAAAAAAATGCCCCCTTAGGTGTGCCAGTACAAAAATTGCCCTTATAAAAAATAGCAAACTCAAATACTTACCTCCATGCTGCTGTGAGTGATGTGGTGGAGGACAAAGTCTTTTTCCGGTCTGTGTCCTAAGCTATACACTGCCCAGCTGAGGTGGTGCGATGATGATGACATAATCATGCCACCTACAGTACAGACCAAAAGTTTGGACACACCTTCTCATTCAAAGAGTTTTCTTTATTTTCATGACTATGAAAATTGTAGATTCACACTGAAGGAATCAAAACTATGAATTAACACATGTGGAATTATATACATAACAAAAAAGTGTGAAACAACTGAAAATATGTCATATTCTAGGTTCTTCAAAGTAGCCACCTTTTGCTTTGATTACTGCTTTGCACACTCTTGGCATTCTCTTGATGAGCTTCAAGAGGTAGTCACCTGAAATGGTTTTCACTTCACAGGTGTGCCCTGTCAGGTTTAATAAGTGGGATTTCTTGCCTTATAAATGGGGTTGGGACCATCAGTTGCATTGTGGAGAAGTCAGGTGGATACACAGCTGATAGTCCTACTGAATAGACTGTTAGAATTTGTATTATGGCAAGAAAAAAGCAGCTAAGTAAAGAAAAACGAGTGGCCATCATTACTTTAAGAAATGAAGGTCAGTCAGTCCGAAAAATTGGGAAAACTTTGAAAGTGTCCCCAAGTGCAGTCACAAAAACCATCAAGCGCTACAAAGAAACTGGCTCACATGCGGACCGCCCCAGGAAAGGAAGACCAAGAGTCACCTCTGCTGCGGAGGATAAGTTCATCCGAGTCACCAGCCTCAGAAATCGCAGGTTAACAGCAGCTCAGATTAGAGACCAGGTCAATGCCACACAGAGTTCTAGCAGCAGACACATCTCTAGAACAACTGTTAAGAGGAGACTGTGTGAATCAGGCCTTCATGGTAGAATATCTGCTAGGAAACCACTGCTAAGGACAGGCAACAAGCAGAAGAGACTTGTTTGGGCTAAAGAACACAAGGAATGGACATTAGACCAGTGGAAATCTGTGCTTTGGTCTGATGAGTCCAAATTTGAGATCTTTGGTTCCAACCACCGTGTCTTTGTGCGACGCAGAAAAGGTGAACGGATGGACTCTACATGCCTGGTTCCCACCGTGAAGCATGGAGGAGGAGGTGTGATGGTGTGGGGGTGCTTTGCTGGTGACACTGTTGGGGATTTATTCAAAATTGAAGGCATACTGAACCAGCATGGCTACCACAGCATCTTGCAGCGGCATGCTATTCCATCCGGTTTGCGTTTAGTTGGACCATCATTTATTTTTCAACAGGACAATGACCCCAAACACACCTCCAGGCTGTGTAAGGGCTATTTGACCATGAAGGAGAGTGATGGGGTGCTGCGCCAGATGACCTGGCCTCCACAGTCACCGGACCTGAACCCAATCGAGATGGTTTGGGGTGAGCTGGACCGCAGAGTGAAGGCAAAAGGGCCAACAAGTGCTAAGCATCTCTGGGAACTCCTTCAAGACTGTTGGAAGACCATTTCAGGTGACTACCTCTTGAAGCTCATCAAGAGAATGCCAAGAGTGTGCAAAGCAGTAATCAAAGCAAAAGGTGGCTACTTTGAAGAACCTAGAATATGACATATTTTCAGTTGTTTCACACTTTTTTGTTATGTATATAATTTCACATGTTAATTCATAGTTTTGATGCCTTCAGTGTGAATCTACAATTTTCATAGTCATAAAAATAAAGAAAACTCTTTGAATGAGAAGGTGTGTCCAAACTTTTGGTCTGTACTGTATGTCAGCCTTGTATAGGACACTGATGCTAGGCCTTAAGTCCTTCAGAGGGAACAGCAGGGCAAGGAGACCAATCCTGAGCCCAACTGCAGCATTTAACTGTATTGCTGTCCTCAGTTGACTATTGAGAGATGATCTCTTCCGTGGAAGCGCTCATTGACCACAGCCCTGCTGCTGCCTCCCACTTTTCCCTGGGTTGCTCAGCCTGAGGCAATCGCCTCACATCGCCTTGTTAAACCCTTATAATGTGTGCCAGTGCAAAAAATGCCCTCTTTTAATGTGTGCCAGTGCAAAAAAAAAAACTTTTAATGTGCAATCATTGGAGAACCACCACAAAAACTTAGCTTTAATAGAAATACATTAAAATCATTGAACGCCATTTCCTACCATAAAGAATGAGATAAGCAGGATAGATTGAAGATAAAACATACCCTATTTCTAACCATATATCTATTTAAGCCCTACCTAAAGACCGAATGGCCGCCTCGATAGGGGCAATCCTGTATCAGAAACCTCCTGCTGGCCCTAAACGGTTCCTGACACAGGAAAGGATCCCATCACCATTTATTTCAAAGAAATGTCCGTCTGTCAGGTTATAATCTTGCACCTTATAATTAACTAGAATAAATAAAATAAAAACACAAAAAGCACATGAAAACAATCCAAAAAAAGATATACAGAATCATGTATCAATGTACAGCCATATCCAAAATATGTCCTAATTAGGTATCAAGTCCCAACGCATTTCACTGTGCCAAAGAGGCACCAGCTCATCAGGGGACAGCTTACAACAATAGTATCATGAAGATACAATACAATTATATAATACAATAAGGTATAAAAATTGCCAATAAGGATAAGGTGTAAAGTATAAAGAAAGTAGTATAAGATGTTATGTTGCCATTATGCCATTCACAAACAGAGCTTAAGGTCCCATTATGTCAATTCCACACAAATAATGGGGCAGATGAGGCAGTAAAATCAATTCACAATGTATCCCCTATTGGGTATTCAGTATTGAGAGATACACATCGATCAATACATATACAAATAGCTCTGGACCAGCAAGGTCCTATACTTGGATGGAGCCATTATGCCTCAAAGAGGGATCAGGAAGGCACAGCTGTGATGGCGATATGGAAGGATGGTGGCGTGGATGACAGGCGTGGAGCGGTGTCATCGAGAGATGCGGCGCTTTTTAAATGCGTTCGCCAGGCAAAATATTGCGAAATCTGAGCTAATGGAGTTCTGTCCATGCTCTCTCTAAAGGAGTCCCCCGACTTGACAAAGGGACAGGCCTTACATCTCCCACACTTAAAAGTGCCATTTTTGCGATTCTGAAGCCAAGTTTCTTTTTTGGGGGGTTCATAAATGGCTATGTACCAAAGAATCCCCAATGTTTCTTCCTCTACGAAAAGTTATAAAGGGGGTGTCTGCTAAATGATCTTTCAAATCAGGATCTGTTTTGAGATAGGACCAATAGCGGCTGAGAATGTCCCTAACTTGATTATGCTGGGAATCAAAGGACCCAATAATGCGGATTAGGATGTCATCTTTCCTCTCACGTACTTGAAGAAGAGAAGCATGATCACTCTCACGTGGATGAAAACAGGCTTGTTTCAGGAAATAATCAGGATAGCCTCTCTGTTTAAACCTAAGGAAAAGTATAGTCGCCTCATGTTCAAATTCATCTAGTGTGGAACAATTGCATCTCACTGTTAGAAAATGACCCTTCGGGATACCCTTTCTTAATGATTTGGCATGATGACTTTCCCACTTCAGCAGGATGTTAGTTGTGGTTTGTTTATGATGAAGGGTGGTCTTTAGTTGTTGGCCTTGTCCCTTACTGATTTTTAAGTCAAAAAATGATATCGATATATTATAAATTTCAAAGGTAAAACTTAACCAATATGGTTTACATTAAGTATTTTCATAAAACTTTCAAACTCTATGGTGGTCCCTGTCCAATCGAATATCATCAACATAGCGTACCCGTAACTGTGTCCTCCCACCAGCCCTGGAGCAGATTTTCATAGGTGGGCGCACATGGTCTCCCCATTGCGGTGCCCGAGCTGGTGGTCGAATTTGCCTTCTGACAAAAAATAATTATGTGTCAATAGGTACTCAAGGAGACGTAACACAAGTCGATAGTGTCCCCTAAATTCATTGCTCCTAGAGTCAAGGTAATATTTCACCGCAGCTAGGCCTTTAGCATGAGGTATGGATGTGTATAGAAATTCAACATCTATAGAGGCTAAAAAAGTGTTGGCCTCAATACTAATACCCTCCAATTTTTTTAAAAGGTCAGTCGTTTCACGGAGATAAGAAGGTAAGGTCAAAAGAAAGGGAATCTAAATGTGGTCTACGTATGTTCCTAAAAGTTGAGTGAGGTTTTCAATCCCCGAAACAATAGGACGGTCTTTTAGTGGTTCAAGGCCTTTATGAATTTTAGATAAACAATAAAAGGTCGCTATTCGCAGATGTAAGGGCAATAAGTAGTCCATCTCCCCACGATTAATTAATTTATCCTCTAAAGCAGGCATGCTCAACCTGCGGCCCTCCAGCTGTTGTAAAACTACAACTCCCACAATGCCCTGCTGTAGGCTGATAGCTGTAGGCTGTTCAGGCATGCTGGGAGTTGTAGTTTTGCAACAGCGGGAGGGCTGCAGGTTGAGCATGCCTGCTCTAAAGCTTCTTGTAAGATGAAATGAAGTTCAGATTTGTATTGTTTATTTGGATCCTGTCTTAAGATTTCATAATTGGTTTCATCAGACAAAAGAGCCATACACATATCTTTATATCGATGACAATTACATACAACAGTATCACCCCCCTTGTCTGAAGGTTTTATTATCAGATTTTTGTTGTCCCTTAGATTTTTCAATCCTGTCATCTCTTCATATGTGTAGTTCTTGTGTGTAGGGGTCTGTGATAAATTAGTAAGATCTCTAGTCACAGAGTTAAGAAATATTTCAATATGCATGTCAACACCTCTTGGTGGATTCTTAGCGCTCTTATTTCCCAGGTTTGTAAATGGGCCTTCTCTTCTGGCTCTTTCATTATCATTGAGGAGGCCCATTATATTCTCAAAACCTGGGAGATCTGTCATTTCTAGGCCCATCTCAGCACATTTTTGTTTGTCAGTCTGTGCAAATGTTTTACAACACCTTAACTTACACACAAATAAATTAATATCCTTAAGCCATTGAAAACAATCAAAACGGTTAGTTGGAACAACTCTAAGGCCTTTTGAAATTATAGATATCTCAGCATCTGACATTGTTGATCCAGAAAGACTCAGGACCAGAGACTTGTCAGGTGATGTTGCAATCATTTCTTTTGTAGTGTTCTGAGTTTTGAGTGTTCTGGCTTAAAAAAATCATATTGTCTATGGAACCATGGGTAGATAACAATGTGGCAGAATATAATGTAGGTGATGGTGATGTACCATCCCCTCTCCCTGCTACATGAGGGGGAAAAGACCCTCCTTCTCTCACTTCATTGGACTGTTCCCATTGTTTCTAGGTTTGCATGTAGGGGAATGGAAGTTGTGAGTGTGAATATTGGTTACCTCAATAAGCAGATTTAGAGGAAAAATTCCTATTGCATCCTCTAAAACGACCCCAATTTTTATATTGAGTTCTTTGAGTGGAACTGAAATTCTGTTGTTCAATATCAGAACTATATGCCTCAGAGGCAGATGTATCAGTTACCGAGTCCCTTGATTCCAGACGTGTAATATTATAAGCTGTTTTATTTCTAAATTCAGTCAGAATTTTTACAAATTGTCTGTGTTTACGTTCGATTAGGGAGTTTTTAAATATCTCAATATTGTTCTGTAATTCTGACTCTCTCTTTGTGAATTCCATATGATCTTTAAAAGTCAATGCTATTTCCGTAATTTCCCCAATCTTCTTTTCTATTTCAGACAATTTAATATTTTCTTGTGTCAATAGTAATTTCATAAATCTCAAAGAACTCTCAGTAGCCTCTTGTTCCCATTTGATCAAGAGGTCTTGAGTACAAATACGTTTAGCCGGGCGGATAAAAATCCTCAGTCCGCTTGGTACAATAGAGTTTTTTATATAGTTCTCTAGAGACTGGATTTCCCACCTTTAATGTGTGCCAGTGAAAAAAAAACTCCCTTCTGTGTGCCAGTACAAACAATACCCCCTCTTAGTGCCCCAGTAGAGCCACTGTAGAGCTCTCTATAATGTGAGCCAGTACAAACATTATGCCCCCTTACGTGTGCCAGTCCAAAATGCCCCTATTTAGTGCCACCAGTAGAAAAAATGCCCCATAGTGCTCCTCTCCGCCCCTCATAGTGGGCGAACAGCATGGTGCCAAATAAAAAATAATTATCTGAAATACTTACCTCCATGTGGTGGCAGGCCTCTTCCAGCCTGTTTCTTGAGCTGTATACGCTGCCTGGCTCATGTGATTACATCATCGCACTGCCTGTCCTAGTCTCTGATAGGTTTCAGCCCTAGTGCCTGTAGACTATCAATGGTAATGGCAAGGCAGGGAGACATCGCTCCTATCCCCTGTTACAGAATTTAACTGTATTGACTTCCTTAGGACAGCAAAACAGTTGGCTACAGAGAGATGAGCACCACAACTGGGCAGAGAATCAATCATAATGTAAGAAGCATGAAGCAGCAAAAGATTGTGGTTTCACTATGGTTGGACTAAGGGGTCAAGAGTATAGCAGCGGAAAGTATAAGCAGTAAGGATCTAGTTACCGTAATTCTGGTATAAAGGTAGAGAAGAGGAAGAAGAGGAGAGAAGCGTGAAGGGTCTACCCAGATTTGGGGTGGAGGGCCTGTCTAGCTTTGAAGCCAGGTACAACTGGCATCTAAATATAAAAGAATAGACCCAACTGTAAATTGCTCTACTAGGGTGAAGGTTTTGAAAGGAATTAAAGCCATAATATGGGACATCTTGGATGACTGGTTCATTTTTTGATGGAGATAGTGTGATAATGAAACTTCAGAATCCTGCCAGAAATACAGAAAATGAGTAAACATGTATGTATATCTATAGTATGTAGCATATGAAAATGATTCTAGCATGATCCCGAGAGTGATAAGTTGACAATACATATCTCCCTATATTAATGCCATTAAGATGCAGATTTTTAACAACATAGATTGGACACAAATAAAGGTAACAATTACTGTGCTCTAGAAGTTTAGGGCAATGGCACATGGCCTAGATTTGGAGCAGCCTGATGGTGCCTACAACAGCCGGGATCATGTTAATCAAGACTTTAGGGTTGGGTTGGACTCTGGACAACACCCACTTGACTATTCACTTGTCATTAGCATACTGCACACAGCGTTGTAAAGACTGATTTTATACCCTGTTTGGAAAGACAGTCAGGTCATCTATTATTGCATGGTCATGGTTTAGGGTTGCTCCTCGGAGACCTCAGAGAGAGTCGTTAATGCTTATCAGACTTAAAAAGGTTACCAACTAATTTATAAAGGCTTTGGTCTTCATGTATTAATTGTCAGTGTTCAAATGGAACATTCACCACCACTGTAAAACATATTTTTAATAACATGGAAAATTGCAGATCACAAAGAACTCCAGGGAACATCTAACGATCTGCAGGCTCCTTGGCATGGGAGGCTAGAAGGAATCAGTTACTTCTCTCTAAAAAGATCACTGCAACCCATTAGGTTTTCTCTGCTTGATAAGCCATTAGACTAAATCATGCAGAGCAAAAGGCAGTAAAAAAATAAAATTACCTTAACCCCTTAGGGACACAGCCTTTTTACACCTTAGGACCAGGCCATTTTTTGCAAATCTGACCAGTGTCACTTTAAGTGCTCATAACTTTAAAACGCTTTGACTTATCCAGGCCGTTCTGAGATCGTTTTTTCGTCACATATTGTACTTCATGACACTGGTGAAATGAAGTCAAAAAAATATTTTTTTTTGCACCAAAAAATACCTAATTTAACAAATTTTTGGAAAAATTTGCAAATTTCAAAGTTTCAGTTTCTCTACTTCTGTAATACATAGTAATACCCCCCAAAATTGTGATGACTTTACATTCCCCATATGTCTACTTTATGTTTGAATTGTTTTGGGAATGATATTTTATTTTTTGGGGATGTTATAAGGCTTAGAAGTTTAGAAGCAAATCTTGAAATTTTTCAGCAATTTACAAAAACGACATTTTTAGGGACCAGTTCAGGTCTGAAGTCACTTTGCGAGGCTTACATAATAGAAACCACCCAAAAATGACCCCATCTAAGAAACTACACCCCTCAAGGTATTCAAAACTGATTTTACATACGTTGTTAACCCTTTAGGTGTTGCACAAGAGTTATTGGCAAATGGGGATGAAATTTGAGAATTTCTTTTTTTTGTCAAATTTTTTATTTTAACCCATTTTTTCCACTAACAAAGCAAGGGTTAACAGCCAAACAAGACTGTATCTTTATTACCCTGACTCTGCCGTTTACAGAAACACCCAATATGTGGCCGTAAACTACTGTACGGCCACACAGCGGGGCATAGAGTGAAAGGTGCGCCGTTTGGTTTTTGGAGGGCTGATTTTTATGGACTGGTTTATTTACACCATGTCCCATTTGAAGACCCCTGATGCACCCCTAGAGTAGAAACTCCCTAAAAGTGACCCCATCTAAGAAACTACACCCCTCAAGGTATTCAAAACTGATTTTACATTCGTCGTTAACCCTTTAGGTGTTGCGCAAGAGTTATTGGCAAATGGGGATGAAATTGGAAAATTTCATTTTTTTGTCTAATTTTCCATTTTAACCCATTTTTTCCACTAACAAATCAAGGGTTAACAGCCAAACAAGACTGTATCTTTATTACCCTGACTCTGCCGTTTACAGAAACACCCAATATGTGGCCGTAAACTACTGTACGGCCACACAGCGGGGCATAGAGTGAAAGGTGCGCCGTTTGGTTTTTGGAGGGCTGATTTTTATGGACTGGTTTATTTACACCATGTCCCATTTGAAGACCCCTGATGCACCCCTAGAGTAGAAACTCCCTAAAAGTGACCCCATCTAAGAAACTACACCCCTCAAGGTATTCAAAACTGATTTTACATTCGTCGTTAACCCTTTAGGTGTTGCGCAAGAGTTATTGGCAAATGGGGATGAAATTGGAAAATTTCATTTTTTTGCCTTATTTTCCATTTTAACCCATGTTTTCTACTAACAAAGCAAGGGTTAACAGCCAAACAAGACTGTATCTTTATTACCCTGACTCTGCCGTTTACAGAAATACCCAATATGTGGCCGTACACTACTGTACGGCCACACAGCGGGGCGTAGAGTGAAAGGTGCGCCGTTTGGTTTTTGGAGGGCTGATTTTTATGGACTGGTTTATTTACACCATGTCCCATTTGAAGACCCCTGATGCACCCCTAGAGTAGAAACTCCCTAAAAGTGACCCCATCTAAGAAACTACACCCCTCAAGGTATTCAAAACTGATTTTACATTCGTCGTTAACCCTTTAGGTGTTGCGCAAGAGTTATTGGCAAATGGGGATGAAATTTGCAAATTTCATTTTTTTGTCTAATTTTCCATTTTAACCCATTTTTTCCACTAACAAATCAAGGGTTAACAGCCAAACAAGACTGTATCTTTATTACCCTGACTCTGCCGTTTACAGAAACACCCAATATGTGGCCGTAAACTACTGTACGGCCACACAGCGGGGCATAGAGTGAAAGGTGCGCCGTTTGGTTTTTGGAGGGCTGATTTTTATGGACTGGTTTATTTACACCATGTCCCATTTGAAGACCCCTGATGCACCCCTAGAGTAGAAACTCCCTAAAAGTGACCCCATCTAAGAAACTACACCCCTCAAGGTATTCAAAACTGATTTTACATTCGTCGTTAACCCTTTAGGTGTTGCGCAAGAGTTATTGGCAAATGGGGATGAAATTGGAAAATTTCATTTTTTTGCCTTATTTTCCATTTTAACCCATGTTTTCTACTAACAAAGCAAGGGTTAACAGCCAAACAAGACTGTATCTTTATTACCCTGACTCTGCCGTTTACAGAAATACCCAATATGTGGCCGTACACTACTGTACGGCCACACAGCGGGGCGTAGAGTGAAAGGTGCGCCGTTTGGTTTTTGGAGGGCTGATTTTTATGGACCGGTTTATTTACACCGTGTCCTGTTTCAACCCCCCTGATGCACCCCTGGAGTCGAAACTCCCTAAAAGTGACCCCATTTTGGAAACTACGGGATAAGGTGGCATTTTTTGGGGGAGTATTTTTAGGGTAAATATAATTTTTGGTTGCTCTATATTACATTTTTGTGAGGTAAGGTTACCAAAAATTGAAATTCTGATATTTCATCTCCATTTGCCATTAACTGTTGAGGAACACCTAAAGGGTTAATAAAGTTTGTATAATCATTTTTGAATACCTTGAGGGGTGTAGTTTCTTAGATGGGGTCAATTTTAGGGAGTTTTTACTCTAGGGGGGCATCAGGGGGGCTTCAAAAGGGATATGGTGTCAATAAAAAAGGCCATCAAAATCGGCCTTCCAGAAACCATGTCGGTCCTTTCCTTTTGCAGCCTCCCTTTTACGGATACAGCAGTTTACGACCACAAATGTGGCGTTTCTGTAAACTGCAGTATCAGGGTAATAAATTTTAACTTTTGTTTGGTTGTTAACCCTTGTTTTCTTACCGGAAAAAACGGACTGAAATGGAAAAGTGCCAAAAATAGCGGTTTTGGCACCGTTTTTTTTGTTTTTTTTTTAACCGTGTTAATCTGGGTAGTTAGGTCATGGGATATTGTTATAGAGGAGATTCTTACGGACGCGGCAATATCTAATAAGTCTACTTTTTTTTACAATTATTTAGGTTTTTGACTATATTATCTTTTTTGATACAACTTTTTTTTTTGGGTATCTCTAAAGTCTAAGTGTAATTTTTTTAATTTTCTTTTAGCCAATTATCTTATGTGGGGGCTCATTTTTTGCGGGATGAGCGGACGGTTTTATTGGCACTATTTTGGGGGCTATATGACTTTTTGATCGCTTGCTATGAAACTTTTTGTTATGTAAGGTGACAAAAAAAAAATTTTTGCACCTATTTTTTTTTTTTTTTTTTTACTGTGTTAATCTGGGGGGTTGGGTCATGGGGTATTTTTATAGAGGAGATTCTTACGGACGTGGCGATACCTAATAAGTCAACTTTTTTTTTACAATAATTTAGGTTTTAGACTATATTATCCTTTTTGATACCCTAAAAAAAAATTTGTATCTCTAAAGTCTAAGGGTCATTTTCAATTTTTTTTTTTATCTGATTATCTTATGTGGGGGCTCATTTTTTGCGGGATGAGATGACGGTTGTATTGGCACTAATTTGGGGGCTATATGACTTTTTGATCGCTTGCTATTAAACTTTTTATTATGTAAGGTGACAAAAAAAAACTTTTTTTGCACCTTTTTTTTTTTTCTGGACCGTGTTAATCTGGGGGGTTAGGTCATGGGGCATTTTTATAGAGGAGATTATTACAGACGCGGCAATACCTATGTCTACTTTTAATAAATTATTTTAGTTTTTTTGGGTGTCTCAAGTCTGAGAACCATTTTTTTTTTTTATCCCATGTCAGTCCTAAATTGGGATATAAATTTAGTACTCCATGGAAGTGTGATACTCCCTGAAGCAACCGTCAATGCAGAGGCCCGGATGATCGGGGCATGTGTCGCACTGAGTAGTCGTGTCCTTCCGTATCCCCCTCCTGCGACACACTCTGCACTTTTTTTGGGTTCGTCCCTTCTTTCCAGTATGGGGGACCACACCTGGAAAGTGTTGGCCAGGGACGTTGCCGCGGTACCTCGCACAGGGACAGGGGTGATGCCGTTACCATGAATTGTGGACAGCATAAGGACATCCCTCTTGTCCTTATACCTGACCAGCAACAGGTTTCCAGTGGTAAGGGCACGGGTCTCACCCCTGGGGATGGGTACCTGGAGGGGGTGGGCAGGGAGGCCGCGTTGATTTTTCCGCACGGTCCCACAAGCGGACGTGGATCTGGCGGCAAGGGACTGGAACAAGGGGATACTGGTATAAAAGTTATCCACGTACAAGTGGTAACCCTTATCCAGCAGTGGGTACATAAGGTCCCACACGAGTTTCCCGGTAACACCCAGAGTGGGGGGACATTCTGGTGGTTGAATCCGGGAATCTCGCCCCTCGTACACACGAAATTTGTAAGTGTACCCTGAGGTACTCTCACAAATTTTGTATAGCTTCACGCCATACCTCGCCCGCTTGGAAGGCACATACTGGCGGAAAATGAGTCTCCCCTTGAACGCAATGAGAGACTCATCAACCACGACCTCCCTTCCAGGTACATAGGCCTCCATGAATTTGGCCCCAAAGTGATCGATGACCGGCCGTATCTTGTACAGACGGTCATGGGCAGGATCACCTCGGGGTGGACATGCTGCATTATCGGAATAATGCAGACATTTCCTGATGGCCTCAAACCGGGAGCGTGTCATAACCGTACTGTAAAGTGGGGTCTGATATAGGACGTCCCCACTCCAGTACAGCCTGGCACTGGGTTTCTTGACCAGGCCCATATGCAGCACGAGGCCCCAAAATGTCCTCATTTCGGCTGCACTGACCGGCGTCCAGCCACCGGGCCTGGCCAAAAAGGAGCCCGGGTGTTGAGCGACGAACTGTTGGGCGTACAGATTCGTCTGCTCCACCATCAGATTTACCAGTGAGTCACTGAAAAAATGACAAAAAAAGTCATATTCAGTGTAGCCCACTGTGGAAATCTGGATTCCTGATTGGCCTACAAAATCAGGAATCACGGGCTCGTATCGCTCTGGGCTACACCAGACAAGTTCACCGGCAGGGTGCTCCGGTGGATTTAACTGGTGGGCCGGGAAACCAGTACGAGCCCCAGAGCTGCTCGTACTAGTGTGGGCCACAGGGTCCCTAACATGGCGGTCCCCTTGCTCCGCCTGGCGGCGTCTCCTCATCGCTAGATGATGAGGAGGATGCGGATGACAACAGGAATGTGGGGTCATCCTCATCCTCACTGGGACTCTCGGACTCGGAGGCAAGCTGGGCGTATGCCTCCTCGGCCGAGAACGTCCGGCGGGCCATAGGGGAGTGTGTGTCTGCGTGTATATGTGCGTGTGTGTAACTCTTTATTTGGTGTGCGTGTGTGAGGGGGCACGGGTGTTCACGAACTCACCCTAAAACTAACAGAAAAAAATAAATAAAACGAACTAAAAAAAAGGGCAAAAAAGTGAGGAAAAAAAATTCAAAACTGCTGATCAACCGTCCGAAGTTGATCAGCGGTGGGGTGTGCGATGCGCTTACAGTGGCCGGACGCTAAGTGCCGGTCACAGTCAGCGAACTCAAAAAAAAAAAAAAAAAAAGCACCCCAAAAAAGGTGGGGGGGGGGGGGCAAGTGGCAGGGGGAGGGGGGCAAGTGGCAGCACCCCTGGGGGGTCTAGGGTCACACAGCTGTGCTGTGGACCCCAGACACCCTAACTAGGGTGATGCAATAAAAAGTAAAAAAAAACTAACTTTCCCTTTTTTTTCCCTGCCTATCCCAAACTTTCCCTAGCTGTCCCTATGTACCTGATGGGGTGCTGGGGCACAGATCGGGTCCTGGGGGCACAGATCAGGGGTGCTGGCAGCGATGGTGGACACAAGCAGGCAGCTCCTCTCTCCTCCGGCGCTGGAACACAAAAGGAGGAGGAGAGGGGCGCCTGCCTCTTTTGAATCTGCCGCCGCACCGCCCCCTGACCAATCAGAAAGCGATCCTGAGTGGTGATGTCACCATCACCACTCAGGATCGCTGGATGGTGATTGGTGGAGTGAAATCACACCACCATCACCATCCTGTTCCGGGTTATCGGGTCTTCAGAGACCCGAATAACCCGGAAACGCAGAAAACCGCAGGTCTGAATTGACCTGCGGTTTTTTGCGATCGCATACATGGGGGGGTCACCGGACCCCCCGACGCATTTGCCCCAAGTGCCTGCTCAATGATTTGAGCAGGCACGGGGTTCCGATCGCCGCCGGCCGCGCGGCGGTGATTGAAAATGCACAGGGCGTACATGTACGCCCTGTGTCCTTAAGTACCAGGGCACAAGGGCGTACCTGTACGCCCTGTGTCCTTAAGGGGTTAAAGTCCAAAAAAATGTCTGGCCAATCTTGCACAACCTCTCCGATGCCCTCCACTCTTCTGCCCAAACTGGGCCTGCATGGACCACGTGCTATTCATCACACTGCAACTAAGCACTGGCCTCAAAGGTGCTGCAACCAGCACTGGCATCATGATGTCAGAGCACATGTTATTAGTGAGATTGGTGATTGGCTTTAGCAATAAAGCAACCAATGAATGTGATGTCATTAGAACAGGTCAAGCGGGGACCAGAACAGTGGTGTTTTGGCTTGAAAAGTTCATGCTTGGTGAAATTTTATTATGCCATTATGCATAGGATATAGTTTGGTAAAGCCTCATTCACACTGTCAGTGTTTGGTCAGTGATTTCCATCAGTGATTTTGAGCCAAAACCAGGATTGGAGCCTCCACAGACATAAGGTATAAGGGTAAGATCTGCACCTGTTCTGTGTTTAGAGCCGCGCCTGGTTTTGGCTCAAAATCACTGATGGAAATCACTGACCGAACACTGACGTGTGAATGAGGCATAAGAAACTGTGTTCATTAAGAAAGGTCCAATGTATTCCATGAGTTTAAGAAGCTAAACATTTACCAAGATGTTTGGCCAGGAAGCTCTTCTTGATGACTTTAGAGAAGTGTTCCTCATAATTTGAGAATATCTCACAGAATGAATACCTGTGGTAAGTCCTGATGCATTGACACTAATTATATCACCTCTCCTGCACATGACCGTATCTATCTTGCGGTCCTCAAATTGCAGATCTGCAAAATACGGATGCAGCTAAACCTACAAAAATTGCCAGTCCGCATAATGATCATCAAAATTAGTTTATTAAACAATACGCGGAAATAATTAAAAAGGTTTAAAAATAACAGTGCAGGTAAGGCTACTTTCACACTCGAGTTTGGTGCAGATCCATCATGGATCTTCACAGACGGATCCGTTCAGATAATGCAAACGTCTGCATCCGTTCAGAACGGATCCATTTGTATTATCTGTAACATAGCCAAAACAGATCCGTCTTGAACACCATTGAAAGTCAATGGAGGACGGATCAGTTTTCTATTTTGCCAGATTGTGTCAGTGAAAACGGATCTGTCCCCATTGACTTAAAGGGACACTGACAGGCCCAATAAGCATATTTAGGTATATATATGACAGTACAGGTCATATAAAGGGTATTAGAATCATCTAAGTATCCCCCTGTCCACCTTATAAATACAGTAAAAAGAAGTTATATAACCTGCTTTCATCGTGTTCAATCTGCCCACGGGGCGGTGCTTCATCTCAACTTGCGCCCAGCCAGCCTCGCCATAACTGCCGTTTGAAGCGCCGCCCAGCTAATCAATATTCACTTCGCTGGGCGGCTACTCTGAAGCGCTGCTGTGCCCGGCGCATGCGCATTAAGCAGAGGCTGCATCGGCCTCTGGGAATCAGACTGTGCGCAGGCGCGATGCGATCCCGGCCAGTGAGGGTGCCGGGCGCATGCGCTGAAGATGGCCGGGGACACTAGTAGCCGCCCAGCGAAGTGAATATTGATTAGCTGGGCGGCCTCTTCAAACGGCAGTTGTGGCGAGGCTGGCTGGGCGCAAGTGGAGATGAAACGCCGCCCCTTGGGCAGATTGAACACGATGAAAGCAGGTTATAAAACTTCTTTTTACTGTATTTATAAGGTGGACAGGGGGGATACTTAGATGATTCTAATACACTTTATATTTCATATATATACCTAAATATGCATTTTGGGCCTGTCAGTGTCCCTTTAAATTGTGTGTCAGGACAGATCCATTTGGCTCAGTTTAATCAGACGGACACCAAAACGCTGCAATCAGTGTTTTGGTGTCCGTCTCCAAAGCGGAATGAAGACTGAAAGCAGGCAAACTGATGCATTCTGAGCGGATCCTTTTCCATTCAGGATGCATTAGGGCAAAACTGATCCATTTTGGACCGCCTGTGAGAGCCCTGAACGGATGTCACAAATGGAAAGCCAAAACGCCAGTGTGAAAGTAGCCTAAGATGGCGACATCACTGGAGGGGACCACATGGGCGATATCATATCATATATCAGTAAATCATCAAAACACCAGAAATAAAGTGCAATAAAGCAGGGCTGGCCAACCTGCGGCTCTCCAGCTGTTGCAAAACTACAACTCCCAGCATGCCCAGTCTGCCTACAGCTATCAGTCTACAGAAGGGCATGGTGGAAGACAAGTTGTAGTTTTACAACAGCTGGAGAGCCGCAGGTTGGCCAGCCCTGGTCTAAAGTTACATTGAAAAAAGGGACGCCATGCTGCCGTTCATGCAACCACAGTTTATTGTCACAAAAATGGCGGGAAAGAACACATCCTTTCTTGGCACTGTCCTGGCAATAAACTGAATCTTCCCGTTGAACACAACAAACCGCAGTAAGAAACTCAGGCTCTTCTCAGTGATCTCTGTAGGAACGGCTAGAACGCAAGAGGCCATGATGGATGAAATCAAATTATTGCATCACATGACTACTAAGGTATGATGTCATTACCAAGCTGTGATGTCACATTACGAAGGTGTGATGTCACATGACTACTAAGATGTGATGCCATTTGTCTGCACTCCACAAAAGTACTCTCAGAAGGTTGCTCCACATTTATTCATGAATCTCCTGAGAAGCAGATAGTTCTGATCATTTTTAATTGATAGACAGGGTCTGGTTTGATAACCATGATCACTGTTACATAATTATCAGGAACTGGGTTATTCCTCTGCCCAAACAAAAGGCAGTTATATAGCAGTTGTATAACACGCACCTGGCACAGCAATCTCCTAGTATTCCTAACTGACAGCAGGGTGAGGAGACCTTCGTGCAGTAGCACAGCGCCCCCTGCCGTCACGTGTCAGGTAACGCTACCATTTTCACCTGAGGCTCCAGCGGCAGTTGTAGAATGAGATCCCCTGACTACGGGGCTTCATGCTACAACCTAGAAGTGTGTGGAGGAACCGAATACATAGAAACCTGCTGCGTGACTATATAAGAAAAAGGTGACAAAGACTAACCTCAAGGCGTGCACCTACCACAAGTCATCCAGCTCCCAGTCCTGCAGAAGCGCCCAGTCAGAGGTGTCCATAGCGGCTGAAGTAGTAGTGGGAGCTGCTGCCGCCTCACATGGCGGCAGCCCGTGCCCTGAGACTTGTCCAGCAGGCAGTGTACCCGCAGGGTGTGTGGTGGCTCCTCCGGGTGAGCTGTGGAGGATGCTCTCCTGTCAGGCTGCAGCTCTGCTCCTTCTCCCTGGCGCTGAAGCTACGAGTCCCTCCTTCCTCCTTGTGCTGCCAGGTTCCAGCCTACCAGCAGCTCACCCTCCATGTACAGCTAGGGGGGAACTGCCCCAGTGTGGCATGACCATGGGCAAATGTGCCCACTTCTAGAAAGTTCTGCCACTTCTTAGTTCTATGTGTGAGGCTTCTGGGGATCTGAGTGACAACCAGCATGGCCACCCTGCAGACTCTACACAGGTTGTCACCCAGGTTACACTCGTGCATTACAAATCCTGTGTAGCTGCAGAACTAGGCATCTACCATCATGGCACCTGCGGCCGCATTTTCCTGTCGCCATCTAGCACAGGACACTAGTAACGTATACTTGTGGTTAAAAGCAAAATAACCCATATAATACTCAATGAACAAGGTATTACCATATAATGGAGCAGTATACATTAGGGTACAAGTACACTGTGACTTTTTGTAGTGCGGCTCATTGATTTTAAACTGTAACTGTCATTTTTTATTTTATTTTTTGCAATGTGTCACTGACCATTTTTGTAATATACTTTAATTACTGAAATTGTACATTTCTATAAAAAAAAAAGCTGTAAAGTGGCCCATCTTGAGCATTAGCGACGCTCCTCTGTTTACTGTCACGGACGTTCCCGCGACAGGTGGCAGAAGATCGGTGAGACTGGCAACACGTGGTTTGATCTGACGTGTTTTCCGTTTGGATCAAATGACGTCTGTGTTGTTTCTGGTGCTTGTCACACTTTCTTTCCCCGGGTGTGGCTATCAGGATCATTTAACCTTCTCTATTTATAGTTGCTTCTCCCACAATGCTGTGCGGTTTATAGCTTCTATTTGGACCTTTGGATAGATTGTGGTTGGATCTCGGCTGAGTTCTTGGTGCTTCCATAGCCTCTTTGAAGTGAAGTCTTTCCTTTCGTATTTTGTTTGGGTTCTGTGTGTTGCATTTCCCTATTATTTGTATTAGGCCAGAAGGAGACTCCTATTCGTCCTTCCTGTTGGAGGAACAGGTAGTCTTGTCCCTGCCATTAGTACCAGGGTCCTATAGAGCTTGATAGGACTCTAGGTATTCCTGCGTATGAACTCACCTACCTTTGGGGTCTGTTCATACTGGTAGTGTCACCACCAGATATCTGAGAAGCTCTGACAGACATTTTTCAGAACCTCCTCCTTGAGGCTCCTTTTGTTTTACTTTCATTTTCTCATCTCGTTAGCCTCTCTCAGCTGTCATATAGTTGCACTGATTGCATCTTTTTAAATCCCTTCCCATACTGCATCACTTTGCGGTTTATACAACTTCCTGGAGTGTATGCATGCTGGATGCTACTACTGAGTCTTCTACAGATAAGTTTTGTTCATTCATTTGTATTTTCCAGTTTGCTGGATCCCAGATGACCCTGACTCCCTCCGTATCAAGTGTAGGGAGCCGGTGGTCGTGTCCCCTCACTATTATAGGGTGTTCAGGTGTTATACAGTCGAGGAACGAGGATATGCGATCATCTACCATTGAGATTTTTGCATAGGCTGAGCAGTTAGGGAGAGAGCCAGGTCTGTTGCAGGGCTATCCCTTTGGTTCCTTAGTTTTGGATCCAGTCAGTCGGATCTTCATTTTGTGTCTTCTAGTTTTCTGTACACCTTCCGTGACATTATAAACCGCCAAAACCGTCTTAAGCATGTATCCAGTTTCAACCTTGATTGACCGCATGCAGGGTCTTTCACTGGAGGTAGAAGATCTCTGCAAAACTGTCTCTCAGTTTGAGGTGACCGTTTCTGCTTGCGTTCATGGAATTTGTTCTGAGCATAAAATCTCGCTTCCAGATACGTTCTCCGGGGGTAGTGAGAATTATGTTCGTTTTAGAGAGGCTTGCAAACTCCATTTTTCGCCTACTTCCCCATTCCTCTGGTGATGAGGAGCGGAGGGTGGGGATCATCATCTCGCTGTTCAGGGATAACGCTCAGTCTTGGGCCTTTTCGCTGCCGGTGGGGACACGACCCCTCCGTTCAGTGGATGCATTTTTTTTAGCCCTGGGTCAGATATATGATGATCCGGATTGTATTGCTCTGGCTGAGTCTAGACTACGTCTTTTATGTCAAGGTAAACAATCCGCAGAGATATACTGCTCAGAATTTTGGAGATGGGCAGCTGATATTGGTTGGAATGATGCTGCACTCCGAAGTCAATTTTGCCATGGTCTTTCAGAGGGATTGAAAGATGCATTTGCCTTTCATGAGAGACCTACCTCCTTGGACTCTGCCATGTCTCAGGCCGTTCGTATTGACAGGCGTCTTAGAGAGAGAGGAGAGATCACTCCTTCCTGTCATACTCAGTCCAAGGACAGTGCGGCGGTCTCATTCAGTGCACAGGGGTCTCAGTCGCTCTCAATCCCTTCTGAGCAGGGGCCCATGCAGCTGGGTTTGCTTGCCTCTGACAATAGAGGATTCAGCTCTCATAGGAAGGTTTGTTTCTGTTGTGGAGGTATAAATCATTTGGCAAATGTTTGTCCCTCTAGGAGATTCAGGCAGTTTTTTGAGAGTAATAAAGAAACAAAAAGAAAAAAATCCTCTAAAAACGTTCCATCTGTTACTATTGGCAAGGTTGATGCGGAAATTGAAGGTTTTCCGTTTGCTTGTAGTTCCCGTTTTGTCCTACCTGCCAGGGTGGCGCTAGAGAGCAAGAACATTTTTTGTGAGATTTTTGTAGATAGTGGAGAAGCTGTCAATTTCATTGATAGTCAATTTGCTATAACTCATGGTTTCCAGGTATACACTTTGGGAAAGGATATACCTGTTTTTGCTATTGATTCCGTTCAACTTTCTCAGAAATCGTTAAAGGGCATAGTTCACAATATCCGTTTGATTGTGAGTGATACTCATGTTGAGGATGTGTCATGTTTCGTCCTAAGTGGGTTGCCTACTCCTCTAGTGTTGGGGCTACCCTGGCTCACTAAACATAACCCCACCATTGATTGGCAAGCGAGGCAAATAAATGGTTGGAGTGACTTTTGCAGAGAGAATTGCTCACGACATCTGTTTCTGAGGTTTCTACTAAGACTGTACCATCTTTTCTCTCAGAATTTTCGGATGTGTTTTCTGAGAGTGGTGTTCAGGACTTGCCCCCTCAGAGGGAGTACGATTGCCCTATTAATCTCACCCCAGGCGCCAAGCTGCCTAAATCTCGTTTATACAATCTCTCCCAACCTGAAAGGGTCGCTATGCGTGCTTATATCTCTGAGAGTCTGAGAAAGGGATACATACGACCCTCGAAGTCACCTGTTGCCGCTGGTTTTTTTCTTTGTTAAGAAAAAAGATGGTTCTTTAAGACCATGTCTGGATTTCAGGGAGCTGAACAGTATCACAATTTGTGACCCTTATCCGCTTCCTCTGATCCCGGACCTGTTTAACCAGATTGTTGGGGCTAAAGTTTTTTCCAAGTTGGATCTAAGAGGGGCATACAACCTGGTCAGGGTCAGAGAAGGAGACGAATGGAAGACAGCCTTCAATACCCCTGAGGGCCATTTTGAGAATTTGGTTATGCCTTTTGGTTTGATGAATGCTCCAGCCGTCTTTCAGCATTTTGTGAACAGCATTTTTTATCATTTAATGGGGAAATTTGTATTAGTGTATCTAGATGACATTTAGATTTTTTTCTCCTGATTTCAAAACTCATAAGGAACACTTACGTCAGGTCTTGCTCATCCTGCGGAAGAATAAATTGTACGCTAAACTGGAAAAATGTGTGTTTGCGGTTCCAGAAATTCAATTTCTGGGGTTTCTTCTCTCCGCTTCTGGTTTTCGCATGGACCCCGAGAAGGTCCTGCGCTGTGCTTGAGTGGGAGCTTCCTGAGAATCAGAAGGCGCTGATGCGTTTTTTGGGTTTTGCCAATTATTACAGGAAGTTTATTTTGAATTATTCCTCTGTTGTTAAACCACTCACTGATATGACTAGAAAGGGGGTAGATTTTTCCTCCTGGTCGGTAGAGGCGCGTAAGGCCTTTTCTAATATCAAGGAGAGTTTTGCTTCCGCTCCCATCTTGGTACAACCTGATATTTCTCTACCCTTCATAGTTGAGGTTGATGCTTCTGAGGTGGGTGTGGGTGCGGTCTTGTCTCAGGGTCCCTCTCCTGCCAAATGGCGACCGTGTGCCTTTTTCTCGAAGAAACTCTCCTCCGCAGAGAGAAATTACGATGTGGGAGATAGGGAGTTGTTGGCCATCAAGTTAGCTTTTGAGGAATGGCGCCATTGGCTAGAGGGAGCCAGACACCCTATTACCGTGTTTACTGACCATAAGAATCTGGCCTACTTGGAGTCAGCCAAGCAGTCTGAACCCGAGACAGGCCAGATGGTCTTTGTTCTTTTCAAGGTTTAATTTTGTTGTCACGTTCCGCCCTGGGGTTAAGAATGTGAAGGCGAATCCCCTATCACGTTGTTTTCCGGGAGGTGGGAATTTTGAAGACACGGGTCCCATTTTGGCTGAAGGTGTGGTGGTCTCTGCTCTTTATCCTGAATTGGAGGCAGAGGTGCAGGTAGCCCAGTCAGAGGCTCCTGATCTCTGTCCTCCTGGGAGGTTGTTTGTGCCTCTCGCTTTAAGACACAAGACTTTTAAGGAGCACCACGATACTGTCCTTGCTGGGCATCCGGGGACAAGAGCCACAGTGGATCTTATCGCTCGGAGATTCTGGTGGCCGGCGCTTCGTAAGTTGGTTGAGGGTTTTGTGGCAGCCTGCGAGACCTGCGCTCGTGCCAAAGTCCCTCATTCACGGCCATCAGGGCCTCTCCTTCCGTTACCCATTCCTTCCCGTCCTTGGACACATCTGTCCATGGACTTCATTACGGACCTGCCTCGTTCCTCGGGGAAGACTGTGATTCTGGTGGTGGTGGTGGACCGTTTTAGCAAAATGGTGCATTTCATTCCTTTTCCTGGCTTGCCCAATGCTAAGACGCTGGCGCAGGCATTTATTGATCACATTGTCAAATTGCATGGTATTCCTTCAGACATAGTCTCTGATAAGGGCACGCAGTTTGTTTCCAGATTCTGGAAGGCTTTCTGTTCTCGCTTGGGGGTTCGGTTGTCATTCTCTTCTGCTTTCCACCCGCAGTCGAATGGCCAGACAGAGCGCGTCAATCAGAATCTGGAGACATATCTGTGCTGTTTTGTGGCGGAGAATCAGGAGGATTGGTGTTCTTTTTTGTCCCTTGCTGAGTTTGCTTTAAATAACCGTCGTCAGGAGTCCTCTGATAAGTCACCATTTTTTGGTGCATATGGGTTTCATCCGCAGTTTGGGACATTCTCTGGAGAGGGGTCTTCTGGTTTACCTGATGACAAAGACGAGGAGAATCTGTCCTCATCTATTTGGCAAAAGATTCAGGATAATCTAAAGAGCATGAGTGAGAGATATAAGCGTGTGGCAGATAAGAGACGTGTGCCTGGTCCGGACCTGAATGTTGGTGATCTGGTGTGGTTGTCTACTAAGAATATCAAATTGAAGGTTCCCTCCTGGAAGTTGGGTCCTAAGTTTATTGGGCCTTACAAAATCTTGTCCATCATCAATCCTGTTGCCTACCGTCTTGATCTTCCTCAGACTTGGAAGATCCATAATGTTTTTCATAAGTCCTTATTAAAACCTTATGTCCAACCTATTGTACCCTCGTTTTTGCCTCCTCCTCCGATTGTGGTTGATGGTAATCTTGAATTTTAGGTCTCTAGGATTGTGGATTCTCGTGTTGTCCGCGGTTCTCTCCAGTACCTCGTTCATTGGGAGGGTTATGGTCCTGAGGAGAGGATGTGGGTCCCAGTGACGGCCACTCGTCTCATCAGGGCTTTCCATAGGTCCCATCCTGAGAAGGTGGGCTCCGAGTGTCCGGAGTCCACTCGTAGAAGGAGGGGTACTGTCACCACCAGTCATCTGAGAAGCTCTGACAGACATTTTTCAGAACCTTCTCCTTGAGGTTCCTTTTGTTTTGCTTTCATTTTCTCATCTCGTTAGCCTCTCTCAGCTGTCATGTAGTTGCACTGATTGCATCCCTTTAAATCCCTTCCCATACTGCATCACTTTGCAGTTTATACAACTTCCTGGAGTGTATGCATGCTGGATGCTACTACTGAGTCTTCTACAGAAAAGTTTTTTTCATTCATTTG
This sequence comes from Bufo gargarizans, assembly GCF_014858855.1. Lineage (NCBI taxonomy): Eukaryota > Metazoa > Chordata > Amphibia > Anura > Bufonidae > Bufo > Bufo gargarizans. Next base: position 362,464 of record NW_025334289.1, read on the forward strand.
TATTTTCCTGTTTGCTGGATCCTAGGTGACCCTGACTCCCTCTGTATCAAGTGTAGGGAGCCGGTGGTCATGTCCCCTCACTATTATAGGGTGTTCAGGTGTTATACAGTCGAGGAACGAGGATATGCGATCATCTACCATTGAGATTTTTGCATAGGCTGAGCAGTTAGGGAGAGAGCCAGGTCTTTTGCAGGGCTATCCCTTTGGTTCCTTAGTTTTGGATCCAGTCAGTCGGATCTTCATTTTGTGTCTTCTAGTTTTCTGTACACCTTCCGTGACAGGTAGTCAGTGTTAGGTACCTGTCTGCGGAAGCCAACTTGACGCCTGGTAGATGGGCCAGACACACGTTTGATCAAAAATATGCGCTAAGAGCCTGCATTTTTCCATTTATAATAGGTATAATACCACTTTAATTTAGAATGATCCCTATTTCTCAGCTCTATTGTTTGTATGTGTAAAATTGTGCAGCCATTTTTTTTTATCAACCATGTTTGCTTGATGGAAATACCCCTGTGACTATGTATATGAATGTGCTAGTCTAAATTTTCTTGTAGCATAGAGGTAGTCAGTCAGGATTTTGGTTAGGGTTTTCACTAGGTGTCCATCTTCCTTCTCTAGTTCTCAGGCCTGATTCCCTGTTCCTCCCTTCCCTCCTATGCTCGGTGTGGTGTTTCCCTCCCACACCGAAGCGTGACATTATAACCGCCAAAACCGTCATTTTTTGTTTGTTTGTGTGCAGCCATAGATCTAATTGCTGCACTGGCAGGACAGTTACAAGAGCTGTCTTTGGAGGTAGCTGACCTCCGCACGACCGTCTCGCAGATCCCGAGACCACACGCTGTTGGTCCTGGTGGTAGTGGTGGAGACCAGGCCTTTCTGGAGCCTAAAATTGCCCTTCTGGACAGATTCTCTAGGGGACATGATAATTAAATTTTGTTTAGGGAGGCGCGCAAACTGTATTTTAGGCTAGGTCCACACTCATCTGGGGATGAGAAACAGCGAATCGGTATGGTTATTTCCTTGCTTAACCCCTTAAGGACACAGGGCGTACAGGTACGCCCTTGTGCCCTGGTACTTAAGGACACAGGGCGTACATGTACGCCCTGTGCATTTTCAATCACGCCGCGCGGCCGGCGGCGATCGGAACCCCGTGCCTGCTCAAATCATTGAGCAGGCACTTGGGGCAAATGCGTCGGGGGGTCCGGTGACCCCCCCCCTGTATGCGATCGCAGAAAACCGCAGGTCAATTCAGACCTGCGGTTTTCTGCGTTTCCGGGTTATTCGGGTCTCTGAAGACCCGATAACCCGGAACAGGATGGTGATGGTGGTGTGATTTCACTCCACCAATCACCATCCAGCGATCCTGAGTGGTGATGGTGACATCACCACTCAGGATCGCTTTCTGATTGGTCTGTGGGCGGTCTGGCGGCAGATTCAAAAGAGGCAGGCGCCCCTCTCCTCCTCCTTTTGTGTTCCGGAGCTGGAGGAGAGAGGAGCTGCCTGCACGTGTCTGCTGCCACCGCTGCACCGCTGCCTGCACCCGATCTGTGCCCCCCAGGACCCGATCTCTGCCCCCAGCACCCCATCAGGTACATAGGGACAGCTAGGGAAAGTTTGGTTTAGGCAGGGAAAGAAAAGGGAAAGGTAGTTTTTTTGAACTTTTATTGCATCACCCCAGTTAGGGTCCACAGCACAGCTGTGTGACCCTAGACCCCCCAGGGGTGCTGCCACTTGCCCTCCCCCCCCCCTCCACCTTTTTTGGGGTGCTTTTTTTTTTTTTTTTTTGCGTACGCTGACTGTGGCCGGCACTTAGCGTCCGGCCACTGTTAGCGCATCGCACACCCCACCGCTGATCAACTTCGGACGGTTGATCAGCAGTTTTGAATTTTTTTTCACCACATTTTTTGCCCTTTTTTTAGTTAGTTTATTTATTTTTTCTGTTAGTTTTAGGGTGAGTTCGTGAACACCCGTGCCCCCTCACACACGCACACCAAATAAAGAGTTACACACACGCACATATACACGCAGACACACACTCCCCTATGGCCCGCCGGACGTTCTCGGCCGAGGAGGCATACGCCCAGCTTGCCTCCGAGTCCGAGAATCCCAGTGAGGATGAGGATGACCCCACATTCCTGTTGTCATCCGCATCCTCCTCATCATCTAGCGATGATGATGAGCCCCCAAGGCGGCGGAGACGCCGCCAGGCGGAGCAAGGGGACCGCCATGTTAGGGACCCTGTGGCCCACACTAGTACGAGCAGCTCTGGGGCTCGTACTGGTTTCCCGGCCCACCAGTTAAATCCACCGGAGCACCCTGCCGGTGAACTTGTCTGGTGTAGCCCAGAGCGATACGAGCCCGTGATTCCTGATTTCGTAGGCCAATCAGGAATCCAGATTTCCACAGTGGGCTACACTGAATATGACTTTTTTTTGTCATTTTTTCAGTGACCCACTGGTAAATCTGATGGTGGAGCAGACGAATCTGTATGCCCAACAGTTCGTCGCTCAACACCCGGGCTCCTTTTTGGCCAGGCCCGGTGGCTGGACGCCGGTCAGTGCAGCCGAAATGAGGACATTTTGGGGCCTCGTGCTGCATATGGGCCTGGTCAAGAAACCCAGTGCCAGGCTGTACTGGAGTGGGGACGTCCTATATCAGACCCCACTTTACAGTACGGTTATGACACGCTCCCGGTTTGAGGCCATCCGGAAATGTCAGCATTATTCCGATAATGCAGCATGTCCACCCCGAGGTGATCCTGCCCATGACCGTCTGTATAAGATACGGCCGGTCATCGATCACTTTGGGGCCAAATTAATGGAGGCCTATGTACACTTACAAATTTCGTGTATACGAGGGGCGAGATTCCCGGATTCAACCCCCAGAATGTCCCCCCACTCTGGGTGTTACCGGGAAACTTGTGTGGGACCTTATGCACCCACTGCTGGATAAGGGTTACCACTTGTACGTGGATAACTTTTATACCAGTATCCCCTTGTTCCAGTCCCTTGCCGCCAGATCCACGTCCGCTTGTGGGACCGTGCGGAAAAATCAACGCGGCCTCCCTGCCCACCCCCTCCAGGTACCTATCCCCAGGGGTGAGACCCGTGCCCTTACCACTGGAAACCTGTTGCTGGTCAGGTATAAGGACAAAAGGGATGTCCTTATGCTGTCCACAATTCATGGTAACGGCATCACCCCTGTCCCTGTGCGAGGTACCGCGGCAACGGTCCTCAAGCCCGATTGTATCGTCGCCTACAATCGGTATATGGGAGGAGTTGATCTCTCGGATCAAGTCCTCAAGCCATATAACGCCATGCGCAAAACCCGGGCATGGTACAAAAAAGTTGCGGTCTACTTGGTACAGGTTGCCATGTACAACTCTTTTGTACTATCCCGAAGCGCTGGCAGCACAGGGACATTCCTCCAGTTCTATGAGGCAGTCCTCAAGGCCCTGATCTTTTCGGACCGGGAAAGAGCAGGCCGGAGTACCTCGGGAACTGTAGGCGCCCGGATCGTCCCTGGCCAACACTTTCCAGGTGTGGTCCCCCATACTGGAAAGAAGGGACGAACCCAAAAAAAGTGCAGAGTGTGTCGCAGGAGGGGGATACGGAAGGACACGACTACTCAGTGCGACACATGCCCCGATCATCCGGGCCTCTGCATTGACGGTTGCTTCAGGGAGTATCACACTTCCATGGAGTACTAAATTTATATCCCAATTTAGCACTAACATCGGATAAAAAAAAAAAATGGTTCTCAGACTTGAGACACCCAAAAAAACTAAAATAATTTATTAAAAGTAGACATAGGTATTGCCGCATCAGTAATAATCTCCTCTATAAAAATGCCCCATGACCTAACCCCCCAGATTAACACGGTCCATAAAAAAAAAAAAAAGGTGCAAAAAAAGTTATTTTTTGTCACCTTACATAATAAAAAGTTTAATAGCAAGCGATCAAAAAGTCATATAGCCCCCAAATTAGTGCCAATAAAACCGTCATCTCATCCCGCAAAAAATGAGCCCCCACATAAGATAATCAGATAAAAAAAAAATAGAAAATGACTCTTAGACTTTAGAGATACAAAAATTTTTTTAGGGTATCAAAAAGGATAATATAGTCTAAAACCTAAATAATTGTAAAAAAAAGTTGACTTATTAGGTATCGCCGCGTCTGTAAGAATCTCCTCTATAAAAATACCCCATGACCCAACCCCCCAGATTAACACAGTAAAAAAAAAAAAAAAAATAGGTGCAAAAAAATATTTTTTTTGTCACCTTACATAACAAAAAGTTTAATAGCAAGCGATCAAAAAGTCATATAGCCCCCAAAATAGTGCCAATAAAACCGTCCGCTCATCCCGCAAAAAATGAGCCCCCACATAAGATAATTGGCTAAAAGAAAATTAAAAAAATTACACTTAGACTTTAGAGATACCCAAAAAAAAATGTTGTATCAAAAAAGATAATATAGTCAAAAACCTAAATAATTGTAAAAAAAAAGTAGACTTATTAGATATTGCCGCGTCCGTAAGAATCTCCTCTATAACAATATCCCATGACCTAACTACCCAGATTAACACGGTTAAAAAAAAAAAAAAAAACTGTGCCAAAACCGCTATTTTTGGCACTTTTCCATTTCAGTCCGTTTTTTCCAGTAAGAAAACAAGGGTTAACAACCAAACAAAAGTTAAAATTTATTACCCTTATACTGCAGTTTACAGAAACGCCACATTTGTGGTCGTAAACTGCTGTATCCGTAAAAGGGAGGCCGCAAAAGGAAAGGACCGACATGGTTTCTGGAAGGCCGATTTTGATGGCCTTTTTTTATTGACACCATATACCTTTTGAAGGCCCCCTGATGCCCCCCTAGAGTAAAAACTCCCTAAAATTGACCCCATCTAAGAAACTACACCCCCTCAAGGTATTCAAAACTGATTATACAAACTTTATTAACCCTTTAGGTGTTCCTCAACAGTTAATGGCAAATGGAGATGAAATATCAGAATTTCAATTTTTGGTAACCTTGCCTCACAAAAATGTAATATAGAGCAACCAAAAATTATATTTACCCTAAAAATACTCCCCCAAAAAATGCCACCTTATCCCGTAGTTTCCAAAATGGGGTCACTTTTAGGGAGTTTCGACTCCAGGGGTGCATCAGGGGGGTTGAAACAGGACACAGTGTAAATAAACCGGTCTATAAAAATCAGCCCTCCAAAAACCAAACGGCGCACCTTTCAATCTACGCCCCGCTGTGTGGCCGTACAGTAGTGTACGGCCACATATTGGGTGTTTCTGTAAACGGCAGAGTCAGGGTAATAAAGATACAGTCTTGTTTGGCTGTTAACCCTTGCTTTGTTAGTAGAAAACATGGGTTAAAATGGAAAATAAGGCAAAAAAATGAAATTTTCCAATTTCATCCCCATTTGCCAATAACTCTTGTGCAACACCTAAAGGGTTAACGACGTATGTAAAATCCGTTTTGAATACCTTGAGGGGTGTAGTTTCTTAGATGGGGTCACTTTTAGGGAGTTTCGACTCCAGGGGTGCATCAGGGGGGTTGAAACAGGACACGGTGTAAATAAACCGGTCCATAAAAATCAGCCCTCCAAAAACCAAACGGCGCACCTTTCACTCTATGCCCCGCTGTGTGGCCGTACAGAGGTGTACGGCCACATATTGGGTGTTTCTGTAAACGGCAGAGTCAGGGTAATAAAGATACAGTCTTGTTTGGCTGTTAACCCTTGCTTTGTTAGTGGAAAACATGGGTTAAAATGGAAAATAAGGCAAAAAAATGAAATTTTCAAATTTCATCCCCATTTGCCAATAACTCTTGTGCAACACCTAAAGGGTTAACGACGTATGTAAAACCAGTTTTGAATACCTTGAGGGGTGTAGTTTCTTAGATGGGGTCACTTTTAGGGAGTTTCTACTCCAGGGGTGCATCAGGGGGCTTCAAATGGGACATGGTGTAAATAAACCAGTCCATAAAAATCAGCCCTCCAAAAACCATACGGCGCACCTTTCACTCTACGCCCCGCTGTGTGGCCGTACAGTAGTTTGCGGCCACATATTGGGTGTTTCTGTAAACGGCAGAGTCAGGGCAATAAAGATACAGTCTTGTTTGGCTGTTAACCCTTGCTTTGTTAGTGGAAAAAATGGGTAAAAATGAAATATTAGACAGAAAAATTAAATTCTCAAATTTCATCCCCATTTGCCAATAACTCTTGTGCAACACCTAAAGGGTTAACAACATATGTAAAATCACTTTTGAATACCTTGATGGGTGTAGTTTCTTAGATGGGGTCATTTTTGGGTGGTTTCTATTATGTAAGCCTCGCAAATCGACTTCAGACCTGAAATGGTCCCTAAAAATTTAGTTTTTGTAAATTTCAGAAAAATTTCAAGATTTGCTCCTAAACTTCTAAGCCTTATAACATCCCCAAAAAATAAAATATCATTCCCAAAATAATTCACACATGAAGTAGACATATGGGGAATGTAAAGTCATCACAATTTTTGGGGGTATTACTATGTATTACAGAAGTAGAGAAACTGAAACTTTGAAATTTGCTAATTTTTCAAAATTTTTGTTAAATTAGGTATATAAAAATATTTTTTTGACTTAATTTTACTAGTGTCATGAAGTACAATATGTGACGAAAAAACAATGTCAGAACGGCCTGGATAAGTCAAAGCGTTTTAAAGTTATCAGCACTTAAAGTGACACTGGTCAGATTTGCAAAAAATGGCCTGGTCCTAAGGTGTAAAAAGGCTGTGTCCTTAAGGGGTTAAGTAGGTTTCACAGTCATGGGCTTTTTCCACTGAGATTTATTGTTCTGAGTTTAGGAGGTGGGCTACAGCTACTGAGTGGAACGATCCTGCCCTCCGTAGCCAGTTTTGTCAAGTGTTATTAGAGAAGCTGAAGGACGCTTTGGCCTTTCATGAAACCCCAGTGTCTCTGGAGGCTGCAATTTCTCTTGTTATACGCATTGATAGACGCCTGAGGGCGATCTAGGGGCCCCCACTCTCAGGATGTACTATCATATGTTGTATCGTTTATGTCTGGGGATGAACCCATGCAATTAGGGGGAGCTACTCCTGGATCCGTTTTTAAGCATACTGGCAATAGGAAGGGAGTTTGTTTTTTCTGCGGACAGAAAGGACATTTTATCATTGGCAAAAAGAAAAAAGAGGGACATTATATTCCCATCTAACTCTTGAAGGGGTAAGAGGAAAGTCAGAAAATGTGCATTTGTCTTTGACTGGTAGTATACGATTTCTCTTGACTGCTGAGGTGGCGACAACGGGGCTGGGCTGAACCTGATTGATGCTTTATTTTGTTCGTATGCATAGGTTGTCACCGAGTGTATTAGAAAAAAACATTTCCGTTTTTGCTAATGATTCTGCACCTCTAACTCAGAAGTGTTTATCTCAAGTGGTGCATGATATCAGATTAAGAGCGGGTGACTTTCATCAAGAATTTATCTTGTGTTTTGTGTTGGAAGCTCTCCCTGCTTTGGTGGTTCTGGGTTTATTGTGGTTAAGCAAGCACAATCCAACCATCGATTGGCAAGCTAGACAGATTTTGGATTGGGGTAATTATTGCATTGACAATTGTCTGAATACATCTTTTTATGTTTTAACTACTAAGACATTACCCTCTTTTATATCTGATTTTGCTGATGTATTTTCTGAGAGTGGATGCCAGGATTTACCTCCGCATCGGGAATATGATTGTCCTATCAACCTTATTCCCGGAGCTAAGTTGACAAAATCTAGATTGTATAATCTTTCTAGACCTGAAAGACTGGCCATGAGAGAGTATATTGCTGAGAGTTTGGCTAAAGGACACATAAGACCTTCCAAATCTCCATGTCCAAAAAGAACGGAGGTCTTCTCCATGTCTGGATTTCAGTGAACTCAATCGGACTACTGTCCGAGATCCTTCTTCCTTTGATTCCTGATTTGTTTAACCAGATTGTTGGTGCCAAGGTGTTCTCAAAGTTGGATGGAAGACTGCTTTTAATACTCCTGAGGGGCACTTTGAGAACCTGGTCATGCCTTTTGGGTTGACCAATGCTCCTGCGGTTTTCCAGCATTTTGTGAATGAAATTTTTCATCACCTTGTGGGGAGGTTTGTAGTTGTGTATTTGGATGACATTCTAATTTATTCTCCAGACGTGGAGATACATCAGGATCATGTTAGACAGGTGTTACAGATCTGAACTGGAATTGACCCGAAAATTTTAAGGCTCTTATGCGGTTTTTGGGGTTCACCAACTATTACCGAAAATGTATTCAGAACTATTCGACAATAGTAAAACCCTTAACTGACATGACTAAGATTGGGACAGATGTTTCAGTGTGGTCTGATTCGGCATTGTGAGCCTTTTCTGCGATTATGGAATGCTTCTCTTCCGCCCCTATATTGGTTAAGCCGGATGTATCACAACTTTTCATTCTGGAAGTGGACGCGTCCGAGGTGGGGGTAGGAACTGTTTTATCGCAGGGCCCGTCACCTGGTAAATGGCGTCCATGTGCCTTTTTCTCTAAATAAACTCTCTTCCGCAGAGAGAAATTATGATGTGGGGAACAGAGAGTTACTGGCCATTAAGTTGGCTTTTGAGGAATGGTGTCATTGGTTGGAAGGGGCGATTGTCATGGTCTTACCTCCTTGCTGTTCCCTTCGTTTGACATGTGCTGGCGGCCATCTTGGTTTCTGGGTTTTCTTGTAGCCTCCCACCCTGCGGCTCCTCCTTCCCACTGGGAGGAGCTGGATGCCCAGCTCATATATATAGGAGGTCTGTGGCTTCAGTTCCTTGCTTGGTCCTCCTGTGTTCACATGCTTCCAAGACTGCTGCTGCTTTTGGTTCCTGATCCTGGCCTCGTCTGACTACCCCGTTGGTTCCTGATTCCGGCTTCGTCTGACTACCCCGTTGGTTCCTGATCCTGGCTACGTCTGACTACCCCGTTGGTTCCTGATTCCGGCTTCGTCTGACTACCCCGTTGGTTCCTGATCCTGGCTACGTCTGACTACCCTTCTGGTTCCTGACCTCTGTCTCCGCAAGACCCTGCTTCGGTCTAGCCATCCGTTTGGACTTTGCTTACGGCTTGCTCTTCAATAAAACCTTCTTCTTCTCCACTTATCTCTGTTGTACGTCTGGTTCATGGTTCCTTGACATTAGGACCAAGCCATGAATTCTGACGGTACAGGGCCACCCTCGCTACCTACGCTGGTTGCCAGACTTGATCAGCAGGATCACCTGTTGGGTCGGTTCGCTGTGGCGTTGCAAACCCTGCTTGAACGCACGGCTCATTTAGCTTCCGTTGCCGATGGGTCGGTTGTCGCTCCTGGGCCCGCTCCTACTGCCGCTCCAGTTGTTGCGCCAGAGTCTACCCCGACACCTGTTGCTGCGCCTGTGGTGTTTCGGGGTATGACCGGTTCTGCCCCCCTTCCACAGCGCTTTGGGGGAGAGCCAACTCAGTGCCGAGGTTTCCTTAACCAGGTGGGCATTTACTTCGAGTTGCTGCCACATGCCTTTCCTACTGAGAGATCAAAGGTGGGCTTCTTGATCTCGCTGCTCTCGGACAAGGCCTTGGCCTGGGCCAGCCCTTTATGGGAGAACAACAATCCGGTGGTTGCCGAGTTTTCCGGTTTTGTTGCTTCTCTTCGGAAGGTATTCGATGTGCCGGCTCGTGCTGCCTCTGCTGCGAAGCTCCTTATGTCCATCAGACAGGGTTCACGATCCGTAGCTGAATACGCCATTGAGTTTCGTACCCTGGCAGCAGAGGTGGGCTGGAATAATGAGGCTCTGGTCGCTGCTTTCTCTCATGGTCTCTCGGATGCCTTGAAGGATGAGGTTGCAGCTAAGGACCTACCAGTGGAGCTCGAGTCTCTTATTTCTTTCCTGATTTTGATTGACACCAGACTCAGGGAGAGACCTTCCTTTAAGGAGAGCCTGCGGAGGTCTCCTAACAGATTGGCGCCTACGTTTGCTGTCCCACCCGTGCCTCCCTCTCCTCCCACGCCTCCTGGGGATGACTTGTCTGGGGGTGAACCCATGCAGCGGGGGTTTGCTCGCCTTTCCGAGGGGGAGAGGGCACTCCGGAGACGCGAGGGCCGATGCATGTACTGTGGTCTCGGTGGGCATTTTCGGTTGGCATGTCCGAACCGTCCGGGAGAACGCTCGCACCTGAGGTCCTGTCGGGGGCAGATCTTGGGTGGAGTCTCCTCGTCCCCGGTTTCCCGTGTTGACAAACCACTGATTACTGTTGTCCTCTCCTGGGTCGGGGGCTCGGTGACGACCCAGGCGTTGGTGGACTCTGGTGCTGGTGGTTTGTTCATTGATGGTGTGTTCGCCGCCGCCAATTCCATTCCTCTGCAGCCTCGAGGTTCCCCACTGGCTCTTGAGGCGATAGACGGCAGACCCCTTCTGCCGCCACACGTGACTCATGAGACCCTTCCAGTGGGGATGGTCATTGGTGCCGTTCACAGAGAGTCGGTCTGTCTCCAGGTTATTTCGTCTCCACACTACTCGGTGGTCTTGGGGTACCCCTGGCTCCAGAAGCATAATCCGACTTTCGATTGGAAATCGGCCGAGATCCTCTCGTGGTCACCGCAGTGTGGGGCTAGTTGCATCCATGGGCCTGTCAAGTTGCTGAGTACTTCCTCGGACTCTCTGTTGCCTCCTGAATACGAGGAGTACCGGGATGTATTCGATAAGGTGCGTGCGGTTGCCCTACCTCCGCACCGCCCATACGATTGTGCCATAGAGTTACAATCTGGTGCCGTTCCTCCTCGTGGCAAAGTCTATCCACTGTCGGTAGCGGAGAATGAGGCCATGGAGGAGTACGTGAGGGAGGCGCTTTCACGCGGACACATTCGCAAATCCTCGTCCCCGGCAGGGGCTGGATTTTTCTTTGTGAAAAAGAAGGGCGGTGAGTTGAGGCCTTGCATCGATTACAGGGGTCTCAATCGCATCACGATCAAGAACGCTTACCCGATACCCTTGATTTCCGAGCTGTTCGATCGCCTCAAAGGGGCCACGGTCTTTACCAAACTCGACCTGAGGGCGGCATATAACCTGGTAAGGATCAAGGCGGGCGATGAGTGGAAGACCGCGTTTAACACCAGGACCGGTCATTATGAATCCTTGGTTATGCCCTTTGGGTTGTGCAATGCGCCCGCAGTCTTCCAGGAATTCATCAACGATGTTTTCCGTGACCTGTTGCAGCAGTGTGTGGTGGTCTATTTGGATGACATCTTGGTATATTCTGAATCCATGGAGGCCCACATTCTGGATGTCAGACGAGTGTTGCAAAGGTTACGAGAGAACAAGCTGTTCGGTAAGCTTGAGAAATGTGAATTTCACCGATCCCAGGTAACCTTCTTAGGTTACATCATTTCCGCTGAGGGGTTCTCCATGGATCCTGAGAAGGTTTCGGCTGTCTTACAGTGGCCCCAGCCCAGTGGTCTTCGTGCCCTGCAGCGCTTTTTGGGCTTCGCCAATTATTATCGGAAGTTCATCAGGGACTTTTCCTTGCTAGCCAAGCCTCTCACGGATCTGACCAGGAAGGGAAGTAATCCCCAGGTCTGGCCGCCCGAGGCCATCCGAGCTTTTGAGGCTCTAAAATCCGCATTTGTGTCGGCTCCGATTCTGTCGCATCCCAACCCTGGGTTGCCGTTTGTCCTCGAGGTGGACGCGTCTGAGACGGGAGTAGGCGCCCTCCTGTCTCAGCGTAGAACACCGGAGGGTCCTCTGCTTCCTTGTGGGTTTTACTCCCGGAAACTGTCTTCCGCGGAGTGCAACTATCAGATTGGTGACAGGGAGTTATTGGCCATCGTGCAGGCCCTTAAAGAATGGAGGCACTTGCTCGAGGGCTCGGTGGTTCCGGTTCTCATCCTGACGGACCACAAGAATCTGACCTACCTCTCTGAGGCCAAGAGATTGACACCACGTCAGGCCAGATGGGCTCTGTTCTTGTCACGTTTTAATTACGTGGTCTCCTACCTACCCGGTTCCAAGAACATCAG